>NW_024426996.1:64477853-64743229 GCF_017311325.1 Ursus maritimus
TCCAAGAGGCCATGCCATGCAAAAAATCATCATACCATTTATATTTGCTAATTGCCATGTGAATTATAAATGTTTTTAAAGTTCTCTGTTAAAACAGGCTTCCCAAGGAGATCTGCTTTGCAATACTGCAGTTGGCCTGGTTTGAGTAATGGCTTGCTCTTGAACGCAGGAGGGCTGCATAATCTATACAACAGCTATTATTTCTTGATCGTATTTAACCATTCTAAGTTTTCATTAAGTCACCCTCCCCTCCAATCAGTGATGATCAGATATATGCAATGGTACGTTTCTACAGAGAATGGCTCTTTTGAGAACTTGAGCTCATAAGACCTCAGCTGCTAGAAAAGCCACAGAAACCTCAAGCTCCATATTTTTCAAACCTGAAGAAACAGGGTCACAGATGGTCTCATTTCTAAGACTATGTGCAACCTTTTCTTTCTTTCTTTCTTTCTTTCTTTCTTTCTTTCTTTCTTTCTTTCTTTCTTTCTTTCTTTCTTTCTTTCTTTCTTTCTTTTCTTTCTTTCAAAATAAGTTTCCTGACTCAACTTCAGGGAGTGCCCTCAAGCTTTCCATCTTCTTGGAAAAATAATTGACAAAACCTCTGCCTTTTCCTGTGGTAATTAGGAGGTTTCGGCTCCTTCTTCCCCAAAAGGAAAACACTTTCACCAATTTTGCCTCTGCTGCGTTAGAGCTCTGGAGGAAATTCTGGGAACCGCATGAAGTGTGTGTGGGTGTGGCACCGTCACCGTTAACCCAAAGCAAATCTCTTCCTCTGACAGCGACGCGCTTCCCGTCTCCCCAGAGAGTGTGAATCTGTTCAGCAACACCTGCTAACAACTGAAAAAGGAGACCTGCCTCCTGAAGGGATAATCCCACACAGGTTTTGATCTAATGTGGCAGCCAGAAAGAGGGCTTGCTATGGGGTCAGAAGCTTTGCTATTCCCGAACTGCTAGGCACCACCCCACAAGCATTATGTGAGGCCCGGGGGACAGAATAATGTAGGAGTTGACATGAGACTCTGGTAACAGGGCTGCTGAAGGCTTTTGATGCTAGGATGGGCGCTGTTCTTGCCCCCTCTGCAGTTCGAACTGGAAGAGAAACTTGCCTCATTTAAAATACCCCTTAGAGAAAGAAATAGCAGCGTGAACTTGGCAAAGTAATATTGAGTCACTCCTTTAAAAATGCCTATTTTTATGGACTGGCTGCAGAGGTGACTGGGGAGGGTTGTCTCTTGCTGCTGCTTTTGAGGAGTGGGTTCTAAGTTGTGTGTCTTCGCCCGCAGCCCCAAATGTAATTTTCCAGGTGGCTATCAATAAAATCAGATGATTTGTCAGGAATAAAGCAGGCCAGGTGCAGGGTCCCCAGGATCCCAGACACAGCCTGCTGCTAATGGAATCAACTGCTTAATGAATGAGGGGCTTTACATAGACCCTGAGGTTAAAAGTCAACAGGAAGGGCCTCAACAACAATTTTATTAGGCAGATGTGCGCCATGGTATTCTAGCCTGAAAATACCTGTCTCGGACGGTTTCTCCTCTATTTAAGGATTCCAGTGGACAAAAACAGATTAAAATGCACACATACTCACACTTCATAAATTACCCCAGGGTAACTTGCTTTTCAGGTGATTAAAACCACTTGGCTTTAAGCCTCTGCCTTAAAATACCCCCCAAGATGTGCAAATAATGGCCTAGAAGTACCAGGCCATTACATTTGTTAGGCAGACTTTTTTTTTCAATTAGGGCCAATATGCGTACCAGAAAATTACCAATGGGGAAGTATTTAACACAAGTTGGGAGGAATTGATACACTGCCAATGTTATTACATAGTTTATGAACTTAAGAGGCAAGTTTGTAAACTTAATTTGAGAAACAGAGGATCCAATTCTGGTTCTAACTGGCATATGACTAGTGGCTCCTGATAGAGCCACTCCAAGTTTCCCACAAAATTGTCCAAATGGAGATAGGAAAGAGTCTCACAACATTACCAAAATTTAGAACTAAAGTCAACATATTGCTAGACACTTGGAAGAATTAATATTATGAATAAAATCAATGGGAATACAAACTGTACAACAGATGAAAAATAAATGCACAATGATTAACAGAGCTTTCTTGAAAAAAAAAAAAAAAACCCAACATACATTAATCATCAAGAGTTTCCAAAGCAGCAGCATGAAAAAGAAAAGGCTTAAAAGAAATTCTATATAAAGAATGGCCAGTAAAATTCTGAAATCTCCCAGAATATATGGAGAAAAAAAAGGACGAGAGAGAGAGAAAATACATGAGAAAAGATCTGACATCTTAGAATACCCATAGAGATGTTCCAACATCCAAAATAATAAGATTCTCAAAAAAGACAAAAACAGGTAAATTATTGGAGCAATAAACAGCCAACTCCCCAGAGACACAAAAAAGGTATATGGCATTAAGCTTAAAAGGCCCAATGAGTTCCAGCACAATGAATAAAAAGAAAACCATACCAAACATCACTGTAAAAATTATGACTCCCCAAGATAAGAGAAAATTCCTAAAAGCTTCTAGAGAGACAAACTGACCATCCCAAAATAAGCAAAATCAGACTGGCATTTTTCTAGCAATTCCAGAGGTGAGAAGGCAATAGAACAGTGCCATAAATATACCAAGGAAAAATTATTTTCAACCCAGATTATTATACCCAGCCAAATTATCTATAAAATTGAGAAGTGAAATATTTTCAAGCAAGGATCAGAAAATGCTCTGCACACACCATTTTTAGAAGACACATGAGAATATACTGCAGCAAAAATACACCAGAGGAAAACCCAATACGCAAACGGTCTTTTCAAAGATGGGGTGACAATGGAGATTATTGCTCTTTCTTAATTAAAATACTTAACTTAATTACTTAAATTAACATTTATGGACAGTGGATTAAAAAGTCATTTGCTTAGAAGATAATTTTTCTCTTACTCTGAGTTTCTCTTAAATTAAGAAACAAAAAGTCTCCACTAACCACTAGATCAGTCACTTATAAACTTTAGAACTCTTAAAAAGTAGCTGGGTTTCTGAAACTATGAATTAGTAGGTCTGGGAATCTGTTTTCCAAGTCATTCTGATGCAGCTGATCTATGGACTATATGCTGAGAAATAGTAGATTGTGCATTTCCTGAGGACAGAGATGGGTGGGGCTTTTTCTTGACCATAATACCTGTGGAACATAGCATTTTTTAAAGGAATTCAATGTATAAGAAAACTGGGTCTCAGACCATCTTCTCTTATGGATGCTGTGCCTCTGGATAGAGTGCTATTTCCACTTAAACACTGTGAATGCCTCTTGTTCTGCATCTAGTCCTACATAGAGAGTTTCAGAAAACAACTGAAAAGCAACATGAAGATGAATGAATGGCACAGCACCCTACAACTTATAAGCCCTCCAAGTAAAGGACTGTGGGTGAGGCAAAAGTGGGAAAAACCTGGAAAACAGGGACACCTGGGTAGCGCAGTCGTTAAGCGTCGGCCTTTGGCTCAGGGTGTGATCTCGGCATTCCAGGATTGAGTCCCACATTGGGCTCCTCCACTGGGAGCCAGCTTCTTCCTCTCCCACTCCCCTGCTGTGTTCCCTCTCTTGCTGGCTGTCTCTCTGTCAAATAAATAAATAAAATCTTAAAAAAAAAAAAAAACTGGAAAACAGAGTGTGTTGGTGATTACAGTTTTCCTGCCTTTTATCTGTTCACAGCGGGGAGTAGTAATTAGAGATGAGCCCATCTCAAGCCAAAGGAGGGCCAAATGAAAATCTATTTAAAATTGCAAACAACATATATCCCTTTCTTGCTAGCTCTAAATCCAAAACAATGATCTAATCAGCACCCAAGAAGAAATCATTCACCTGATTTGTTGACAAAGGACTTGACTTAGGATGAGAGCCCCTAGAAGAAGAGCTTGAGACAAGGCTGGAGTGCAAGTAGGTTATATGGGAGGACGTCGCAGGAAACTTTGATCAGGGAGTGAGAAAGTAATAAACAGAAGGGAAGGAAGGCAATAAAAGTGCATTAACCAACAAGTTTGATGTGAGAAACAGGTGCTCAGATCCACTGCAGACCTCTGGGAGAGAGCTTAGGACATGCTCTGAAGTTGTCCCCACAGAGTGGCTAAGACACTGGGCGACTCCTATTCCCCACTGGGCTACCACTGTGAGGACGACTCCCAGGGATGCCAACTCACTTGCACTTATGTCCTGTACCCAAGCATGTCAGAGAAGCCTTCAGGCATAGAACCACAGATGGTCACAGAAGGAAACTGTTAGCCTGCCCTGAAATGGAGTAGGGAAGGACATGGCAGCATCGACTATGTATCTGGTTTGACGAGGTCTCTTTTCATTAGATAATAAGAAACCCAACTTAAAATCATGAGCTCATGGAAGTGGGGGATTTTGGAATTAGGGAAAAAAAATTCAGCTTAGGAGCACACACACACACACACACACACACAAAGTCTCTGAAAAATATTTACTATAATAACCAGAAAACATGTTTTAGAAATGGTTTCTATTTTGAAGAGGATACGAACAGTGCAGCCTGTATGCAACAAAGGGGAAAGCCAGAAGAGAGAATAGATTGTGTTGAAGAGACCAATGGAATGGGAAGAAGGGGGAAGAGGTGGGAAAGAAAATTTGGGGAGAAAGAAAGATGGAGTTAATTGCAGAGTCAAATTCTGGCACTGAAATAAGTGAACAGTACAACTGATATAGTAGAAAATAGAATGAGTGTTATAGAAGAAAATTTGAGATCTTAGAGAATGCACAAGAAAAAACCAAAACAATAAAATTTGCTGAAAAGGAGAAAAACATGAAATTTCATTGAAGAGCTATGAGATTGCCTTCCCAGCATTCACTGGCCTTATTTAGCAATGGATCCCCTCCCCTTCCCCCCCCCATATTAAGAATATACAAAATACAACAATAATAAAGCTAACAATAAAAGAGCAATAACAATAGCTTATCATTGCTGGACACTTGCCATGTACCAACACTGTTTCAACGGCTTTATGTATGCTGACTCATTAAATCTTCTGGTGTCCAGCGTGTGGACCGAGGCAAAGGCAGCCAGTGTGTAGCAAGAGAGAGAAACAGCCACACGTACAGCAGAGCAGAGATGAGACAGGGTCACTGGAAGGATGGACCTTTGTCCCTTCCATTTGTTTCTGCTACATTCCAGCCTTTTTCATTGCTCTTTTCAACTCTGCCTAGCCTGTGGTTCTTAAACTACCCCAGGACCCTTCCATTAAGTTCCTGGTTTTGCTTAAACTGGTCTAGCAGCTCACAAATGCAGAATCCCGCTTGAAGAAAACAAGCGATTACCATTGTTGCTAAAGAAGAAAATGAAGTATTTGAAGAAGAACCCACAATTAGACTTGAAGAAAACAGTTGCTGAACTACAAGGGAGTGGGTGTGTGGTGGGCAAACTCTAAAGTGACTCTTCTATTCTCCCAGTAGGAACTATCATTCACTTGTAACCAAAAGAACGTGGCAGAGGTGATCGGATATCACTCTCATGATTACATTTCATCATATAAAACCCTGTCTTAGTAGACAGAGAGAGATTCTCCTTGCCAACTTGAAGAAGGAGGCTGCCATGTTGCGAGGGTGCCTATGAAACCAGTCATCTTGTAGGCGCGGAGGGCAAACTCCAGCCTACAGGCAGAAAAGACCCTGAGCATCCAGTCACACCACTACAGGAGAATGGATTCTGCCAGCAACCTCAGTGAGCTTGGAAGCAGATTCTTCCATGGGCAAGTGTCCAGATGAGAAAGCAGCCTGGTCAACACTTGATTGTAAACTTGTGAAGCCCTGGAGAAGGACTCAGTCCAGCTGTGTCCAGACTCCTGACCCACAGAAACTGTGAGATAATAAATGGATACTGTTGTAAGATGCTACGTTTGTAATTAGTTAGGCAGCAACAGAAAAGTAACGCAAAGGTAAGACGCTTAAAAGTTTCAGGCAAAACAAATGAAAAATGAAAAGAATAACATAGTTACTCTGGCAAAATTTTTGTATTATATCCTGGCAGGTATTTTGTATTACAATTATTATTTTTTTAAAATATCTTACAAAGAAAAAAAACAGAAAAAGCACAACTGTTTATATAGGAACAAAAATCAAATTTAGTGATTTAAAAAAAATTTACCTCAGACTTCTTATCTGAAATATTGGAAGTCTGAGGGCAGTGTGGCAACATCTACAGAGCTGGAGAAAAAAGGTTTTTATAAGCAGCTTTTTCTACCACATTTTTCATGCTTGAAAGAAAAATACACTCTCAGGTATATGAGAACTCAGAAACCGTAACATTTTTATTTATGTGTGTGTGTGTGTGTGTGTGTGTGCATGTGTGTGTGTGTGTGTGTGTGTGTGTGTATACTTTTTGACTTTGGATTGGCTGATACATAGATCATATATATGTATATACCTATATACATATAGATAGATTATATATATAATATAGATTATATATAATATACAAATATGTGAAGATCTAGATATACACATATATACATATACATAGATATATAAAAATAGATGTATTATATGTGTATAATGGTTCCTGAGTTCTATTTTCATCTACCTACCTACCTATTGATATGTCTCCATATATATCTCTCTACACACACACACACACACACACACATATGTTTATCTTTATATATGGCTGTGTGTGTGTTCTGGACTAAATGTCTATGTCCCCCAAAATTCACATGTGGAAGGTCTAACCTTAAATGTGATGCTATTTGAGGTGAGGCTTTGGGGAGATAATTAGGATTAGAAGAGGTCTTGAGGGTGGGGTCCTCATGATGAGATTGTTTTTTTCATAGGAAGAGATGAGAGGGCTTAATCTCTCTCTGCTCTGCCATGAGAGGATACAGCAAGAAAGCAACTGTCTGAGCCAACAGGAGGGTTCTCACCAGAACCTGACCGTGCTGGCAGCCTGATCTCAGATTTACCAGCCTCTAGAACTGCGAGAAATAAATGTCTATGGTCTAAGCCACCAAGTCTCTGGCATTTTGTTACAGCAGCCTGAGTTAAGATATGTATGTATCAGCCAACTGAAAGTTGAACAAAATTAACACCTCACTAGTGGGCATGGTATAAAAAGGTGTGGTTTCTTTGTATGAATATGCACTGGTTTAAAAGCTAACCAACTCACCATAAAGTCCTAAGGTGGAGCCCCAGTTTATAAAACAAATTTGATTGAATTGTCACCAATAATGAATCCTTAAGAATATCGAGGAACGCTGTTATTTCACAATACCGTCTGGCAAAAGTCTATATGAAAAGTCTATATGACAAGTTTTGATTCACTTTTGCATCATAAGAATGATCTATAACAAATAAAAAGAAGTCTTTTAAAATTTCTCTATTTTAGCAGCAGATTCAGAAATACTGATAAATGGCATTACTACCCCATGAAAAGCAAACAAATGCCCCATGGCTGGGTGTGGAGGGGGATAAGGATTGAGGGGAGGTAGAAGGAAAGATGGCAAAATTTGAATGTGTTTGTTTGGATAACAGAACAATTAGAAAATTGGTTTTTGCTAATTCTTCGGGTATTCTTTTAACAAACAGGGTAACGTAACCTTCCTTACTAAGAATAATAAATATAAAACAAGAAATAGGAGTCTCTCTTTAAGAACGAAATCTGCATAAATGACAGGGAAAATCTGAAGACATCTCAGAAACATTAATCCAAAGGCGATGCAAGAAGTGACCCTGATTTGAATATTTTGAGTACCTTGTGAACAAAGGAATTTCAACACTTGTTTTCATAGACTCGATATTGCTGTATGCCCTCATTTCTGATGATGTTTACAAGCCCTTGTCTACCTGTCCTCAAGGCTCAAGGAGGTAAGAGTGATTATTAATGTGTATAGAGTCATTTTTTATCTGCTTTCAAAATAATTTCATCTAACCCTATGTCAGTATGGATGTCAAGTGTTGTAAAAAAATATTTTAGATACTCGTATAAAATCATGTTCTCAAAGTATGGCTACTAGTTAAATATTTAAAAGATAATAAGATCTCAAAATTTCTCCCCCCACCCCTCTTTTCCACCCATATAGGTATCTTAATTTAAACTACAAAAATTCTATGTAATTTCTGGTGTTTGAGATAGGAAATTATTCTGCGTATCTGTTCCTTTCTATGGCTCAATAAAGTATTCCTTAAGAAATCTATAGGATTGTCTGTACATTTGAGCCAATAATACACTTCTAGGAATTTATGCTAACGAAATAATAGGAAATATAAGTCAAACATGCAGTGGTATTTAGCACATTATTTAAAAACAAAATTGGATGCATTCTAATAAGGAAATTAGGTATATAGTTAAATGAATTATGGCAAATTATTGGGCAGATAAATATCATGGTAATCTATTAAAACTGCATGAACCCAATGGCTTGCCTCCTTTTTAATGATTCTATGAAATAAAAACAAATAAAATAAAGATTTAGTTACATTTTTGTTTATTATAACAGTTATCATAACAGATATATATGTTCACTGTAGAAAGCTTATAAAATACACAACTGTAAAATAAAGAAATAAATCACCCATTATCCATCACACAGTGATATCCAATATTGGCTTCCTAGTTCTGTCTTGCTCTCTTTTAAATAATTGTAACATTTAACTTTCTACTTTTACTTAGTAATTTACCATACAAATAAGTTCTGAAGTCAGAGTGCCTAAGTTCAAATCCCAGCTAGGCCACTAATATGCTATATGTCATTTTGGCAAGTTATTAAAACTTTCTATCCATATATTTTCTTACCTGCAAAGTAAAGATAATAATAGTACTTATTATGGTAGTTTTACGCAAAGAATTGTGTTCAAGAATAGTAATACAAAATATACTGAGAGCCTAGCATATATAAAGCAAAACAGACTTGAAAGAAAAAATAGACAACTGAACCATTGTATTTGGAAATTTCAACAATCCTCTCTCAGTATCTGAAAGAACAAGTAGACAAAGAATCAGTAAAGGTATAAAAGATGTGAACCATACTATGAAATTACTTGAACTAATTGACATTTATAGGACATGCTACTCAATAACAGGAGAAAACACATTCTTTTCCACTGTAAATAGATATTCCATAGACATTCAGATAGACCATATTCTGAAAAATGAAACAAATCTAAATAAATATAAATGAACTTAAATCATTAAAAAAGAAGTGTTCTCTGGGGGAAAAAGAAGTGTTCTCTGACCACATGGGATTAACTAAAAATCAATACCAGAAAAATACAAGAACAGTCTCCAAATGGTTAGAAATAAACAACACACTTCTAATAACACATGGGTCAAAGAAGAAATCACAGTGAACTTTAGAAAATATTTTTAGCTAAATGAAAGTAAAAAACATATCAAATTTTGTAGGAATGCATTTAAAGCAGTATTCAAAGGGAATTTTGCAGCATGAAATTGGATTTATATTTAGAAATTAGATTTATATTAGAAAAGAAGAAAAATTTCCAATCAATATTGCAATTTTCTACATTAAGAAAGTAAGAAAACAAAAGCAAATTAAACCCAAAGTAAAAGGAAGGAAGGAAATAATATAGATAATAGTATTAATATATTGGTGAAATAAGAAAGAGAAAAATCATAGAGGAAAATCAATAAAACCAAAAGCTATTTTTAAAAAAGTTGAATGCAGTTAATAAACCTCTAACTATACCAATACATTTTTTTTTCAAAAAAGAAAAGAGAGGGGTGCTTGGGTGGGACAGTTGTTTGAGCATCCGACTCCTCGTTTCTACTCAGGTCCTGATCTCAGGGCTGTGAGATCCACACTCAATGTGGAGTCTGCTTAAGATACTCTCTCTCCCTCTCCCTCTGCCTCTTCTCCTCACACTCTCCCTCTTTCTCTCTCTAAAATAAATAAATAAATAAATAAATCTTAAAAAAAAAGAGAAAGAAAGAAAATACAAATTTCCAATAAAAGCTAGAACGTTACTTTTGATTCTGCAGACATTAATAGGGTAACAAGAGACTATTATGACAATTGTACATTCACAACTTGGACGGATGAACACCTTCCTTGAAAGATACAAATGACCAAAGTTTTTTCAAGAGGAAATAGATGACACAAAAAGCCCTGTATCTATTAAAGAAATTAAATATACAATTAAAAACCTTTAAACAAACACAGATATAAAGAGGGTGGGGGTCGGGGGGCCCCAACTACATGGTTTCATTGATGCAATCTACCAGTATTTAAGGAAAAAATAATACAAATTTGATATAGACGCTTCCTTCAGATAGAAGAAATGGAACACTTTCCCAACTCATATTATAAAGTTAATATGACTCTTGGGGCATCTGGGCGACTTGGTTAAGCATCCGCCTCTTGATTTTAGCTGAGGTCATGATCTCAGAGTCATGAGATCTAGTCCCAGGTCACCTCTGTACTCAGGAGGGAGTCTGCTTGAGATTCTCTCACTCCCTCTGCCTCTGCTCCTCCCCGCCCACTCTCTCTCTCTCTTTCCCTCATTCTCTCACACATGCACGTTCTCAATAAACAAATAAATAAATAAATAAATCTTTAAATAAAGTTAATATTACCCTAATACCAAAAGCAGATAAAGATAATTTGAGAAAAAAATTACAGACCAATATATCTTATGGATATACACACAAACATCATTAACAAAAAATTAGCAATTGACTCCAGCAATACATAAAAAGAGAATACATCATGAACAAGTGAGTGAGGTTTATTCTAAGAGTACCAGTTTGGTTCAACATTTGGAAAGTAATCAATGTAAAACATTTTATCAACAGACAAAAAGAAAAACCATATGATCGTCTTAATAAATGCAGAAAAAGCACCTGACAAAATCTAGCATCCAACATAATAAAAACTCACAGTGATATAAGAATACAAGGGTATTTGACCTGATAAGCAACAAAAGCACAAAGGTTATGCATATTGATATACCTAATAGTGATAGACTTAAATAATTACTTAAATATTAAAAGAATTGTTGTAAACTATCGTCACTTGCAGATAACAAAGTCACATATATAGAAAATATTAAGATATTTTAAAGTCACTAAAATGAATTGATGAGTTTAGCAAGTTTGCAGAATAGAGAATCAATATTCAAAAATCAATTGTATTTCTCCACTCTGGAAGTGAATATTTGAAAATCAATTTTTTAAATACAATTTATAATAGCATTAAAAAACATGAAGTATTTAGGAATAGATTTAACAAAATACGTGCATGATCTATGCACTGAAAACTAAAAATCATGCTGAGAGAAATTAAAGAAATCCTAGAGAAATGGAGAAAAATGCAGAGTTCATGAATTGGAAGATTCACTACCGTTAAGGTATCAATTTCCCCCAAATTAATCTACATACTTAACACAGTCTCAGTGATAATCATCGTATGTTTTTGCCGAAATTGCAGGCTGATTCTAAAATGCATATGGAAATACAAAAGTCCTATCATAACCAGAATGATTTGAAAAAGAAACAAAAGTGGAAGAGTCATATTAGCTGACCTCGAGATTCACTATAAATCTCAGTAGCATTGATATAAGAGTAGAAATATAGACAGTGGAATAGAAAAGAAAATTCATAAATAGAACTGCAAATATACAATTACTTGTATTTTTTTAAGAAAAAGTGAAAAAGTAAATTCAATTGGGTAAAGAAACCTTTACAACAATAGTGTTGGAACAACTGGATAACTATGTGCACACAAATGAGTCTCAGCCTTTACCTTACAACATCTACAGGAATTCTCTCTAAATGAATCATAGACCTAAGAACAGAACAGAAAAGAAAAGAACAAAAGAAAAGAAAAGAAAAGAAAAAAGAAAATCATAGACCTATATGTAAGAGCTAAACTTACAAATTACTTCTAGGATCTTTGCAAACTTGAATTGGGTAACAATTTCTTAAATAGGACCCAAAAATAAGCCATGAAAGAAAATCGATATCCTGGGCCTCATCAAAATTTAAAATTTCTGCTCTTCTAAAGACATTATTAAGAAAATGAAAATACAAGCCACTCACAGGGAGAAAATGATTGGAAGTCACATGTAATATAAAGGACTTGTATCCAGAATATGTAAAGAATTCTTACAACTTAATAATGAAAAGACAAACCATCCTGCCCCCCAACCAGATTAAGAAAACAACAACAACAACACCTGGGTAAATATTTGAACAGACACTTTGCAAAAGATGATCTACATATAACCATGAACACATCAAAATCACCAGAAATCATTAGAAATGCAAGCTAAAACCAGAATTTGATATCATTATAAACTTACTAGAACATTGTATCAGTCAGGGATCTCCAGATAAAGAGAACCAGTAGAATGTGCATACCTACGTATAGATTTATTTTGATGAATTGGCTGTTACAATTGTGGAGGTTTGGCAAATCCAACATCTGATGGGGAGGTTAGCAGTTTGGAGATCCAGCAAGGAGTTGCAATTTGAGTTCAAAGGCGGGCTGCTGAAAAGCCAAGAACTCATGATGCAGATCAAGGAAGTCTGCTGGAAGAATTCCCTCTTGCTCAGTGGAGGTCAGCCTCTCATTCTATTCCAGCCTTCAGCTGAATGAATGAAGCCCACTCAAATTTCAGAGGACAATCAGTTTTACTTGCGGTCCATCAATTTAAATGTAAATCTCATTCAAAACACACTCACAGAAACACCCAGAATAATGTTTGACCCCATAGCAGGGCATCATGGCCCAATCAATCAACGTGACAAATAAAATCAACCATCACAAATATCTAAAATTTGAAAAAAAAAAAAAAGCTAGTACTATCAAAAGGGGGTAAATGTGTGAAGCAATTCTCAGTCATATACAGTGTTGGTGGGACTATAAAATGGTACAGCCTCTTTGCAAGGAGTATGGCCCTTTCTTATAAGTTAAACATACATTTATCATCAATAACCCAGAAATTCTACTCCAAGAGAGGTGAAAACGTGCCCACACAAAGACCTGCATGCAAATGTGCATAATAATGATATTCATCAGAGCCAAAATACTGGAAACAACTTGACTTTCTATTAACTGGTAAATGGGTAATCAACTGTGGTATGTTGATACAATGAAATACTACTCAACAGGATAAAGGAGCATAACTAGCATTGTAGATGAATCTCTAAAATATTATGCTATGTGACATAAGTCATGTGTAAAAGACTACATACTGTATGAGTCCATTTATCTGACATTCTAGAAAAAACAAGACTATAGAAATAAGAAACATACCACTGGTTGCCAGGGACTGACGTGAGAGGAGTCAGTAAACTACAAAAGGATTCGCGGGAATGTTTTTGGGGAAAAAATTGTTCTGTATGTTGATTATGATTGCAATTCCAGGATTGTTTGCATTTATCAAAACACACAAACTGTTCACTCTAACAGGGTAAATTTTAATAATGTAAATTATATTTCACTAAACCCAACTTTTAAAAATGGATCAAGAAATACATAATTCAACTAATATATCAAATTAATTAAACAATTAACTGCTAATAAATGTTTTCAAATTATAAAAGCTGAAATTATTGAAAAAATGTTCACTGCTTGGTATTGCGTCATTGAGTATTTGGTATTGTATCATTTTCTCAAATCATCAAATATCTTTTGAGAACAAGTTAGTCTGTAAAATAAAAGGCAAAGATCTCTCCCTCTCTGTTACACACACACGTGCATACACATACACAAATACACACACACACCCTGAGTTTTCTGGAACATTGGGAGGGCAACAAAGATTCCCATGGGATCACCCTCACCAAAAATGACATGGCAGGGATTGTGTGAGTAGGGGCTGGATTTCCCCCCTTTTCCAGAGGATGCTGTTAGTGCGGAGGCTCTGGTCTGAAGCAAACTTAAGGGAGCCAATTTAAGAATCATGAATTTGGTAGGTGAAACCCACAGCAAAGTTAATACCAGTGACTATTAAAGGTCTGTTTGCGAGCAGAGGCAAAGGTGGAGGAAACGTGGCAGTTGCCACGCAGTGGTGAAAATTACATGCTCAGGATCTCTCACGAGGAAGCCCCTGGGGTCTTCCATAAATAGTTGATGAGACGTTTTTCCTTCAGCGGCAGGTAGGTGTGAGCCTGGGAGATAGTTTGACACTAACTCTAATGAGCACACAATGTTCCAAATCCTGATGTTTTGATCTTTGATGTAACAGAAGCTGTTTCTACACTAAGCCTTCAAACAAACTGAAAGCAAAAGGATATGTGATGTTTGTGAGTGCATTTGAATATCAGAGCTGCATGTTTATTTTAAAGCAAGTAGACATGCTCTGCATTGAGGGTATGAAATCATGTCCACAATGGGCTGGATTTCTGGAGCTTCTAGGTCTGCCTCTGCCTCTGCCCCAGTTCTGCGATTGGGCGAAGCTGTTGGCTTTTCTAGATCTCATTTTCTCCACCAATGAAATGTTGGGGGGGGGTGGATTAACAAAGTATGAGATCTGGAAATGACAGGATTCAGAACCCAAGCCTATTTTGTTTGGCACTTTGTTTTGGCATATTTTTTTGTTTAAAAAAAAAAATTAAATAGGTTGCCAACATTGAAAAATCAAGAGATTTTCACAACATATAGATTTATAGCCCCTTCAGAACACCTTGCAGATACTCAATCTTCATTTGAGCATGAGACCAAATGGCTGGATCTGAGTTACAGTTGCATTATTTAGACAAGGCGTCACTCTCCGTTAGCCACAAGCCCATTCCTAAATGTCAGCTACCTGGCTCTGTAGGCTTAAGAACTCATGACACCTGAACCAGCTGCTGCTAGGTCCCTTAAGATGCCATGGCTCAATTTCTTTTTTTCTTTCTTTCTTTCTTTCTTTTTCTTTCTTTCTTTCTTTCTTTCTTTCTTTCTTTCTTTCTTTCTTTCTTTCCTTTTTCTTTCTTCCTTTCTGTCTTTTAATTTAAGTATAGTTGATACACAATGTTACATTAGTTTTAGCTGTTTGTTGTTGCTGTTATTTTTGCCAAGGCTCCAATTTAATTGCTGCAAATAACAAAACTAGTGAGAGCTGTTACAAGAGGCTGAAATCTACCAATTGCTTATGCTATTGTATAGGGCCTATGGCTGCCACAACATCCCAAATGCCTTTCTTCTGATGGGAGAGTAACATCTGTGGAAGTTATTTCACAAAAGAAAGAAAGAAATGCAAGAGACAAGACCACTGCTTAGTAACCAACAGCAGAATACTACCTACCCCATGCTAAAGCTTCCTGGTCTGACCAACTATTTTAAGCAATTGAAACTCTGCACCCACTCTGTCCAGGAGGATTAACATCATCATGAAATTTCAGTGGAATGAACATGTTTGAACACCTGCTAAGACCACACGCTGCGCTACCTTACAAGAATACAGAGATATCTAAAACACAATCCCTGCTTTCATACTCTTCAACCCTCAAATACAAAATTTAAAATATACATACTTTATCTAATAAAAAATATGTTTTATTTAAAATTGTAATAATTAATAATTAGAAGATATTTTGATAAACGTATTACTAGAAGTAGATATGGTACAGAGGTAACATAAAAAGTGGTTCTCCAGAGCCTTTGCATTCACTGTTCCTCTGTCTGGGACATGTGTACCCTAGATGCTCAGTATTTCAGTCTTTCTCCTCCACATCTTTGCTTAAAAACCTTTGCTGATCAACCTGTTGTGGTGTTTTGTTTTGTTTTGTTTTGTTTTGTGTGTGTGTGTTTAAAGATTTTATTTATTTCTTTGACAGAGAGAGAGACAGCCAGCAAGAGAACACAAGCAAGGGGAGTGGGAGAGGGAGAAGCAGGCTCCCAGCGGAGTGGGGAGACCGATGCCAGGTGCTATACCAGGACCCTGGGATCAGGCCCTGAGCCGAAGGCAGATGCTTAACAACTGAGCCACCCAGGCGCCCCGCTGATCAACCTGTTTAAATTAAAACTACCCCTCTCC
This sequence comes from Ursus maritimus, assembly GCF_017311325.1. Taxonomy (NCBI): domain Eukaryota; kingdom Metazoa; phylum Chordata; class Mammalia; order Carnivora; family Ursidae; genus Ursus; species Ursus maritimus. The sequence goes on from NW_024426996.1 coordinate 64,493,845, forward strand.
CCAACCTTAGCCTACTGTAATCTCTTTCCTGCTTTCTTTTCTCTATAGCACTGATGACCATCTTTCATTCTATATATTCTGCTTATTTATTTTGATTATGGTTCATATCCCCTACTTGCATGTAAGCTCCAAGATGCAAGGTTTTGTTGTTGTTGTTGTTGTTGTTGTTGTTGTTTTAATGTTTTGTTCACAGCCATTTCTATAGTTCCTAGATCAGTGCCTGATGTGTAGAAGGCACTGGGTAAATACTGGCTGAATGATTCAATGGATTAAGCAATCAGTTTTCCTCAAGAAGAAAGTCAGGGCAAAATTCTGGAAGAGATGATGTCTGAATAGATGGGTTTTGAAGGATGAATACAAGTTCACTCTATTAAATGATGAACTGGAAAGAGAGCATTTTAAGAAAAGACAGCAACATGTTCAAAGGCAAGAATGTGAGAATGATCACTGTATATTCAAGAAGAGTATTTATGTAGAATTATTATATGTATATTATTATCAGTAATAGTAAGTCTGCAATTGTTGTAAGTTATCACACCTGAGAATGTTAGATACCCTTATAAGCCCTTTAGAGACAATGCTTCACTTCACTCTTCTATAACCCTAGAGGTTAATTATAAGCTTCATTTTCCTTCATTTCACTCTTATATAACACTTTGAGGTTTAATTATAAACACTCATCTTCCAGATGAGTAACTGGGGCTCCAACAGGTTACACCTTGCCCAAAGCCACATGGCTGGTAAGGCCAAAATGGGAATTCGTATTTGTTTTGTGCATCTAAACCTGTTCCTTCCACAGACAGACTTCCAGTCCGACTTCCCTCAACACTGGCTCCATCATAAACTACCCTGAGGTCACCTTGATAAAGTGCAGCTGATTATTCTCATGGTTTTAAATCTTTTAGGAATATTTTCATAAGGCACATCCATCACAAAGGGACTGGATAGCATACAAAAATCTTTATTTCTTTGGTTTGAAATGACTTACTTGCAAGTCAAATTAATGTTTCCCCTCCCAGATTCCACTTCTCTATCTGTTTGTCTAATAACACACATGCACTCTGTGATAAGAAGCCAGAAGTGTTGGCCCAAATTCTCCTTTGTTACTTGTAAGAATCCTTTATGATATTTTTAAAGGGGGGGAAAAAAGGAAGGGGAAGTTAAAGAAAGAGAAAAAGATAACTTCTGATTTCAAAACATACTAATCTTGTCTCTCTAAGGACTGCTATTAGGCATTTATTTAGCTGGTGCTGATTTGGAAACCAATTGAATATACAGGGTTTATTTCAAAGCATTATTTTCCCCTGCCACTCTGTAATTTTTCTGGGAGAATATTTGCATTTAGATGCTACCTGTATAAAGCGATGGTTATGACCATAAACAATTTGAAGACAATGAGAAAAAATAGTTAAAGCAAAGTGAAAGAAAAAGCACTTGCAAAGGGAAGAAGTGAGAAGATAAATTGAGAAAAGGGGGCTCATTGATTGAGCTTCCCAAAAAAATAATAGGAAATCAAAAGAGACACAGGAAAGANTGAGGACAACTCAAAGAAAAATCGAAGGCCATGAGGGTACTATTTTTGCATATTAAAACATAAGTAATATTCATCGTGCTCTAAAGGGGAGCAGGAAATTGAGAGAGACAGAAAAGCCAGGGAAAGGAGTGACTACAAGCTTCGAGATAATAAGGGGAGAATAGAGCAGTGGAGATCACTGGAAAGGCTGTACAGCCAAGGTCAAAGTACAAACGGTCCAACAAAATGCCATTTTTGTAGTGTTTTAAAATATTTCCAGAAAAACAATAATCCATTCATCTATCTATTCAGTCTTTCAACCAATGTTTGGAGGGTACCTACCGTGTACCAGTCCCTGTGCTAGATACTGGAAATACGAAGATGAATAGTTATGACTTTTTCTTCAAGAAATCCAGAATTGGACACTCTGATTAGAATCAAATCTTGAAAGGAAATACGAAATTCAAGAGTCATTTTATATTGCTTTTCCACTAAAGAAAAATAAAAATGACTTACTTGAATGTGTACACTACACTGCATTAAACAGCAGACTCTCAGGTCTTGTCTTTTGTAATGAGGTCTTTTGACCTATACTCGGCATTCTGTATAACCTGCATACGTCACAGGTTTCAAAGGCAGAGGAAGGAAGGGGCGTAGGACAAGAAAAATGCGGTAAGAGATAAACTTTGTAATTGATAAAGAGTGAAACAAAAAAGAATGTAGCTCTGATTCAAATTATGTTTTAACAAACTACACGGTGTCTTGTTTTCTTGTAGTCATCCATAGCACTAGAAGGAAACTGGGTATGTGCACCTGTCCAAGGCTGTAGGGGTTTGGGGGTGGAGGGATCTCAATACACGACCTGGCTGATAACACTGAAGCCAGTGAAGATCTGAATCATGCTGAAGGGAAAACAAAAAAGAGTTCAGTCAGAGAAGGAGTTTTTGCATTAACCTGTGTAAGGCAAAGCACTCCCTAAGAGGAGAGAAAGAGCTCTGAGTCAAAACCAAGAATATCATCTCCAGACAACTGGACATTTGCAACAGCCTCCAGATACTCCCCTTCTTTTTCAGTCTTTTGATATTTCCTACCTTTCGCTGATTGATGCTTGATTGCTCTACCTGGACCATGGGTCTGGTCTGACCACATTGGTCTCCTACTTGGTTATGCTCCATGGTTCCTATTATGTCTGGTTATTTATTAAGCATTCAAGATCATCTAAAACCTGAGTCTACCCTCTTTTTCCAATTTTATTTATTTATTCTTTCTCATTTTATCCCTTGGCAAACCTATAATTCCCTAGTACTAAGGAATGCCCTAAAAATATTCCATTTCCAAACCTGAGTATATTCTGTTTGCTCGGCCTCCCTCTCCCCATCTCTTCATGCTCAAACTCTGCTCATTCAAAGAGCCAGCTCAAATGCGACTTCTTTTATGAAATCCTCCTTGATGTTGCCAGATGGGAATAATCGCTTTCATCTCTGAATTCCCATAGCACATTTATGTAATAATAAGGCTCTTCTCTCTTTCTAGATTATAATCTCATTAAAGAATGTTTCTGAGTCAGGTGTGTATAATGTAAATGGTGAAACACCATACCTGCCCATAAATGACTGAATTAGAAGTGTGAAGGAGATCATATAGGTGGGGTTAGATGAAAACAGGACAAGGGCAGAAATAGAGGGAAACAAGGTGGGGAGAGGCATGGACAATAGTTAGAAGATGAACCTTAAACCTCATAGCCAACCTCCAACTATCCATAAATGCTATAATACTTGTCAACACTAGGAGATATCTTAAATAAACTGCCAGAAGCTAATTTAAAACATGTATTTCATGGGCTTAATTTATTAAACAATATCCAATTCAAGAATTACATTTTTCCCATATTGTGTATTTGTAGAGATAAATATTTGCTGGGGTTATCAGATATGTTTATCCATTTGAGATGCATTAAAAATTTTATACAGAAGAAATGGAACATTCGCTCATAATTTCTCATGTTTGCTTCCTCTCCTTATATCTTTACTTTCAAAATTGCATTTTGAATATTTAAAAATGATTGCATCACGTGCAATGACTTTGTCCATGGGGGTTGAAAAAATGTGTTTAGGCCTGCCAGCATTGATTTGACCAAGCTAGAGAGTCTCCCTGTGTGTCTCTGACACATCCTAGAGTCATGGGGATGTGCCCTGATGTGATTGGCCCAGCAGGCATCTGAGGACACACAACTGAGACTTTTGCATGTGATTAGAACCCATCACTGCTGGAATATTGTTTTAAATCCTGCACAACTGCAGCCCAAGAAACTTCCAAGCCTTGTGCATAATCTTCTTCCATCCATGGATGGTAAATATCTACAATGTGTTAGATTTTATGAACAGATTCTATAAAGCCAAGTAATTATTGCTTCACTAAAATGCTAAGTAAACTATATCCAACCAGATAAATAGATCCCTTCTAGAATTGAGAGTTATCTCTACTTTTTTCCAGAATTAGAGACTTTTCTCACAACCTCTCTGCATTCAGACTCTTTGAGGTGTTATTTCGGGGATGCCCTTCTTTCCCTTGGCCTCATGTTCGCATGAGACAGCATCAGCTAGAGTAAAAGTCCCAGTTGCTTACTCCAATGCAGGGTCCGTTAAGGACGAGGGGGAGTTCCTTGTTTGTTAGGTGTCATTAATTTGTCCATGTTTTTCATTTGGCTGTAATGAATCTAATAAAAACCTGAAGTCCCTGGGGCTGCCTTCCTATTCTTCTCTCTCCTCCCTTGATTATTGCAGGGCAGCAACCTGGCCTGCCCAAGACATGCACACCATCCTACCCCGCACCAGAGGTCTACTGACGTTCCAGCAGTTAGTGATTGAGTGGGTCAGTCTGTCTCGTTGCAGGGCTGATGGATTAGCAAGGCTACATTTCCACAGATCTCCAGTCCCATATTTCAATCACCATTAACACAATAAACATGGTAGGTTGCTGTGTAATTATGGAACTCCTACATCCATCTCTAAATTGGTTCCAGATGCAGCAAGGAAAAATGGGCATGCTCTGTATTGGCATCCTGAAACTCCAACCATATTATTTTGATCATCTTTGCTGGCAGCAAATTTACCTTCCTTGGGAATGTCTTTATATTTTGAAAGAGCCAAAGACACTTGGTAACTCTTTGAGCGAGGGGAGTGTGGTGGGTCAAGTGGCAATTTCTGACTATAAAATAGTGAGTCCGTTGGCTTTGTTCGATTCCTTAAGCTGGCACTGAATGCAGATCTCCAAAACCAGTTTGGAGCCACAGTAGTATCATTAGCATAGATTCATAACCTCCCAAGGTGATGACTTGGAACGATAGCACTCATTTGGGTGTACAATTCCAATGTCCTTATTAAACAATCAATCATACTACTTTATAATTACACTTGGAACTTAAGGAGAATAGCTGCTTGGTGCTTCAAGCTGGGTTACTGGGCATCACAACCCTCCACTTTGATTTGGTATCGCATGAAATTGTTCCTACAGTACTGTGTTTGACACTCTGCCCCAGGGATGGGTGCAGAGATGCCACGCAAAAAGTTCAACCACTACTTACCACTGTAGCTGTTACTCCCATGTCATCAACAGCACATTCCGTGACATCACACCACATCCCTCTTCTGAGGGCCCATGGAAGAACTGCAGTTGAATTTATCACTAGATGGGAAAAAACAGCCCCATTCTAAGCCAGAGTTCTGTTTTTTTTTTTCCTATCATATTGTATGTTTCTATCCAAAGGCATGAAACCCCATTTGTAACCAAATGGAGTAGAAATAAACAAATGTAAGCAGATGGGAATAACTATAATTACCTAAAGTATTCCTATGAATATTATTGAATATGCTTGAAAGAAAACTTTTATACGCCTCTTGGGGCAGGGGCAAGATCTACAGGACGAGCTCCAATAAAAATGGCAACAACAACAAACATTTACTGAGCTCTCGAGATGACAGCATTGGGTACGGAGGCTGAGTGTGGCTAGTGCGGATACTGGTGCCTAACTGCCTGAGTTCAAATTCCATCTGTGTCTCCTACAGACCGTGTGACGTAAGCCAGTCACTAAATCTCTCTGGGCTTCAATTCCATCCATCCTGTATAAAATGAGGATAAAAAAATCAAAATGAAAATACCTACCTCATAGGACTGTTTTTAAGATGAAGTGAATTAATGCATATAAAGTGCTTAGAAGACTGTCTGACACATTATAAGTTCCATGGAAATTTTACTTTTTTTTATTAAGTGATGACTCTATTCCGGTCAATATTCTAAGAGTTTAAATGGACTATCTCCTTGGATCGTCACTTTAATCCTGTAAGGCAGGTAATATTCTGTCCATTTTACAGATAAGAAAACCAAGGCACAGAAGTATTATGTACTTGTTTGAGATCACATGGTCAACAACCACCACAAAATGATCACTAAACTGCATCTGAAGAAAGACGGGTCCTCGTAGCACAGGGTTTAGGGGTTTGTTGTCATTTTGGAATACAGGCGACCTCATTTTATTGTTCTTCCCTTTCTTGCACTTGGGCAGTTTGCATTTTTCACACACTGAAGGCTGTGGCAACACTGTGTCAAGCAAGTCTATTGGCACTATTTTTCCAAAAGCATTCGCTCACTTCACGTCTTGGCATCACATTTTGGAAATCGCAATGTTTCAACCATTTTCATCATTATTATATTTGTTATGGTCATCAGTAATCAGTGATTACAATGTGCCTAAAGCTCACGTGATGGTTAACATTTTTTAGTAATTAAGTATTTTTTTAATTAAGGTATGTACACTGGGTTTTAGACATAATGCTATTGCACACTTAATAGACTACAGTATAATCTAAACATAACTTTCATATTCCCGGGAAACCAAAAAAGAAAAATCATTTGATTTGCTTTAGTGTGATAGTCACATTATCGAGGTAATCTGGAGCCAAATCTGCTGTATCTCCAGGGTGTGCCAGTACGCATGATGGAAATAAAAGGAGAATTGCTCAGGGCAGCAAATGAGACACAGAGCACTATGCGGCGAGTCCTAAGAAAAGATAAGCACGGTGCCGCGGGAGAGGGTAACCGTGAGACCAGAGCTATCAGATGGCACGGTACAGGAGACCGTTCGCTCTGAGTATGCAATGTAAGCTTCCTCTTCCTAGAACATCCTCAGTAAATGTGCACACTATGAACAATGGTATTAATCCGTCATTCTCCTCATAGCAGAATTATGGATCCAGACCTTTGCCATGGCCTCATGGTAGGTTTGAGTGTGTATTCCACCCATTATCTTTTAGATTATCCATATGGTTTTGGCCAATGTGATGTTCTCAGGTGTGATGTGAGTACATTTTTTCAATGTGGTTGTAGTTGGATTATTCTCTTGTGCTTTTGCATCACCGTGAGGAGAACATACCCTAGGTCTCTCCCACCCTCCAGCTTGAGATCCTGAATGAGACATGGATCAGATATGCCACCTTGGATCTGAGCCCTGTCAGTCTATAGTCTGAAGTAGAGATAACCTGGCCGACCCTAAGGTGCATGATTGACAAGAAATAACAATGCTTATGTTTGTAAGTACCAATTACCTATAGTTAGGCCAACTTCACAGGTTAGGGGGATAGTCTTTCTTAATACTACTTCAAACATCAGCAAGAAGTTTGGGGGGATCACCAGGACACCCATACTTCTGACACACTGTTTATAAATTTGAGCGTTCTCACTTCCCCCTCAGGTTCAATAATTCACTAAAATTCCTCACATAACTCAAGAAAGCACTAGACTTATGATTAGTTTCAGGATTGAAATCAGAACCAACCTAAAGGACTGACCTGTGGGGCAAGGTTTGACAGGCTTCCAAATATGAAATTTCCATTGTCCTCTCTCCCCATGGAGTCAAGAGGCATTAACCTCCTGGTACACTGACATTTGCCAATGTTAAGGATATTGCCAACCAGGGGAGCTGACCCAAGCTTTGGTGTCTACATAGTCATGATTGACTCAACCTTCACCCATGTGGCTCACTCTCCAGTCTCCCTCCTCACCCCAGAGGTCAGGCTGATATCACATGACCTCCCCCACCCCCATACTCTAATCACATAATTGGCCTTTCTAGAATGACCAGTCCTGTCCTGAGGTAGCATAACTGATCAGGACCATCATGAATAACAAAGACACTCCTATCACTCAGGAAATTACAAAGATTTAGAGTTTACCTTCCAGGAACCGGGGACAAAGGCCCGCCAAATTGTTTATTACACAGCAAGACACTGAATCTTTGTGGTGGTGTGTTATGCATCATTATTGTGGCGATAGCTGACTTATACCAAACGTCCACCACATACACTCACACACACGACAATCATTAAATGCCATGCTGGTTTGAACTTTTTATGAAAAATATCAACGGGGATAAGGGAACAATAATACATTTGGGTCTCACATTCAAACAAATAACCACGATCACTTTAAAACATACTGACCTTCTATCCTTGATATTAAAAAAAATGTTAAGATGGCTGTGTAGTGTATGATCTATTCTATCTTATCTGTCTTCCTTGCTTTGACCTAAGCCATGAGAGTTCTCAGGACTGAGGATAAAATTTGTGGCTCCTGATGGAGACTTTCTCCATAAAGGGCAGTTACCATAGCTCTCCTTGGCTTTAACTAAGTGTTAAAGATGGAGTAATTCATTTATCCTGAATTCAAGTCGGGGTAGCCAGTTATCTGGTTAGTACTTACAGAGAAGAGTCTACATATGCTTTACATGGTGGTTTTGAAGGTTCTCCCCAAAAGTATCTCTGGTGATCCTTCTCTCCTTAATATATTTAAAGGCACAGTTAAACCTGGTTTCATTTTCATCTTTACAGCTGTAGTGCAATGGCAAAAGAGAACCATTAGTCTACCAGTCAGGAAATCCATCTTAGAGGTTCTATTCTTCATTTGCTATGTGACATTGAGGAAATCACTTCTCCTCACTAGACTCCAAATTCTTCATCTATAAAATAAGAAAGATGAACCAGCAGACCTCTGAGTTCTCTATCAGCTCAAGTAACTCTGTTTCTCTCTGACTTAACAGTGTGACCTTGGGTGAATCACTTAACGTCTTCAAGCCTGACTTTCTTCATATCTCCTCCTGTACACTCCCTCATCTCAATTAACAGCAAATCCGTCCTTGGAGCCATCCTTGACTCCTACCTCTCACACCCCATATTCAATCTGTCAGCAAATCCTGTGGGTGCCAACTTCAAAATATATTCATAATCCAACCACCATTGCTACCTCTTGTCTTCCGAACACAATGTGTATTTTATAATAAGAGCACATCTCAATTTGGACTATCACCTTGATTTAGACTAGCCATATTTCTTTTTAAGATTTATTTATTTATTTTAGAGAGAGAGTGCGTGAGCAGAGGTAGGGGCAGAGGGAGAGAGAGGGAGAGAAGCAGACTCCCCACTGAGCACAGAGCCCAATGAGGGGCTGATCCCACAACCCTGAGATCATGACCTGAGCTAAAACCAAAGCTGGACACACTCAACTGACTGAGCCACCCAGGCGCCCCATAGACTAGCCATATTTCAAATATGCAAAAGTCACATGTGACTAGTGGCTACTGTATTGTACAGCACAAGTCTAGGGTAAAAGTATATTCTCCTGCCTAACCAATGTCTCCATTTTAATGTTCCAAACAGAGCCACTTGCCTTAAAGGAGGTTTCACATTCTAGGCAGTCACCCCCACCACCAAGCCCCCACCACTACCACTAGTTTCTTCTCACTTTATCTCTCTCTTCTTGGGACTGATCTGCTAATCTCCAAATCAGTTTTTGCAAAAGTGCTCAGAAGAAATATTTTGATACATTCCTTTATTTATTCAACAATATTTTATTGAGATTCTGCACCCAGTCATAAAGTGTTATTCATCCCAGACAACTGCTCCCATAAAAATAAATGCTGGAGGTAGCCAACTATTACCACCCAAAGGGATAAATAGGTCTCTAATGGCAAGATTCATCATGAAGGTATAGGTGAATTAGGGATCAGGGAAAGAAAGAGGATCATTTCAGGCATAAGTGGATTTTTTTTTTCTTGTTCCTTCTATCATACATACAGCCTCCTTCTCTTCTTACCCATTGTAGGAGTTAAGATCAATGTTCCTTTTCTTTTCCCATTCATTTTTTCATTAGGTTACCAAACACTAACTAAGTGCTGTAAAACTACAGTTATATGCTCTCCATCTTCTTCAAATAAGGAAATTAGAATGCTTTCTCTTGATGACTTTACAAGGCAGAAGCTAATTATCCTAAAGGGCAGAAGCAATGAGAATCTTCACTCATGTTAGATGTGTACCTACTAACACCATGCCTGACTTATATGATCATTTTATTGTAACTTTTCTATACTGTTAAAGTGAATCAAGTCGTCAAAATGATAAAAGCCATTTTATCAAGTATTGAGGTGTAAAAGCATCTGGAAACATTTCTCCCTTTCCTGGAATTTCAGAATCCCTAAGTGGTAGAATGTGGGGGAACCCCCGAAAGATCATCTCGCTCCATACTTTCATTCCATAGAAAAAACAGATGGGCCACAACGGTGAGTGGCTTTTGCAAAACCATCTAATTAAAAGGAATGGTAAGAGTGCTGGGTTTTTTATACTTGGTTTTCATTGTTTTTAGGTCTTTGTACAGAGAAAAGCCAGAGAGTTTTGTCTTTATTCTCCAATTCCTTCTCCTCTGAGAATTACACAATATTAAGAGCATGATGGTTTCCTTTCCTAAAAGTGGTGGTTAATGACAGCAACCAAGGAGCCTCCAAAGATCTATTGAGCTGTACCCTTCTCACAGGCATAAATGAGTTTTGAGGTCAAGAGAGAGGCTGTCAGGTTGAGCCACTGGAGGGCACCAAATTATCTCTTTTAACTATAACTATCCACGCGTAGCAAGGAGAAAAAGCTGTCATGGGCTGACATGTGTGGGGGTAAGGACAGAAGAATGGAAATTTCTACAAAGCTGATTTTAGTTCCATAAGCCTAAAGCTAAAGAAACAAAACGCAGGACAGGTATTCACAGGTAGGTACTATTTCCTGGGATCAGAGGCCCTCCTGGGTTATTCCAGATCTTCAGTGGTCCAAAACCCAAAGGAGACTGATCCTCTGTATTTTCACCAAGTGATTCTTTACAAAAGACCAAGAAAAGTTGGTGCAGAGACTTTACTGAACCAGAATGATTTTTCACTTTTATTTTAAACTGTTCAGCCAGAGTCACTTGCCAATAGCCTTGGGAAAATATAAGATGAATGTCCATCTGTTCAGACACCTACACAATCATCTGTTTTCATGGAGATAGGACTCCTGCTGGAATGTCATCTCACTTCTTATAATTTACCCTCTTCATCCTCCAGCTGATTTAGGAAGTATTTCAACTGGTGACCCTCAAAGACCATTAATAAGTTTGATGCCCCTTTTTGCTATGCTGGCTCTTCATTTGCTTGAGAGGTGACAAGAAGCAATGAAATGTTACCTGGCATCTGCTCTGTAGCAAGAGGAAGTCATTGAGACTCCAGAGCAACACCACAGGCTCACTTTGGAAGAGAAGCAAGCTTCAGTAATATTGTGTGCAGTTCAGAGAGTCACAAATCTTCAACAAAGTTCCTAAAGACTTTTGTTTCCCATGGTCATCATAGAGAAAATAAAAGGAGCTCTGGTTTAGCTGATAAAATGAGAACCGGACAGAGACCAGCCTTTCCTATCTCAGTCAGCAATTAGGAACATGGTGTTCATTCTTAGTCACTGTGGAGCACTTTGTAGGGCAGGGAAGATGCTATGTAAAATGTATTTATTTAGGACCTGGGTATACTTTACTCTTCCACACTTGTGCCTTCCAAGCAATACAGCTAACCTCAGAAACATGGAAATCCCAGAATGTAGCCAATTGCTTCTAGATCACTCTATCAAAACAGCCAGGAACTGGATCATCCAGGCTTAACCATTGTTCTAGAATTGGACAAGTCACGGAGAAGGCACTGGTCCAGGTTGGAGCTGCAATTCTAAGAAGTCTACCTCTTAACTATGTTTTTTCTAGTATTTTATAAGAAGATACTTCTTATTTCATTCATGGAAGTTAACCAAAAGAATAATTATAACAACTAAAAATTGCAAATTCCTCTATAGTTGGTGAAGCACCTTTCCCCTATATCCTATTTAATCCTTTCAACGACCAATGAGATTAATATTATTTTTCCACATTAGAAGTATAGACAAAAAATAAAACAAAACTAAGACATAGAGAAGTTGAACAATTGGTATTAGGTCATGCAGTAAGTGGTCAAGTCAGGGTTCAAATTCTCTTTTTTTAAAGCAAGTATGTCCACAGACTATTGGGGCTGTAGTATAGGTATTAGTCTTCTAGAACATGCTCAGTTCAAACATGTAATTTTATTGATGCCTGTACATCTTTACTAAGTGCAATAATGATTCTACCTCCTTGTTTCCCATAGGAAGCTCTCTGTATACCTGCAATATGGTTTGCTGTGTGAATATCTATTTTAGCCATTGGATTGTAGGCTCCATGCCTTTTTCACCGTTATATTCTGCTACCTCTTTTTTTCAGAGCCAAGCACAATGCCTATCCATATGATAGATTTTCCAATATTTGTTGAATTACATCGAATTAGCTGCTATAGTAAAGTTTGTGATAATTTGAGGCATCTTGCCAAATGATGCCTGCTTGAATTTCTTCCAAGACCAAAAATGAGCTACTTAATTGTCTTATACTCTATTTCGAACAAAAGGAACTTTAAAACTGATTTAAAAAACCGTAATTATGGAGAACTACAGAGACCCCTCACAGTGGTCCCTTCCCTGCATTCTCGACTTAAGGACCAGAAAGCACTGCAGAGGTGAAGAGCCAGAGAGAGTATTGTAGCAGCAAGCACCATACAGCAGTTTTATAGAATACATCCTTTCTGTTCTCAACGGTTTTGTCCAGTAAAAGCCCATGAACCCATCCATCTACTCCCTGGCACAATGGATTGCACTGACCTGTAGGATCCATTGGTACCTATCTGGAGACTTCTGAGGAAGGCCTGTGTGTTGTCTGTGGGCTGGGGAGGAGAAATCTTCTCTTGGCTTCACAGACATTCTCAGACTAAGGCTGGTGATACGCGTGAACATGGTCACAGCAGGAGGAGAATGTGTGCATACTTTGTGCTGTTTGGGGGGCGAGGGAGAACACAAACTGTCATATGCAAAAGAGACGAAAAAGTTGGGAATGAGTACCCTGGAGACAAGAAAACTTAAAATGGGTATTTAGAGAATTTCTGACATGAAGTAGGTGGGACCGCTACACACAATGTACAGTCATGTGCCATAGCTATGATTTATGATGGCCTGGACTGAAAAGTATCAGTGGCTAGCATGTCACATACAGAGATTCCTCTAAAATTGTGTTCTTATTCTACCTGACACCTTCTACCTAGTGAAAAATGTAGTCTCCCTTCAAGATTCAGTTCCCATAACACTTTTCCCTGTGTAAGGTCCCTGATTCGCAAACATTATTAATTAGTTTGTTTAGACCTCTCATTCAGCACTTTTTTGTAGCTTTTTGTTTACTTGACTATTTTCCTCACTAGACGGTGAGGATGAAGTGGGATGCAATGAGTATAGTTATTTCATCTTTGGACACCAAGTACTTAGCACAGTGTTTAGCATGTACTGAATATTCAGTGAGGATGAAAGGGAAGAACAGGAGGAAAAGGAAAAGAAGGGAAGAAGGAAAGAAAAGAAAGGGGATTTCTTAGGAAAGCATTGTTTAATAGAGCTGTAATGCAAGACAGAATTGAGCTATAGCAGTCATTGCCTGAGCCGTTGCGTGCAGAAGGTGGAAATCTAATAGTGCTGCACGGGGAATGGTATGGTACCATCAACTGAACAGCATTAGAAGCCAAACAATCCTACCATAAAAAAACGTTAATTACCTCCAATGTAATGCCTTGAAACTCAGAGAAAATGGTGTTTCTACCAAAGAGCTCAACTGCCCCCAGGGAACACGGCCTCAGTGCAGTCTGGTTAAAGAGACAGAGAGCTGCAGCATCTGGCAGACTCAGGAGCCAACACTACAAGTCTAGAAGCTTTGGAGATTAGTACCAAGAGAACTGAAGGGAAGAACAGTGCCCCACGGCAGAGAGCACAGAGCAAGAGTGGCTTGGAACGCCCACAAGAGGATGTAGACTAGAGCAGAACCAAAGAGAGATGAATTCTTGCTTACACTGGGTAAACACTGTCACCAGATTGTTAGTGAAGGGGAAGTAGAGACTGACATGAGAACACTTGGAAACACCCCGTCTGGTTTACTGTGTATATGTGGAATCAACTGTGTACAATTCCCACCATAGAGGTGGGTTCAGTCATTCTCACCAAAGCCTTTTCTTTATGAAGTCTCAAGTTAACACATCTATCTAAATAATTATTATCTGTAGAAATAATAAATAAATAAATACTGAAAGTATGAACTCTACCTGAAGATGGAAATCAAGATTCTGATGTTCATTGTGTGAGAAATGGGTAAGTGCTCTTCAAGAATTTCCTAGTAAGTCTGTTGCCTGTGCGTGTGTATATATCCAAGAAGAACTTCAAAAGTGATCGCTCTGCTTGCATTCTCAGATTTGCTTTGTATTCCCATCCGCCACCTATTGTGTTAACACTAATTTTCTGAGTCTACGCAATCATGTGATCACGCTATACTTTCAGGAGGCTTGAGTCTCCGAGCTCTAGGACTGGCCATGCACAATTTTTGGTTGTGTGTGGGGGAAAAAGGCTTTAGATCACAGGCCATTCTTATGAGCTCATTGTGACTCACTGCTTGCCAGCATTTTTCCACCTGAGTTTGTGACATGTATGATGATCATATATGCAATACGCCTTTGAGAACAGATTTCCATATACAAGAGAGATGTCATTTCTTTATCAGTGAAAAATAAGTCTGTAGAGGAAGCCTTGAAAATTATAAAAAGGTTTTTTTTTTTCCACTGGTTGAATACCAAAAGGAATTCTGACACCAATTTCTACACAGTCACCACACTCTAAGGTGGGAGGAAATAAATATCATTGCCCAGGTTTTGTGCTCCAGGAAATGGCAGCCCAAGGAGTATGAGCGCACGTGCCAGGTGCAGAAGCTGGTCAACTGTGGAAGGGAAAGGGAGCTGCTGCTCTTAATCCCGCCTGCCAGCACCTCAGCCCTTAAACTATTATAACATTCTTCCATGTAGAATTACACAGCTCTCAAAAATGCTGCTTGATAACTTCCATACATTGGAATTTTTTAATGTTGAAAGAGTATATCTTTGAAATACCATCTGTAATCATGATGTTATGGTTTTAAAAATGCAGCATACCCTGTACTGCAGTTAGGGTCATCAAAGTTATCTTTAAAACATCAGCTTACTTTGATGACAATTGCCATTGTGGAGGTTTTCAATGGAAACTTGGAAGCAGTCATTTCAGAGTGAAAAGCCTGGCATTCTAACCCCAGAGACCTGAGGAGCTCTTGTGATGAGCAGAGTCAGCTGTTTATAACTGAGTCAGTTGTGGGACCCCATTAAGAGTCCAACACTGGAAGTCTACGGAAGGAACAGTTATGGTGATTTAAGGAAGGTGAGATGTAAGGTCTCCAAATCCCGATTCAGCCCTCAGAGAAGCCCCAAAGTGTCCAATTGTGCGAGCTCTAGAGTCAAAGTCCACATGGCTGCATAGCTTCCAGCTTTTCTGTATATAAGTCTTGGAACAAAGTATCAGGAATGGAAATCAGTCCAGCTCTTTGATCACTATCCAAGGAGCCTGTATTAGTTTCCCAGGGCTGCAGTAACAAGGTAAAAAAACAAAAAACAAAACAAAAAAAGTGTTGGTTCAAAATAACATAAATGTATTGTCTCACAGTTCAGGAAGCTAGAAATCCCAAAATCAAAGAATTCTGAAATTCCAGGGAGGGAACCTTGGCATCTCCTGGCTTGCAGATGCGCCATCTTCCCCCTGCATGTCTTCACATCATCTTCACTCTGTGTGTCTCCGTGTCCAAATTTCCCCTTTTCATAAGGACATGAGTAATATTGGAGTAGGGCCCATCCTAATGACCGCATTTTAACTTAATTATCTCTGCAGAGGTCTTATTTCCAAATAAGGTCACATTTTGAGATATTAGGGGTTAGGAATCCAACGTACCTTATTTGGGGAATACAATTCAACCCACAACAGAAGCATTAAAAAAAAATCAAACTTCTAGGAAAAAAACCTATATATCCAAAAATATAATGGCTTTTGATTTGCATTCATAAGAAAGATAAATCTAAGCTTATGTTTTCTTAAATGTTCTCATTTCTGAGCAATGATCTGAATTAGCGTTCCAAAGTAAATAATTGATTTTGGAAAATGAAACCTATAAAGAAAGGGACCTCTGTGTCATTCTAAACTCACCCCTCACCTCTGTTCCTACAGCTACTCTCATGATATTTTTCATTTTGTTTTCAGTATTGTAGCACACACATAATTCTTCCACTGGACTGTGAGGTCTGAGATCAGAACCTGCGTTCTTTTCTTTCTTTCAATCTCTAGCACCCTAGTAGTGTCTAGAACATATTATCACTTAGGAAATGCTTGCTTAATGAAGGACTGAACTGACAAAAAGTAGGGACAATAGTAATTCTTATGAAATAAAACTCAATGCCCCTGCTCAAGCAATAAGTTATTGCTAATGAACTATATGACCTTTTGCAAGTCACTTCACCTCTCTGTGTCTGTTTCATCATCTGTATAATGGTG
This sequence comes from Ursus maritimus, assembly GCF_017311325.1. NCBI lineage: Eukaryota > Metazoa > Chordata > Mammalia > Carnivora > Ursidae > Ursus > Ursus maritimus. The sequence goes on from NW_024426996.1 coordinate 64,510,180, forward strand.
GTGTTTAACTAAATGACCTTTAAGGTCCTTGACGGATCCCACACAGAGGATTCTAAGTAATTTCATGCCACCTGAAATAGATGGCAGTGAATATCAGACCTTGACACAGCATTTATATGCACCCTTGAAACTGAGTAAGGCAGGCAGGGAAATACAATGGAACACTAAGGACTCAAGCTCTCACTACTTCCTTCCAAACAGCTGGCTCCTCAACCTCACCCGCATATCCCCTTTGACTCCCTTGACTAGGTTCATATCTCTGATCTCCTAAGAAAGGCCACTTTGTGCACATCCTTCCTTTGCTCTTTGCTCAGCAATCCCATGATCTGTGTCTGATGTCCTTTTGGCCAGTTAGTTCTTCCAAAGGTGCACAGAACTCTCTGTAAGTTATGGGTCATGGCCCTCATTGTTCCTTTCAAATAGAAGAGAATACCTACTGTTTTCCTCCACACTCTGACTGTGCTCTCTCTTCTTTCCAAAATAGATCATGATTCAACAATCTAGTATGTCAGTCAATTTTGATGTTTTCGGCAAGGATTATAAATATATCTGTGATGATAGAGGGATTTTCTAAAAGAAAATCCATTTCTATGTTCAAGCTTAATCCCACAGGTTCTGTATTGGCCTCTCACTATTTAGTATTTTGCCTCTCATTCTTATTCCCACCATATGCTAGAAAATAACCTTTCTAGACTAGAGATGGAAGGTGGGAAAGGAAACCGGATAGGGTTTTTGGTTATGTTTTTCTTGTTGTTTCAGAACATGGGAATAAAAAGGCAACAATATACACTCTTCCAGTGCCTCAGTTTCCCACTGGCAAAATGAGTTCAATGGTATTAGTCACCCACCTCAAAAATTTGTTGAAAGGATTGATTAGGTAATTACCAAACCTTTTGATCTTGTCCAATATACATTAAGTTGTCAACTAATGATTTATTTAGAAGTCTATCTCCTGGTCTTTCAGAATCCCAGACTGGGATTCACCTACAGCCAAAAAGCTGTATTTAGTGAGGTTTTGGTCATTTTCTTCAAAATTAAACCAAGAGTTGGCTCTAAAAGCCTAAGTTATAACCACATCTGAACATAAAGGGGATGTCATAAATTTGTCATGAAAAGAGATTCATCTCTGGATCCTCAAGACTTGGATTAAAAGATATTCAGGCACCCTTTCAAAATCAGGGAGCTCACTACAATGATTCAAAAAATATGGAAGGTTATAAAAATTGACTTAGAAATAACAAAAATATAGTGATACATCCTGGGTTTTGGCATCAGGAAAAGTACATTGATATCCCTTTCCTCTCAGAGTATATCTTAAGGCAGGTTTCAGCTAAAAAGATTTTTTTTAAGACTTATGAGTATTCCCTTTCCTTTGTGGATAGGAGGTCTTTATGCATATGAAGCAAAGTGGCAGTTCTGGGTTTATTTCCTGCAAAAAACAAACAAACAAACAAACAAACAAACACTCGACTCTCAGTTTATGCCACAAAGCACAGTGGGGTTGGCTGTGGGTAGCAGTGTTGTAGAGGAAAGGAAGGAAAGGGACCCTGAACCGTTGGGCTGTATATGAGATAGAACCAAAGTGCATAACCCTTCTTAGCTTCAGTTTGTTGATCTGCAAATGGAAACCATATTACCTCTGCTACTTCAAAAGGTTTAGCTTTTCTTACCCAATTTTCATAGCTTTATGCTCCTCTTTTGTAGTTTTGTTTCTATGTTCTTCTTCCATCTTTTGCACATGTTTTTCAGAATCCAGATGCCCGAGAGGGCTTCCTGTGTAGCCATGTTGGTTTCTACAGCAGCCCGAGGTCAGATTTTCAGAATTCCATTTGAAATCGTGCTATCATTACTTCCTCGGCCATCTCTCCTTTTAGAAGCTCTGGTCATAGAAGCATGTCTCTTCTTTACCTGAGTCTATATTACCTGGCTCATTGTAAGTCCTTTAGAACTTTGTTGAATAAATAGTGAATGAAATCTGATTTCCTAAAGTACTCAACTATACCCCAAATTCCATTCCTGGGCTGTTAAAGCTCCTAGAAGTTTATTACATCCACTCCCTCCCAAGGTCCCCATCTCTTTTGCTTCACAAGAATGAAGTTCAGGGCAGAGGTTTTTCTGGTTAGCTTATTCCATCTTAAAATCAATGAAAGTGGAGGCAAGGGAGTCAAACATTTATTAGATGATCTCTTTTTCCATGAATGATATGCCCATTATTGAAATCTCTCCTTCATTCTTCAGCCCCCTAGATCAGTGCTTCCTACACCTACCTAATCATAAAAATTACCTAAAAGATTGTTCAAAATAGATAACCAAGTCCTTTCCCAAACATATTGAATCTGAGTCTCCAGGGATTTAAACTTAGACTCTACATTTTTTAAAGGTTTCCCTAAGTGTCTCTGGATATGACCAGGTTCGGGAACCACTATCTTAGAAAGTTGTCCGTTGAACCTGAAGAGAAAGCCCTCTTAGGGGTCTTTGTTTGTTTGCTTATTTTTTTTGTTTAAATAAAGAAACAATAGAGTCTCCCTCTTGATGTGGGTAAGGCAGGTTCTCCAAAAGATTTCTCTTTGAATGAATCTGTGCCTTTGTTTTTGGCTTTTGATTTTTTTCTCTTTTAAGTCAGATAATGAGGGCTGGGGATTCATTTTCTAAGACTGTTCTAATAAGTACCATAGACTTAGTGGCTAATATAAGAGAAATTTATTGTCTCACAGTTCTGGAGGGCAGAGGTCCAAGATCAAGGTGTCTGCAGGACCATGTCCCCTCTGAAGGTTCTTGGGAGGGATCTGCTCCAGGCCTCAATCCCGGCTTCTGGTGGTTTCTGGGTGTGTGACAGCCTAATTTCAGGCTTTGCATGGCGTCGTCCCTGTGTACGCACATGTCTGTCCGGGTGATGTAAGTTACAAAAGACAAGAGTGGACAGAGCTGCTTCATACGCTGGCACGTTTCTTGCTACCTTTTTAGCTGCCAGAATACAAACTGCAAAGAGACTCCTGGTCCTCAGGTACAGAAAGGGCACGATGCCACTCTCAGGAAATCAAAGGTCATGGAGGGAAGAGAATTTCTGTCGACAAGACATAACGGGAGGAACGTCAAGAGACCTGCTGACTGATACATGAAAAATTTACAATATAATTGACAGGAAATTATAGCTTGAGCTGAAGTGACAAGTCGTTAAATGAATATCAGAGAAAATAAACTGAAAATGATATTCCTCGGAGACAAATAACCCAGTAGACACTACCAAGGAACTGCTAACAAATGTGCACGTGGGAGAGAAAAAGAGCTTCAAAGCATCATTTGTGGTGACAAATGGTGACAAATGGAGAAGTACGACTTCAACTAGAAAGAGACTGCATCGCATTCCAGGGTGTTAGCAAAAGGGGACACAAGACAATGCACCGATAAAACCTGTCTAGAAACAATGCAAGTGAACATGGACCAAAACAGGGTACAACCTGCAGAAACACTGGAGTATTCAATTGACTGGGTTCAATCTACTCACTTTGAAATAATTAACAAAGTTTTCTAATTTAAAATACTGACCTTGCATGACCTTAGTTATCACCACCAAAGACCTTCCTTTTTTTTTCTTTTCCAGTAGTTAATGTACTTAAAAAAAAAAAAAAAGTCTGAAAACTCAATCCTATGTAATTGACAAAAATTGGAGCAGATTCTGTTCTGAGAAATTAAAAAAATATGCATTAAACTCTATTGTCCTGAACCACTGGTCTATCTTGTCCTTTTCCGGTATGCAAACAAGCAACATTTAGCGCTCCAAAGCTCAAATTCTGGCCAAGCCACCTTTGTGAAACACAGTTGAGAACTAAAAAAATGAACACAGAAGTCCTTTGGAGAGTCAAAAGCTATCACAAAATGTGTTTCCTTAAAGCTCATGTAGTTCCCTCTTGGGGATTTGCCCCGTTCCTCCTGAAACGGTCTGCACATGCTCTGCACATAGCTACAGCATGTATGATTATCTGGTGTCCCGACTAGTGTTAGTGGAAGAGCGAGTGATTGAAAGGATACAGTATATCAGTTCATGGTGACACATTTGATAGCTGTAGGACGTGACAGCTGACAGCAAATGAGAAATCATAGAAAGGATAAAAATGAAACTTGAGAATAAAAAGAACAACAATGATTTTAAGTCATTTAATAAAGGGAAACAGCTCTATGCATCTCAATTATTCCAACAGCATCACGGAATTACAGCATGCTGTCATAACAGATGATTATAATGATGACCCTAAGCCATCAAGAAAGAAAAATAAATTTGGTTCCAGATGCATCATCTAAGGTGGCAGGAAAATGTGCAATAAAATTTTAGAAAGATCTTCATCCAAATGATTTTTTTTAAGTTTTAGTGCTGAAAGTAATAAACCCTTACTATTCAAAAAAATCAGCTCTTAAAAATGACTCATTCTTTGTCATATTCATCAAATACCATATTTCTGCAGCCCGGACCTGTCTCCTAAGTTCTAGATCCAGATTTGAAGAAGTTTGCTAAGCATCTCTGCTTACGTGTCATGCTGGTTCTTCCTATTACACATCTGAACTTAAATTATGACATCCCGCCTCAAAGCTCGTCCTACTATCAACTGAATACCACCACCTATGCCACAAAACAAGCCAGAACTTTCATACCTATCCCTGATTATTAATCCTTGATAATTATTTCTGTCTCTCCCTTACATTCAGTCGACCCAAGTTTTCCATCTTCACCTAGAAGTCTCTTTTGTATCTAAGTTCCTAGTCCCCACCTCAGTCCTCTTGCCTGAGCTTGCACTATTTCTAGAATCTCTTTCTCATAATCACCTGATGTTAGAGTCACACCAGCTCACTTGCCATTTGCCATTCCATCTCATTCTTTCATGTCCTCCCTCCTGCCTGATCAGAATAAGTCAAGGCCATCTTGTTTAGGCAACTCACTTTGCATGTATGTGTTTGTTTGTATCAGTCTTTTTTTGAAAGACAATGAGATAGTTGAGTCTTGGCAGCACTTCTTAGGCACTTAGTGAATATTTCTTGAAATATTTATTGAGCAACTAATATGAGCCAGGCAGTCTGCTAGCACAGAAGGAATAGCAGTGAGTAAGAGATCCTGAGATTTCTGAAATGAACAACATATAGAATCATCACATTTACAAAATGCCCAATTATTAAAGTGCTTCCATACCTATTATACATTTTTAATGAACATAGTGTGTGATCAATTAACCAAATTTTAAATACCTTACTTAGTACATATCTTCAGAGAATACAGGTTTTCATTGGATCATCTCATTTGTTCCTCACAACAGCTTTCTAACAGTCATCTTTACTGTCCTTGCGATGATAAAAAAAAGCCAAGTCTCACTGAAGTTTTAGAAACTTTGTTCAAGTTTACCTCCGTAAGATGGACAGATACAAAAGCAGACACAGTTTTCTGACTTAATCTGGTATTCTTTCCACTGTTCTTTCTTCTCTGCCCAAATGCTCATCCGTCAAAACATTGTTTGATCCAATATGAAAATCTTAATGCAAAGGAAAGTAAATGTTTAATGACCAGCAACTGCTTCTGATTTTCTTGAACTGTGGATAAGTATTGGCTATTCCATCTACAAAAGGAAATTATCAGTAGAGGTACTGATAAGAATCACATGGTCCACTCAAAGGGTTAACTGAAGAAAGCTGAATGAACTCATTATTCACAGAGAAAAAAGAAGGTCAAGGTGATCACTGAGAGATGATGCAGCATCCTGATACTAGCCACAGTAGGAAGCTGTCATCAACTGAGGTCTGAAGGGGCAGGAGAGGGGATGATATTACTGGTACTCAAAAAAACCAAACCAAACCAAAACAAAACTGTAGCAAGAAAAGAGGAAGTGCCTCATAGGAGATGTGGCCATAGGAAAAGGAACACAATTATTACAAAGACTACAGCCCAGCAGGGGAAAGTAGAGGAAGAAATATTGGTAGCCCTTCTCCATCCCTTTCTCCAATTTCTTGCCAATGCCTTTCATTAGCAGAGCCCAATCAGAAGTAGAGAAAACAGAGCCCAAGTGATGCCATTCTTGAGGTCAGGTATTTGGGGAAGAGTGCAGGGAAAGGAAGGGCAAAACAGGGACCTGAAAAACATGGAGAATGATCAACACAGAAAGTTCTCTACATGCTGAAGAAAGGAAGCATGTCATTTTCCTTTTAATTATTGGGGTTCTTATGGTAATAGGATAGGGGTGATGGTATTCAGTGGCTTTTGATTAAAATAAATTATGCTAAGTGACTCTTGGCTTAATGAGACCACATTTAAGATCATGGACCTTGGAACCTGCCCAAGCAGTCTCCTCCATATAACGGCACTGTGAATAAGCAAGGTACTTAATTTCTCTGAACCTCAGTTTCATCACCTACTAAAGAGGGGAAGTAATAATGTCCACCTCATAGCACAGTCTGAAGAATTAAATGAGATGATGGGGGTAAAGTGAAGTATCTGACACAAACGGTAAGAGTTCAATACGCATTTATGATTTTAAAGTCATGGTAGAAAGAATAAAGGATACCCAAGGAGTGCCATTCCCTGACAGAGAATTTATATTAGGTTCAGAAAAATCTGTGGAAAATGCAAAAAGTGTAAGTATTGTGATGACCTTATTTTTATGAATATTTTATTCACCAGATCATAAGTTTTTAGCCATTTCTGGAGCCATGCCTTTGCCAAGCTGATGAAACCTCTGGAAAATAGCATACTCAGAATAAAGTTTTTATACACATAAATAAAATTCATAGGATTATAAGTGAAAACAATTACAGAAGCATTTGCATATTTATATATAAACCAGTCATAGAAATAGTTAAAGAAAAAAATATGATATTGTAATGTGTATTCTCGTTTAGTAGTACATTACAAAACAAAATCCAATAGCAACTCTAATGACTAACATAATTTTGAAATAATAACAAAGGTAACATTTTTAGATATCAACAGTAACTGTAATTTGATAAGAAAATATTTGTGATCTCTAATGGTGACACAAATCACAGATACTAAGAACACTGCTGGAATTTGCTGCTTTATATTTGCAACTAAGAGAATTAGTGATTAGGTAGTAAAACACGGTAGAAAAAAGATTTCTTTTTCCTGCACAAGTTCACAGGTCACATTAATTTTTATCCACAGTGTATGGGGTCCACGGAACTCCTGACCTAGAGCCTAATGCTATGGCTGGTAAGTAGTATACATTCAAGGAGTATTTGCTAAACTGAAATAAACATAGCAAAAGAATCATACTTACAGACACAAAGTATTAGTTAGAATATTTTGCAGGCAGTGAATTACTCTGTAAGCCAATAAGATTGGACTCACGCAGGCAAGATTTCAATAGATCTCACCTGTAGGTCCCACCAAGCTTAGACATGAAATGTCTCACATGTAGAAAAGAACCAACTCTTTGAGTTATCCTGTAATCACAAGGCTTTATGGGAAGACACGAAAAAAAACTACAGAGTGTGTTAAGGAACAGACCTTTTAAACTTGACAATAAATGAAAAGGCACACCAGGAGTAACAATATTTGCATATAAAAATTTCTTTCCTGAAGAAGAAAAAAATTCTCCTAAGTCAGTAAGTGACTCCAGTCAACATGGTAACCAGTCTGTGAGGACATACTCATTCTCTTGAAGAAGCAAAGCATTAGGACTTTGGAAAATAATAAGACACTCCTCTTACCTATCAAATCATAATTTAAAAAATGGTAAGAAGGTTGTAAGGATATAGGAATTTTACTTGTGAGAATGTAACTTGGAGCAACCAACCATCTGGAGAAGAATTCGACAACAGGCAACAAAACCCTACCCACTATTGAAGAGCTTTATGTACATTATTCTATTTAATACTTAAAACGACCTGAGGAAGCAGATATGAGGATTCCCATTTTAGAAATGTAAACTCAATGGATCTGTGAGTTAAGTGATTTGGTTATAGCCACAGAGCCAGTGGGAAGCAGAAACAGGATTCCAATCCACATCTCTCTAGCACCAAAACCTATACTTTATCCACCATATCACACTTCCTAACTTTTGGTTAAGTAATTAGATCTTTGCTAATTTAACCTAAAGGTTACATGCACCCAGACAGTTATTGTAACATTATGAATAATATTAAAGACAAGCTCAAAGCTCAACAATAGAGGAAAAGTTAAGGGAATTATCATGAATTATTTCTCTAATTAGTCTGCAGCTATTTAACATTCTGTTGCAAAGAGCCAATAATAACATGGACAAATATCTATGGTAACTTAAGGACAAAATGAGAGTAGAAATCAGTGTGATCACAACCACAAAAAGTTTAAAAAATCATTACGCATAGGAAATAACATAAATTGTTAAATGTCAGTGCTTACTCTGAATGATAGACTTTGAGTAAATTTTTTCTTTCTTCTTTCTACGTCACTGGATTTCCACATTTTCTATAGTGGGCATTCCTAACATTTGTGATAGAGGAAATATACGTTTATTTTAAAAAGATGAAAGCAGAATCATATTGTAATATATAGATGTATCAAACCAATACCTTATACTCCTCAAACGTACACAATGTTATATGTCAATTATATCTCAATACACACACACAAAATTTAAAAATCTGAAAAGAGGAGTTAAATGAGATAACTAATATATTTAAATTATGTAAGAGCTTAAAGCTTGCAATACTAAATCATAATCTTGTTCCGTCAAACTTAGCACTCTCTTCCCAGTGACTTATTAACGTGTTGTAGGAAGCATAGTCACCTACTTTGACAGTCCTCTCAAGAGACCAGGAATCATGGCCATCATGGAAACACGGTAGCGACATAGGGTTCAAAGTTCTCAGTTTGTCCCTGGACTCCACAACTTATTAATTAGTTTTGTGATTTGGGGCAAAGTCCTGAAATTCTCTGAACCTTATCTACAAAAGATTATTATCATTAAATTGTTATTAAGATGGTTACAAAGAGTATATTGGACGCTGCGTGTACTGCTCTCCCTGACATCAAGCCATGTGTGATAGAGTGGTAATCATCATCCCATACAGATATTTACCTCAAAGTATTTATTTACACCACCTCTTTCTTTAAAAAAAAAAAAAAGCCAGCTGGCAGAAGAAATAAATATAGTACAATTAATTATATAGAAATAAAACTTTGGGATGGAAAGATGGTCAAAGAAGAAAAGCAAACATTCCAATCAGAGGGTCAATACAATTTCTGTGACCAAGCATAAAGTCTGGCTCTAAGTTTCCAGCAGTCAATGCAAAGCTAGTCACACAACTTTAATGATCAGATGGAAGGAAACAGATTAGTGCCTCAAGGGTCACCAAGGTTTTACCAGAACAAACTCTGGACATTTTTTTTTTTCCCTGTGTGTGGTATTATGCACAAAAACTGAACGATATAATTGGCAACACTCACAAATAATTTTTTACAGCAAATGGAGAAGTAGATTCCACACGACTATTTTTTATAGTGACTTTTGTGAAAAGTCACAAATTTAACATAAATCCCTAAGTCAGCAAAGGCAATTCCACAAGGACTCAGATGACAGCCACCAAAACTCTGGGTTTCCAGGCACTCTCTTTTTCTCCCTTTCCCTCTCTCTTCTCTCCTGCCCTCCTTCCCCTCTTTAAACTCATTTGGAAGCAGTCACTAAAGAGTAGCTAGAAATGTGGACTTTGGGATCATATTCCTTCATTTAAATTCTCATTCCCATTATACTAGTGATTGGCTCTGTGCATGTTACTTAATCATTCTCCTCTGTAAAATAGGCTTAATCCTAACAATGAGAGAAAGACCACAAAGTGCTTAAAATAGTACAAAACATAGTAGTTAGCTCATAAAGGTTAGTAAATACGACCACTAATCATAATATCAATAATTATTTCATTCATTTGGCAATCATTCCTGAATACCTGTTATATATTAGGTAATGAACAAGGTGTTCACTGTTCAAAAATAAACTGTTTCCTGACCTCAAGAAACTCGCATATAATGGTAGAGGCGGACATCTAAACTGATAAATCTAAAACACGTTTATATTGCAGGTGATTATAAAAGAAGCACCAAACTCTGTTTGGTAGAGAAGAGTGGGAGTCAAGGAAAGCTTTCTGGAGGAAAGCGGCAAATGTAGTAAGAGCAAACACTTACGTGATGCCTTACCCGGTGCCATGTGCTGTTCTACGTACTTGCATATCTTAATCCTCCCAATAATCCTGTGGTGTGTTTTTATCCTCGTTTTACAAACAGGGAAGCTGAGGCATGGAGAAATTCAACAACTTCTCCAAGGGCATAAAGCTAGAACGTGACAGAGCAGAGTGGCTGTGTTCCTCATCACTGTAATTGTGTCTACGGTGTCTTAAACCCTAAAGGCCTTCTGACAGTTACCCAGGCAGTGTGAGGCACGTCTCTGCAGACACCAAGAATAACATGAGTGCGAGACACAGATGTAGGGACCAGCAAAGTGCGGCAGAACAAGGCGCCATTTCTCAGCAGCAGATGCATCAGGAATGTAGCAGGAGGAGGTGAGGAGGGTGGAGGTGCAGGGTATGGGAGATCATCAAGAGTCTTGTATGCCATGCTAACTTGAACTTTAACCTGCTGGACCTGAAGATGACTATACATGAGTTTGAAACATGCCACATCGAGCAAGAATTTTGCTCCGTATGACACTGAGCAAGTTACTAAATATCTTTAAGTTTCGATATCATTAGGGGGAAATGGGACTAATAAAATTCACATTACAGGGCAAGCAGTAATATATGGATACATGTAAAATGTGTGGTATTTAGTAGACGTTCATCAAAATGGTCATTATCCTTTTAAAACACATTATGCGGAGGCTGAGGGAAGAAACAGGCATCCCTAAGGTTCAGCTGGTGCCAAATGAAGGGCCGAGGACCTGTCTCCTACAGAAGTTGGGCCTACACTGAGCAGGTGCTGTGTTCTGAAAGTCTGTGTCCCTCCGAAACCCAGATGTTAAGCTCCTGACCCCCTAAAGTGATGGTATTTGTAGGTGGAGCCTTGAGGAGGTGATTAGGTCATGAATGGACTTTATGCTCTAGAAAGAGACACCAGTGAGCTCCCTTGCTCCTTCCACTGTGTGAGGATACACTCAGAAATCTACAGCCAGGAAGGGAACACTTACCCCACCATGCTGGCAACCTGACTGTGCTCTTCCAGCCTCCAGAACGTTGAAAAATAAATTTCTGTTGTTTATAAGCTGCTCCGTCTATGCTATTTTGTTATAGAAGCCTGAATGGTCTACAACAGCAGCTAAACTCATGGAGCTAAAAACTACCCTTGACATTCTTTTAGGAAGTTGCTGACATCTCATTTCTCAGCCAGTACAACATTCAAACACTGAAATACATGACCATTGCTTCCATTGATGAAGGAGTTGTATCCATCTCTGTCTACTTGTCTGTGTGTCATCGCTCGTTCTTTGTGTCTATCCCTGCTGAATGAGGACAGTTGAATTCACAGAAGTTAAATGAACATATAGTTCAAGTCCTTCTTAAATAGGCTAAAGGGGGAAAAAAACACACCATCATATTATTTTCCCATTAAGGGGGAAAAAAAAAGACCTCTCAAGTAGACAATCTGTCATTAACGGAATCAAAATAAAGCCTGCCTATACATACTTTATTTGCCGTCTCCTAAGTCCCTGGGATTCATGCATTGTGCAGAGGCAAAAACAGACCAAGAAAAGGAGAATGACTTGTTGAAAGAAGCAGAGCCGGTCATTTCAGAATGAAAACCAGGAATTCTGCTCCGAGGCTCGGGCTCTGCGCCTCGGCCTGCCCGCTACGGGGTGGCCACGCTGCCTCACGGTGTACAGAGACATTGGTAGGGGACGCCGGGCACCTCACCAAACACCGCGGGGAGTATTGACGGATATGAGTCATGGAGGCGCCGAGCTAATAAAGCAGGGAAGAAAAGGGAGAGAAACATGGATATACAGGGACTCGACAGACTAAGATTTACCCCAGAACAAAAGCCTTCATTGGGAAGAAATAAAAGGACTCTTTAAATTGAAGAACCCACCTCACCGAATAGCTAGAAACCAGCACCGCGCTATTTCTCATAATGAAACGGGACCGAGGGAAACAACAGGGACCAGCGATATATAACCAGAGAGCATCACAAAGAAGGCTGTGATCAATGGAAGCCGGAGGACTGGAAGAGGTGGAAATAGGCCATGTTCCACCCACCCCTGTCTGTCCCGAGAAAGTCCTGAAAGCAGACGGGCTCTTTGAAACATTTTTATGTTTCCAAAGCTGATCAGATCCTCCCGCTGAGAAAGGAGATGAAGACGTACACTTTTAAAAGGTTATTTCAGGAAGAAACAGCTTTTTGAAATGCTCCTTATATAATATTTACAATGAGGCTGATTGTTGACAAGTGGAGTTTGGGAAATGCTTCAAATTCGGCCCGGATTACAAAACATACAAAGTCGTCTCAAGAGAGAGAGAAAAAGGGAGTAATGATGTGTACGGAACAAGCCCTTTAGGCGGTGCTTCTGTTCCCACCCCCCCCCCCCCCCCCGCCCCGGGCGGGCTCAGTGTCGCCCTCTGCTGGCATGAAACGGAGCAGACAGAGGATGGAAACCCAGGTCTAAGGCCTTCAGCTATTTTTTGCCACTTAACACTGAAAAACAAACAAACGATGTCACAGGAAAAAAGAGAGCTTATGCAAGAAGCCAGGACAACAAATGCGTCAGAAGAACAAAAATGAGATACATAAACCCTCTTCTGTGAAAACAGAACGAGATTGGAATAATATAGAGAGAAACCAAGGTATCTGTCCTGTGGGAAAATTTTTCTTCCTGATTATATAAAGTACAAGTTGGGATTTGGGGCTCAAAATTTTTTTCAAATAATACTTTTTTATTATATTATGTTAGTCGCCATACAGTACATCCCTAGTTTTTTATGTAAAGTTCCACGATTCATTACTTGCGTATAACACCCAGTGCATCACCAGCCTATCCCATTCCCCCACCCCCCTCCCCTCTGAAGCCCTCAGTTTGTTCCCCAGAGTCCACAGTCTCAAATTTTTAAGCTGAGTCCTGGTTCCCTAAGAATAACCCATTTCCATTAGTCGGCTTTAGTGGGGCAACACCCACATGGCCATTTTCATTGCTTACAAAGCATTTCTTTCTCGTTCACTTGGCATGTTGGTGCCTGTGGGTCAACTACTGTGGCTCCCAGGCATACGTCTTTTGATCCCATTACCCGCGTGAACAAACAGCTTCTTGTTAGGACATACATTTATAAAATCCAAAGAAGATCATTATCAGTCCTATGCATGTGCATAAAGCCATTCAATATTTACTCAGAAACCTCAAAATCAAATCCCCAAGCTTTGCCATGACATGTAAGTTCCAGACTTCAGGCCCTTCACCTCCACTCATGCTACCCTCCCCATCAGTATTCTGCAGACACACTAGCTCACTTTCTTTCAATTTCTTGAACATGCCATGTTCCTTCCAACCACAGGACCTTTGCATGTGCCTGTTCCAATGCTGGAAATGTCCTTGCCTCTACCCTGCAATGAGTGAATACTAGTTATCCTTTAGACCTGAGCTTAACTGATACTTCCTCAGAGAAGTCTGCTTTGATTCCTCCATGAAAATGAGAACCCTAATTCTTTTTCTGCAGCACCCTTCTCAAAATTTGTAATGACATAGTTCATGATTAGTTCATTTCTGACTACCTACCTTACTAGATTGGAAGCTAGATGAGGGCAGAAATAATCCTTATCTTTTGAATAAATATATTGTTTCTTCTCCCACATCTAGTAATTAATGATGCATACTACATACTCAGATATATGGATAATGAGCCGAGTTGTGACTAAGAATATGTTTACAGAATTCTTTATATATCCACCAATACTTATATCAAGAATCTACTATGTGCTAGGCGCTGGGACTATAGCTGTGACTAAGCCAGACCCATTCCTTGCCCTCATTGATCTTACAGCCTCATGGATCTTACAGTCACATTTTCTATGGGGGATTGTTGAAAGCCTGTTGAAAATGGAAGGATGGCATTTATATACCTAACTTCCCCCTTGGAAAAGAACAATTCATGTCAAAAACACCAAGTCAAAGTAGAAATTTTGCCTCTGTTCAGGCTACCTTTTCATTCACTCACTCTTCCTACACCAGCAAATCAAAAAGGGACAGGTCATTGACTTTGATCTCAAATTTCTTTTGTTCATTTGTGTCAGAACTATAATGTTATTTAGCCTTTGCTTGTTGTGCTTAATGGATATGAGTGTTCTGATAAACGCAGTGCAACAGTCAATAACACACCAAAGCCTGCCCATAATTGGCTAACTTGGGAAATAAAGGGCCCTGCTTACTAAGTCTTAAATAATATACTCTGGGCAAGTCTGAACATCATTTTATCACTGATTATAGGAATTTAGATGTTCAAATCCCAGTATCGTTAATGGGAATTGTAACCCAGCTGCCCACAACCTATTCTAAAAATATACCAAGATCCATACTGAATTCTTTACTCCCGCCCCTTCAAATTTTTACCTGATTCTTTCAGGTAAAAACAAGGTTAGCACACAACCTCAAATCCTTTTTAGCCTGGCACCATTAAAATAAATTTAACCTTGTAAAGCCATGCCCTCTGCATGTCAGTAGACGAAGGTATACCAGTCAACCACATAAAAACTATAAACATTGTATTTAAATTATAAGAAAAAACAAATAGTACCTCAATTAGTCTCTATGTCAGACAATTTGCAATTACTTTTCATTCCCAAACATGATATCAGAGTATGAACTCTGTCGCTTGGACTTTGCCAATAATTAGCAGGGAACATTTGACAAATTTTCAAGTAACTCCATATATAGTAGCGATGTAAGCTAATCATCTAATGGTAAAAGCTCTGATACTTCACTAGTGTCTAAAAGGCCACAGCATGGTAATAGGGAATCACTTTGCAGTAAGGCGATCAATCTGAGAATGCATATGCCAGGTATCAGTTTCATGTGGTACTGAAAGAAGAATTTCCTGGAAATGTTTTCAACATATAAAGATAATAAGGCACATCATTCATCAAGTAGAACATACCAAAGCATGCCTTCTCAGGCAGTTTTTGAAGAAATAATGTATAAAAACAAAATCCATTCAAATCCACAGAGTCCACTGCCCCGTTTCAAAGCAGCAAATGACTGGCCCAAACCAATTTCAGTTGGCATAGTGCAGATAACCTACACAACAAAGGAGAGAAAGAAGGCTTCTAGAAGAAACAAAAAACGGAATTCTCAACCTGGGACTAGAAATCAGGAACCCTTGAGTTCCAACAGACACCAGTAGACTAGACTGGCTGGCTTTGGGCGTGTCAATCTCAATTGTCTATTTCATGTGTCTGTTCGTATGTTTATGGCTTTACTTACATCTATGCTTGTGTCTACCTATGTCATCTGTATCTATTCACATTTTTGTACGTCTATTCAAACTGCTCTGTGTCAGATACCAATGCTGGTGAGAGTACCAAACATTGAGGAACTCAGTCGAATAGAACAGAGAATGCCATCCAATAATTAGCAATATGAACTTAGGAAGCTTCACTCATTGGGCATGACAGACATACTAAGGTGAGGACAACGAGCTCTTCAAACGCCCCAGAAAATATTTGGGTCTTGAATTTAAAAATCAAACTGCTGGCTCTAAACTGTGAAATCAAAACTGCCAAGTGAAAATCACAAAGATTTAATTAGATGTCTATAAACATATTATGTCAACTTCATTCATTGTGATATTCAGAACTCATAAACATTTCATTATACTTGAAAACAATTTGTAGGTTAGATTTTGTTGAGTATGCACGATGACTGCTGAGAAATCGTAGCTGACTTCAAAGTAAATGAATTATATGGAGCCAAATAATTTTGAAGCTCATTTAAAAAACCCCCACAAAAATTTATACTGGCCAAATACGTCATTTTAAATGTAGGATTTGGTTGCATTTTGATATGTTGATATGATATGGGGTAGCGTCTCCAGTCTCAGAATCACCTACACAACAGAGGAGCAAATGAAGGCGATAAGCAAGAGGGGATATAAATGCAAGGGGCTTCTTTGCGGATAGTAAGTTTAAAATAGGATTAAAAGCTTATTCAGCAAAGGGAAAGAAAATACAGACATCTGCAAAGACACAATCATGCCTTTTGGGGCATTAGTAAAACGTTCGTCAAGGCTAGCAGGTCAGGTACACGTGCTGGAAGGTAGGACGAGGGCCTGAAGAAATATTAAGGCCGAACTAAGAGCAACTCAGAAGAAAAGGAACCACGAACGTTTCTAAACAAGAAAAGTACATGCTCAGATGCACTTTTTCTGTACGATAACCCCCGACGGCAATGTGGACACATACGTGGTAGGGATGCCCATGAGGAGGCCATGGCAACATGAGACAGATGAAAGGTGATGAGAGCCAAAGCTCCAACTGGAAATATCCAAATTCAAGAGACATTTCAGCTTGGAAATAAAAACAGTTTCTTACTTGGCACTAAGCCTTTGAGAGCAATTCTGAGGAAGAAGTGTTGAGTCGGATCATTTTCTCTGAGGCACAAGTTATTTTATAAAGTGGGTAAGTCCAATCCATCACAACCGTTCATGTATCCTTTCTCTTGTAACAACGTGGTGTGATTCTCTTTTGTTGAATCCAGCAAAAATATGAGTGCCTTCTATGTAAGCAACATGATTACTTGCTAGGATTGGAGAAGATAGCAGGTGCTAACATATGAGTCTGGAACATGGCTATGGCTTCTTGACCGCCACTATCCTTTTGCCCATTCTTTGAACTTGGATTGTTTTTTGGGGGTTTTGTTTTGCTTTGCTTTTGTTTTGTTTTTGTTTTTGTTTTTTTGTCTTCAGCCAGTTTACCTGTCATCCCCAAACAATGCTCTTATTGTGAACCAGGTGTGCGAACCTCACTACTCATTTCATGTTCTTATCTACAATCCCCTAGTTATACCTGCCTTGGACCAGTCAGTATCAAGCCAGCTTACTTGCCCTACAACCCATTAACAGGCTTCATCCAGCACTGCTCTCAGACTGTCTTTCCCTTCTAACCTTCTACTGCCTGTATTTGTCTGCTAAATTCGCAGCTCTATGCCTCTTCCCACCCCACCCCCCCCCCAGCTCTTAAGGTCTACTATTTTAAAGCCTATTATAAATTGTCCCAATTCTATTGTTTATAACCTAATAATATCTTAACATATTTAATAAGATCATGACAACCCCTGCAATTCATTACTCTTTCTACTCCTAGAGACAATGATAATAAAGGAAAGGAGATGTGATTTATACACCATCAGGTAACCAAGAAACCTGCTTATCCTAAGAGAGGTGGTAAAGAAAGATTTTATTATTGCCTTTTAAAAAAATATATTGACTGAGCCAGAGAAAGGTCAACTGGTCATGGTCACCCATTATTCAGTTTTCATGCCAAGATAAAATTCATGCTTCAAATCTATTTTCATACCCTCCTCACAGACTCTTTTGGGTCTTTTTCTTAACAATCCCTTACCTCAACAGAAACTAGAACAATTCTTATAAAAATGTTTATCTTATAAATTGATGTTTGCCTCTGTGCATCAGATATTTATTTTTGTTTTACTTAAATTGGCTTAAGTTACACCCCCTGAAAATCATTGTTCGGGCAGTCTCCATCACTCTGTAGGGGTAAGAAAAGGGAGAAAGGAGATAATTGGTTCTCTTCTCCTTTCTGTCCCTGCTCCCATCCTTCCTTTTCATCTCTAGGTTTTCCCATTTTTAAATCCTGTGCCAATAAGGTGAAAAATGAAATATAGAAAAGAGGAATGCGAACAGTGCATGAAGTCCTCTACTTAACCACTGAGTCATAATGGCCTTATCTACAGTGTTCTCCGGTTGGCTATGTTAAAAAATATAACATAATAGGTGTTCGATAAATTTTGTGGTTTTTTTTCCTTCAGTTCACTCCAATCAACAATTTCAGTTCAGTTATTTCTCTAATCCCAAACTGTGTGTTATTGTAATTGTGTATACATCATACATTAACCACCATATTTTTAAAATTATTCATTTTGCATATTAGCCACCTTGTGATTGTATTCATTAAAATGATCCTTATTTGAACATCCATTTCGTGCAACCTTCAGCTTGCTGAACATTTCTACATAACCTGGATCTATGGGTTTGCTTGGCTTTCTTTGTTGAATTACCAGCAAATATAGAGAACTGCTTTTGTGCAGTTTTATTTGAATTTTGAAGGCAAGTAATTTACTAATCCTCCTTTCAGATGCTTCCTTTGTTCTTTCCTGAGATGTGTATTGACTGAATGTTTCAAGGGCTTCATTGTTTAAAGTCAAAGAGGAAATGGAATTCCCTTTGATAAACTAAACTTGTTGACCTAGTCCTTTGCAGAAATAAAAAAAAAAAATCCTCATTGTATAAATATATGTTGATAGAGATGATTGTATCTCTTGGAGAAACATGTAGCTGCCTGTCTTTATAAGAGGTGATATCTTGATAGGATAGCATAACTTTCTTTCTTTCTGTTGCAACTTTAACCATCCAAAGATGCTGGCAATAAAGCAAAAGAAGCAGAAAGTTGAGTAAAGACATTAATAATGCATTTCTACAAATCCTCATTCTCATAGACACTTCCTCTTCTATGTGACATCTATATTTAAATGAACAATTTACTTCCTTGGAATCATTTCTAAACATTCTCCAATGAATCCTTTCTCCCAGTGACCTTCATCTGGGCATCACATGCATGTTCGGCTGCTCCCTACCATCTCATCCCACACTTTACCCAGACTTTCACTGAACGGAGACATTTGCTGGAGAAATAAGGAAGAGTACTACCCAAGAAGTAGAAGACAGTGAGTTCTATGGCCACAGTTCACCATTTACTCTCACATTCAGCAAACCACTGAAACTCTCTGGGCATCAGGTATCTTATCTGTAAAGTAGAGATCATGATATCTTATCTTCTTAAAACTAGATGATCTCTGAACTCTCTTTCAACTTTAAGGCTTGTTCACATATAAATATATGGAGTGAACTTTAAGCCTTATCTAATACAAGCTTTGTATTTTAAACACGGGGCACATGTGTAATCTGTTATTAGCACGTGTAAGATATCTAGGCTTACCATCCCTATCTCATAGGGCTAATAACAGAAAAAACAATACTGTAGAAAAGCAAAGCAAAATATCTTAATAGCCAGCACAACAATGTCTCTTAGGGTAGAAACAAAGCTATCTCTGTTAGAGAAATTACCTTGAGAGGTCGCTTGTTAGAAGAAGGTGAGGCATGTGTTCAGAGGAACCAAAGCAACAAAAGAGGTAGCTAGACCAGATTGAACAAAATGTTTTATTGGAAGCCAGTGAAGTAGAGAAGGGAAAAGATAGAAAAACAAGGATGGCCAAACAGCATGATGGACATCAGAAGTATCAGATGGATTTATATTTCTCACTTTGACGTGAGTAAATCCCATACACCTATATGCTAGAAAACCTGTTCACACACAAAATCCTGGTGTAAGTAGTTTTTTACAGTAGAAGTTATAGAAAATGGCTGAGTTTTGTTTCTGAATCCATGCATTATAGTTGATGGATAGTAAAGTCCAGAAATGAGATACTATCTAAATTGAAATAATTTGGTAAAAGAATCTCAGAACTGCAGTAGTAGAATGTGAAAATCCTTAGAGCATGAAAACCTTAGGATAGGTGTTAAATTTTCTTTGGATCATGGCCTGAATCTAACTTTTTTGGATATTAAGGGCAGGGGGCCAATCCCAGCTGATATCTGGATAATGAGAAGGAGGAAAAGAGGAAGAGCAGGATTGGTATTAGGAGAGTTTGTATTTCCAGAGAAATTTAATCATAAAGAAAAAGGATCAACAACCTGTAAGTAAAAAAAGAGAAAAAAAAGGAACTGTCAGTAAAAAGAAGAGTTTTATAACCAATATAATTAAGAACTGAACCAAAAGGTCACAGGTGATTTATAACAAGTTGGGACAGAGAAGGAGGGAGCAATCCAGAAAAGAAATGTGAGACCTTGAAGGAGATGCTACGAGGTTAGACTCTATCTTAACATGCACAACAAGTTCTCATAAAATTAGCATTCCTTTTTGAATCATAATTATTGTAACATTAAAGGAAATAATTGAAATGAATTAGTAGTCTTCTTCAATAAATGTCTTAGCTACTATTTCAACTAATAGAACAGATGCATTTCCAGAATTCATTTATAATAGTAAGATGAAAAGCAACATAAAATGAAGGTGACTAATGTGAGGGAGGAAAAAGAATTGGATTCAAAGTTTTAGGAACTAAATTCAAACCCTGCTTTAGCTATTGAAAATTATTTATTGAATTTCTGTGTGCCTGACTTTGTGTTACATGCAAAGGTATAAAAATGACTACCATGGTCCCTGGCCTGCAGAAACTCACAATCTACCCCAAAAAACCATGAAAACAGATAACTTTAGTATAAATATAGTTAATAGATACATAATATATAAATGCTATCATGGAAATTTGCAGTACATTGTGGCAATGGAGAGCACTGATCCAGGAGCTAGACTGTCCAGGGTTCAAATCCTGGCAAGTACATTTAATAGGTGTGTGATCTTTAGTGATTCATGTAATGTCACTTTACCTCAGTTTCCCCACTAATAAAATGAAAATGCTAGGATTTCTTCCTGGGGTTATAGCATGGATTAAATGAATTGAAAATTGTAAAATACTAAAAACAATTCCTGGTATATAGAGTTGTATTATCACCATCTTCCTCACTATCATCATCATTATCATCATCACCATTGCCATTATCACTATGGACACACTGAAATGGGAGGAGCTAATGTCCAGGAAAAACAGGAAAGTCTTCACAAAGTAAATGGGACTTAAAGTGGAAGTTCCAAGTAAAACAATGGGAAAATATATGTCAAACACAATGACCTACACATTCAAAGATGAAAAATCAAGACAAGCCCTGCTGAATTGTGGGGTATGCGTATGACAAGACTGAAGAGGTAAGATGAAACAAAATTGTGAAAGACCACATGGGCCATGGTGTCTTTTAAGTAGGTGAGTGACATCATAGTGCTTATGTTTCAGTATGATTACTCTAATGGCTCCAACTAGAACCCTAAAATCTCAGTGACTTCCAACAAAGGGATATTTCCCACCCACATCAATGTTGGTTGTGGGTTAGCTCACCTCTGTTCCATGTCCTCCTCATTCTGGCAGCCAGGCCAGATGAACATCCCTCATTTGGGACATTCCTAATCTCTTGATAGAGGTGAAAGGGGAGGATGGAACCACATGAAGTCTTTTAAAACTTCTATCCATAGCGACCTATCATTTCTGCTCATATTTTACTGGCCAAAACAAATCACATGGCCAAGTCTGATGTCGGTGACATGAGGAATTATAATCCCCCCAAAGGGAAGAGTACCACGAATCAGGTTGCAAAAGCTAACCGCAATTGTGTGGGGAGCTATGATTCTTGGGGACGGGTAGGGGGAGACAAACAACATTTGAAAAAATAGTACTCTATCATCCTAGTTCTCTACTGTATAACACATCCCTCAAAATAGTGGCTTCAAATAGCAACAATCATGTATTACGCTCATAATTCTCAGGTAGTCAGACAGGGTTAATTTGGAATATGTAAGTGGCTTATTCACTTGCCAAGAGTCACATAGCCAGGAGTAGCTATGAGGTTAGGCTCAGCTGGGTTTCTCTCCCTCTCTCTGGAACCTCAGACCCTCTCCATGTGGCTTCTCCAGCAGAGTGAGTAGTCTTATTGGTGTCTCAGGGCTCCAAGAGACTGAGGCAAAGGCTGCTGGTTTTCTGAAGGGCATGTGTCCATTACACTCCTTTGGTCAAGAGAGTTACAAGCTAGTACAGATTCAAAGAGGAAATTCCTGAGGGGAAGAGAGTCAAAAAATCTGTGGCCAACCTCCATAGACATAAAGGGTGGGAGGCAGATTGAGGAGCTATTTCTGACGTAGCATGTCAACAGGATATGCTGCCTACCTAAACATGGAATGGGAAGGAAAGAATAGAAGCGTGGAACAATCTGATCAAAGATGAGAGGGTCACTTCTGCAATGCTCGAGCACAAGTACTGAAAAAACATTTATCTTAAAAGTAAGAAATTACTTTATCAGTCCTGAATTATCCAAGAAATTAAAAGGAAGAAATTTTGATAAAGATGGTAATCACATCCAAGAGATTTATTTCAAGATGTTATTTGTGTATGAGGCTTGTAAAAGTGCTACAAAAACACACAAAAAGCATATGTTAAATCAAAATAAACTTTATTTTAGAAAGTCACTTTAAGTATGTGGTGATATAATTAAGCCTTATTAATATGCTGTTTATTTAACAGATTAAAAATGCATAAGAAGCATGTCCCATTCATCTTAATTAGACAATATGCTTGTCACAATTATTTGCTTTATATTTTCATTTTTCATGAACATTTTGAGGATATCCATTGATGCTATTAGAATCAACTTTCCCCTTGGTTTGTAGTTCTCTGATCTCAATGCCTTGACTCCCTTGAGGCACTACCCAGCATTTCTCACCTGACCCTCTGCCAATGCCAGCTGCAAGAAAATGACTGTATGCATTTCAGTGTTCTCAACAATGTCCTCTCCTTCCTTCTGTGATTCAGATCAAAAATACTCCCATTCCCAAGAATTGCACACAGCTATGGGCGTGAGATAATAGATACTGGCTGACACAGAATATCAAATTCTAGAGCTGCAGGAGATTTTCAAGATTATTCCTTTCAATTTTTTCCAAACTCAACCATTTACTCACCACTTTCTCCACATTATACCAACCACTGACATGCTTTTTTCCCCCTGTAGATTTGTTTACATTTTTCACTTAGTATATTTTAAGAGTATATACTGCTATTAGAAAAACACTAGTTGAATTTTCCACAAATTAAAGATGATAATATAAATGAACACAAGACAAAATAATATTGATAGATTCTAGTTAGATGTTTTTGCTTGCCCAAAGTTCACTGTCTGAAGTCTACTCATTTTATTAGAAAAGTAAATTCCTAAGTCTGAGATTACCAGGATCAAACTGAAGTTGACTCTTTGAACAGAAAGATTAGAAGAAAGTTGTGAAAGTATAAACACCTTCTCCATGTCATCCAGTGGACAGCACCTTCAAGGCACCACAAATCATTTTTGGTTTTTGTTTAGTGGCATGGGGCCCTTGTTTGGGAACACTTCCTATTCCTTTCCCACCGTTACTTACTCTCACTGAGTATACTATGTGCTCAGTTCTTGGTCTCTAATACCATTACCAATAAAAGGAACCAGGGCTCCTTGGAGAAATGGTTGACTTTAAGGCTGAAAGAGGAAATATACAAGATGAGTTTGGAGCACTGTAAAGTGCCAGAAAGCATGGAAACTCTGGGGAAAAAAATCAAATCACAATGATGGGGATATGTCAAAGAGACATAAGAGCCAATCAAAGCAGTTTCCGATGGTCAAAGTTGGAACAATAGGAGCAATAAAATATAGTAGTATTGCATTACAGCCCAAAGTATAAAAATAAATATCCAGGAGTCCATGCTGATATAAAATAAATGATTGAATGAATTAATGGAGAAGAAGAGACAAGTAATGCAGAAGAAATCCAAATAATTTATGTAGATACTTTGTCTCAGGAAGGTAGAGTATAACTTCCTATTCATTAGGTATGGGTTGAGCATAGTGACTTTCTTCAACAGTACTGAAAAGAAGAAAACTTTACAGTGAAGAAATCTGACAAACATTACCTCCACAACACTGATCAAGGTCAATAACAACAGTGATAAGTCATGTTGATAGTATGTAGCCTTGATGCAATGTGATGAAAATACCCACAGCTCCAGTGTAAGCATGAGAAAAACACAAATCCCAAGAGAGCAACATTTTACAAAACACCTGACTAGTACTACTCAAAACAATCAAGGTCGTCAAGAACAAAAAAATTCTGAGTCATGACAGCTAAGTGTAATGTGGTATCCTGATAGACACACACACACAAAAGGACATTAAGTAAAAACTAAGTAAATTTTAATTAAGTATAGATAGTTCATAATCATAATGAATTATTAATCATTAATAATAAATAATTAATTATTAATTGTAACAAGTGTACCATGCTAATGGAAGATGTTAATAATAGGGGAAGCTGGGTGTGTAGAGTATGGAAACCATTCTGTCTTTCCAATTTTTCTGTAAATCTAAAAGTCTTCTAAAGAGTAAAGTTTATTTTAAAAACATACATTTATTCATCCATTTAACATATTTTTCAAGTGTCTAATTGATGCCAAGGTCCACATTAGACGCAGGGAACACAACATGGTAGTTGCCTTCATGGAAATAGGCACAAAAACCTACAATTCTCCTCCGAAGTCACATAGCTGGAAAAGAATAGATTGAATAGCCTCCGGGCCCTTGACTTTGCCACTCAACTTTATCAGACTACTTCTTCCCTTATTATGACATGCTCAAGAAAATATTCCTTGTTGTGTTATTTATAGGGTGTAAGTAAACCTTTGAATCAATCAGCAAATATTTATTAAGAATGTACCATGTTCCCAGGACTGAGCTAATTGCTTAGGAGTGAAAAAGGGAATCAGTGGTCTCTACCGCCCATAACAACAAATACGCTGTTTCTGTGACTGTAGAACAATTATATAAGCATAAGATTTAAGGATGACTCTCAATATTGAGAGGGATCATAGAACAATAGGCGTCAAATAAAATGGGACTGTTTCAGAGGGAAAGGAGGCTTGAACTAGGTTGTTGTAGGTAGGGTATTCATTCAGAACAAGGATTATTCATTAAGGTATAGTAGTGTGGTAGTTAAGAACATGATCTTAAAAGCTGAACTTCTAGTCTTCTAATCCTGGCCACTCTATTTGCAAGATGTGTGATCTTCAGCAAACTGCTGAAGCCCACTTCCTTTCTCCTTTTTAAAATGGGGCAATCATGGTATATTCTTAATAGGGTTGATTTGAGGATTCCATGAGGTATCAGCCAGGATTCCAAGAGAAATGATGATCCACTCACCCTAGGGAAATTCAAGGAGAATTTATTTACAAAGAGGCTGTCATCAAAGATATGGATATGGAAGAACCACAAACAACTTGGAAGTCTTGCTGCTGAGTTCTTATCACTGATAGGCCTAAGAGATAGAAGAGGAGAGTTTTTACTGGAACCCAAAAGGAGAATCATGGAAAGTCTCCCTTCTTGTGAAGACCAGTGCCCTTTGATGGAGCCAGAAAATTAACACTCAGATCTCACACTCTTCTCTCCTTCTACTTTCTGCCAGGTCTCCCTAACACTCCTATGCAGCCAGGAGTCAGAGGGCAGCCTTAATGATGTAGTCTATGCAGGTCAGCCTCCAGGGACAGAGAGCAGAATGATAGATATGTAAGGGCCAACATGAATTAATACACATAAATATTTAGAACATATCTAGCACACAGTAATGTCCAATAAATATTAACTATTATGATTATTATTATTACCTCTATGTTATCAGTATTTGCCACAGTTTCCAACATTTGGTAGGTGCTTTAAAAAAGTTCAGGTGAAGAGTGAAGGATGACAGATCCAAAAGCAGGGTAGAGATTGCCTAGCATGTTAAAGTAGTATGAGTCACAGTCATGTATATACAATTGATCATAAAAACGTAACTGACAATGACATGAGTTTAAATGAGTCGAAATTTGAATATTAGAGAATAACAAGAAATAAAGTTGCACAGTAACACCTGAAGTCTTTAGAAAAAAAAAATCACATTATTAAAATACATATTGTTCCACACAGAGGGACAACTTAGGAAGTGGTAAGGGACAAAGAGGCGCAAGAGAAAGATCCAGGCTTTGAGACACAGAAATATGTTCATTCACCTCTATATGTCTTTTAGCAAATTTCCTTCCCCCTGAGCCTGTGATGATTAATTTTATGTGTCAGCTTGACTGAGCCACAGAGGGCCCAGACATTTGGTCAAACATTATTTTGGGTGTGTCTGTGACAGTGCTTTTGGAAGAGATTAACATTTGAATGGGTAAACTGAGCAAAAGAGATTCCTTACTCCAACCCCACCGAATGTGGGTAGGACCCATTTAATAAATTGAAGACCTGAATAGAAAAAGTCTGTGTAAGAAGGAACTCTTCCTATCTGACTGCTAAGCTGGGACACTGGTCTTTTCTGGCCTTTGGGCTCGGACTGAAACATTGGCTCTTCTTGGGTCTCAAGCCTTGCGGCTTTCAGACTAGAATTTACACCATCCTCTCTCCTAGTTCTCAGATCTTCAGACTCCGACTGGAACTACACCATCTGCTCTCTTGGTCGCCAGTTTGCCAATAACAGATCTTGGGATCAGTCAGCCTCCATCACTGGGTAAGCCCATTCCTTATAATAAATCTCTATATATTGTATATGTACAGGTTTCCCTATGTATATATTATATATACATTCTATTGGTTCTCTTTACTGGATAACTCAGACTAATACAAAGCCCCAGTGCCCTAAATTATAAAAGAGGGATTATCAGTTGAATACAGTGAGAAAACTCTATGCAAAGTGGCCAGCACACAGTAGGCATTCAGTGAATGTATTTGTTCTTCCTGCACAGTTGAGGGATTGCAAGCACAGCAAGTAGAAATAAAACAGAGGACTATCTTTCTAATAGACATCCTTCCTGCCTCCAGTTTTTAATAGAGTCCATTAATATCTATCAAACATTCCTGGGAATGGAAATATAAAGCTATCCTTGCTGTATATGTGGCAGCCTAATGAGCCAGCTTCTCCCAGTGAGGCAATAATTTACTCAAAGGTCCCAAAGTGGCCAGCATGAGTTAAGACAGCTTTCCAAATTGACCAGTTCTTGCACAAAGAGATTGCATTATTATGCTACCCTTTCTATGTGATTTGTTCAACGAAGCTCTATGCAGGATAAACCAATGTAGATGTCTGCCCTCTAGGACCTTTCCCTGTGGGGATTTCAATGCCAACTTCAATCCCCCTGAAATCACGCAGTCAGCTCTCCTAATTCCAGGCCAATGGAATTTTCCTAAACCGTGACTTTCTCAGAATAAGTCATGTATATCCATTCCTTGGGGAGGGGCCAGAGGAAGGATGACATTGGGCAGTTTCTCAAGCTCCATTTCTCAGTAAAATGTCTCAAAATTTGTGCACATAGAGCTTTTTTATGTTGGCCAATCCATATCGGATGATGATATATGTCACTTCGCAGTGATGGAAGGCCCGGCTGCAGAAGCCATTTTCTGGAGTCAAGGATTGCAGCCCCAGCGCTAATTCAGCAAGGGAGATATTTATGACCTTAACAATGGTACCAGAAGGCTCCTGTCCCCCCTTCTGAGTCTGGACAGTGCCTGTGGAAAGACTGGACTGCATTTTCTTCACCAGAATTTGATGTTTAAACACATTAGAAAGTACATACAGAGTCAACATGACTAAATAAAATTATTTCCAAAAGAGATCCAATAAAAAGAGCATTGCCCTAGAAAGTAGAAAACTGAGTTATCAGCCCTCTTCTAGTCTAACTAGCACTGTCACCTTGGGTGAGTCACTTAATCTTTTTTGGATGAAATTGTGTGACCTGAAAAATGGGTTAATAATATCACTCTAAAGCCTAGAGAAAGTAAGGCTTCCTGAAATTCTTTCCAGCTCTAGGATATCTAAAACTGTGCTTCTTATTCTGGGTGAAGGCAACATTGATCAGCATGAGACTATTAATACTTGATAGATTCCCTTTGTATGACGCTTTTGATTTGACAAAGCAGTTTTATGTACACTGCTTAATTTAATACACACAGCATTCCTCTTAAAGATTGGCAAAGCGAAATTACCATTCTCATTTGACAAATGAAAACACTGATGCTCAGAAGAACAAATGACTTACCTCATGTTGCTTTTCCATGAAAGTACCAAGCACATTGCTGCCTCGGTTTCTCTGAGATAACTCTTCTCGGCTATCTCTTACCCATCTTTCTTCACCCACCTCCAGTCTCTCTGCTCAAATGTCACTTTCTAAGAGAAGGCTTCCCTTCTGATCACCCAAATAAAACAGCATTATCACTCTATCCCTTCACAGTGCTTTATTACTCTTCATAGAACTTAATATTTCAAGATAAAGTCATCACTTACGTGTTTTTTTATTTATTGCTCCTTTGCCTCCACTAAAATCAAGCTCTGTAAGAGCAGGAACTAGGTCAATTTTTGCTCATTCCCATGTTCCTAACACTTACAGTAGTGCCTGGTCAGTAGTAGGCACTTGATAAATAATTGTTAGTAAATGAATGAACAAGTGAGGTAAAACAGAGAAGCCACTGGAAACTTTGGTTTTTATCTTTAGAAAAGAATGGAGGGTATCCCTGTCCCTTTACTAAGTTTAGAGTTTTGGTTCATTTCCTAGTATATCTTGATTGATTTTTATCTCATACATACTTTTTATCTCTCTTAAGAAAAATCGGGCCCTCTTTTAATTTTTTTCCTTAAACCAGGGGGAAATGTAATTGTATTTTTCTAGTTCAGGATTCAGAGGAGTGGTCTTTCAGGTAGAAAATAAAAATAAAAATCAGTGATTTCTACACATGGTTGTATATGAAAATCACTAGGGGACATTTTTAAAACTAAGTTCCTGAGCCCTACCCTTGAAAAATTCTAATTCATTAAGTCCTGCGGTAGAACCAGAATTTGTGTACATTTTCAACCTTCCCAGTTGATTCAAATGCATAGCCATGTTAGAAAACTAATGAGTTCTCTCTCTGATAAAGGTTCCTTTCTGCTCTGTGTATTGTAACCTGGGACTTGAGCAAGTACCACCCGTGGTTGAGTTACAGCCACAAGATCTGCTTTGGAGAGTTAAGAGTCATGTTAGCCTCGGGCACAATTCCAAAATGAGGTAGCCATGGGGATTTCTGAGTAAGTGGATTGAGCACAGAGGTCAAGCAGGTATATTTTCCTTATCCTAAAGATATACCCTCAGGGAACAGAAGCCCAATCACTCTGCTGGGTGTGAAATAAAGCTTTTGTTCCCATAAGGAATACTAGTAAATACAAAATAGTACAACCCAAAATCTAGAAGCAAGAATTAAGGCAAAAACTTGGCTCAATACACTGGGCCAACATGATGGATGGCATGAGGTGATTTGGAGAACATTTACTCAGCCTTCCATGGATATTTACCAAGCCTCTACTAGGGCCTGGGAATGTACCAGAGAACAAGAAATGGTCTCTGTCCTCCAGAAATATATACTGAAGTACGAGAGAAAAATATACCAAACACAACAGAGAGGAATGGGATTCCAAAGGGTAAACATTTAAGGAATGTCTACCATAGCAGTGGCATGAGGAAAATTAGCTCTAAATTAAAACCTCAAGGATGGGTAAAAGTTAACAAACAAAATGGAAAGAGGATGACAGAGAGTGTTTCAGAAGGAAAAAAGAGCAAAGATGTTGGTCAAAATGTAAGATACAACGTCAGCATTTAAGGAAATGAAAGTCTAGAAAAAACAGAATGACAGTGTTTACAAGTCTGAAGTGGTAGAGGGTAAAATTTGGGAGACTGTATATAATCTTTTTAATGAGCTTTTTTTTTTTTTTAAGACTTTATTTATTTGTTAGAGGGAGAGAGCACAAGCAGGGGGAGCAGCAGACAGAGGGAGAAGCAGTTTCCCCACTGAACAATAAGCCTGATGTGGGATTCGATCCCAGGATCCCAATGTGGGACTCGATCCCAGGATTCCGGGGTCATGACCTGAGCCGAAAGCAGATACTTAACTGACTGAGCCCCCCAGGCATCCCTTAATGAGTTTTTAAAAAGGAAAACCCAACAAATTTTTTTTTTAATTCATTCAATTTATGTTGTGCCTAACATAGGTCATTTATTGTTCTAAGCAGTGGGGATACAGTGGAAAACAAAAACAAAAACTGGCAAACTCAAAGTTAGCATTTGAATTATTGGGTTAGACAATAAATGAGTGGAAAAAAATGCAACCATAGTTCAAGTGATGGTGATTTAGGCTAAGTCTGGCAATGGATATGGAGAAAATGAAGAACACCTGGGTAACCATCTTCAGGAACGCAGCCTATATGAGAGATATTGAACTGTTTGTGTTCTGCTGAAATGTATTACAAAGGAATTACATGAAGGCCTTGAGACTAAAGCTGACCCCATTTATCTTTGTAGAATAAACAAATCCTATACATTTGGAAAATTCTATAACTAAATTCAAATATTGATGTAAATATAAGACACCCAAATGCCCTCTCGGAACCCCAATGACCACTGAACTCACCCTAAAACAATTGTGAAGGTGACAACAAAATAATGGGTTTAAAGTCAAGATTAAAGTTACATGTATCTTGTTTTATTTTATAATGAGGTGAACTTGTTTGTTATTTGCTTCAAAATCAGATATCTGATAGCAGTACACCTTTTGAATTATTGCATTAATATCTTATAAATCTCTTCTCAACCTTGCATGTGAATGATTCATAGATGTAGAACGTTAAGAGCTGGCTTGCAGCAAATGGAAGAAAGTCTCCATAATCCAAGTGGACATAGGCAAGAAGAACTAAATCATGGTAAGACAAACAGAAGAGACAAGATCTGAATGGGTTAAGAGAGGTTAATCAAAATATGTTCTTGCTCCAGAAAAGATGGGGAAGGGTAGAATAATTGATAGCCTCTGGAGAAATACAAAAGGTATGGGTAAAAGAAGAAAGGAAAAAACACACACATCCTAGAAATAGCATGTTAGGAAAAATAAGGAAATCTGGATGCAATAGTTTTAAGAAAAGGCCTTTGTAACAAAGGCAAAGTCATGTAACACAAGACTGTACTTTACTTTGGGTGTTTTAATTTTCTTCTCAATCACTCCAAGAACTTTCTTGTCTCCCTTCCTTAAGTCTCTCTTTATCTGTTTCCTATACTCCAGCTACATTGGAATAACCTTGATCTTGTGAGTTGATTTCTAAATGTATTTTCAAGGTAGGTTCATCTTCACCACTTAGAGAGAGGTTTATCTGCATTTTGCTAGACAAGCTGTTTGATCAAGTCATTTAATATCACATATTTGAGATATAGGCAATAAGGCTTGTTGAGATCAAGCAGAGTTTTACAACGGAAATGAGTATGTAGTTGTTGACTGACCTCTAAGAAAATGCAATGTCTTATTTTCTTTGGGACTTATATATCACACGGTGGTTTTTACATCAATTTTTATGTTCTACTTCCAGGAGGACTCCAGCAGATTCCATGCAATCCGCAAAAACAAATGCTCACACCACAGAATGACATCTGCAAAACTTGCATGTACATTTAAACCATGATAGCTACAAACAGACTCAAGCCAAGCAATTTTTTTTTTTAAACCAGTAGGTTAATTTTAGATGCTTGACTGAAATGGTAGCTACAGAAAACTTATATTAGCATATATGTTTTAAAATTAAATTATAGACTGAATTTCTTTGTTCAGGGAAAAGCAAAGCTCATCTTAAAGTTAGAGAAAGCAGCATGCTATAAAGTGGGATATAAATGGCAAAATCAGCCCCATCCATGATTTGTAATTTTGAAGAACCACCCTTAATGAGTACCAGAAAAAGAAGTAGCTGAAGAGAAATACTAGTGTAATTAATGTATCTGTAGACCCCTAATCTGACTTCTGAATGAGGTATCTACACTGATAGTGTGATTTGTGACCACTACATGAAACCATAACGCAAAGCACAGTGATACTGAAAGAGTCCCTTAGAGAAGTTATTTAATAGAGATATGGAAAGAAATAAAAATGCAAAAGCCAGATTTAGAGGTAGAAGCTTCGATTGCAGCCTGCTTTCTTTGTTTCCCAATAAGACCCATCTAAGCTGTCTCTTTCCTCTTCAGTCCCCCTTGTCAGGTAGTCTGGAATGGAAAATTCCAGCTTCTGGGTATGAGGATCTCAAGGATTTCTATTCACTTAGTTATCTTGCTCCTTCTACACAGAGAAGCCAAGCCTAACACTAGGAACCCCGATCCAAATGAACCTAGGAAAGCACCCTCGGTCACCGACCTTCTTAAAGAACCCTGTTTCAGCAAATCATTAGCAGGGACAAAGTTAAGTGAAAAATTTAATATCTGTAATGCTGGACCACAGAATCAAAATCCCTATTTCTGAAGGAGCTAAATTTTGAAAGATTCTATCAATAGATCTTAGAAATACGATATATAAAAGTAGAATAGCATGATTGCTACATTCTAGCCTTTTTCAGAATGCTGAGCCTTCATTATCCTAATAGCTTTCCTTCAGTATCCATGGAATGGAAAGCAATTAAACCCCTCTGAGACAGTCATTGTACAGATTCAATAATAATCATCTTTACTTCTCTGTTCAGGACATGTATAAAGAATAAGTTTTAATGTTACAGAAAAATAAGACTATATATAACCAACTTCCATCAGACCAATAACAACACGTTGAACTAATGTTTCTAAAGGTATTTTATATTCCAAATTCTGTAATAAGTGCTGACCCAGCTGGATCCCTAACATTTATAAGGATGAAAGCCCAACACTAGAATAGATTTTGAGATCCTGAGATCTAAACCTCTTTATTTTGCATATGAAGAATCTGGTGAGTTATATAGCTAGTTGACTGCAGAGGTGAGAGTAGGAATCAAGACAGCAGATTTCTAGACCAGGGCTTTTCCTAATTCATCCTCCTGCCTCTCCATGAATCTTGCCCTTGTAAAATGACTTGGACACAAATTGGGAAAAGCATAGTGATTTTCAACAGATCACCTAAATGGCCATTGATCATGGAGGAAGGTATTCTGAGAGAAAGGAAGAGATATCTTGATATCTCTATAAAGGAAACCCAATTATATTGGGGCGCCTGGGTGGCACAGCAGTTAAGCTTCTGCCTTCGGCTCAGGGCGTGATCCTGGCGTTCTGGGATCGAGCCCCACATCAGGCTCCTCTGCTAGGAGCCTACTTCTTCCTCTCCCACTCCCCCTGCTTGTGTTCCCTCTCTCGCTGGCTGTCTCTATCTCTGTCAAATAAATAAATAAAATCTTTAAAAAAAAAAAAAGGAAACCCAATTATAAAGTAAGATAATCCACATAAAGACAATTAAAACATGATCTAGCTGACAGAAAGTCATGTAACCCTATACATGTAAACCACTGTGACCTCTTCTTCTTCCTCCTCCTCCTCCTCCTCTTCCTGCTCCCCCTTCTCCCCCCTCCTCCTCCCTCTTCCTCCTCCTCCTCCTCTTCTTCTACTTCTTCTTTTTTCTTCCTCTTCTTCACCATCACCATCATCTTTCATGTGTCCTTTGTCTCACAACAGCCTAAGGACAAGGAACTTGGACCAGTGGGAGTTTCAGCAGCACCAGAATATGGAATTCTTCATTCACATGCTGGACCCTTAGTAGACTTTCCTTAATTTCTCTGGCCAATATAAACACAAATCCACAAATCAATGTCACATTGCTAGCATCCTCACAGAATCATTTCCTAGTGTTGCCATTGAAAAAAATGTCTGTAGATTCAAAGATTCTTTTCTAGGAGAAAATGAAATTTACAGTTTACCTGAAACACCTGGAGCAAGGATGAGGAAGAACTAACAAGACCCCTCAGAAGAGATGAGCCCGACTCAAATACTCTCTTTGCATCCTCATCTGCTTTGCGTGAAAAGGAAACTTAATTATGATATTTCAATATTGAAATAAAATTAGTTTGGATTTTATTCCTCACTCTTGAGAGGAAATTATGCTCCATTTTTAACTGTGCAAGACAACTGCCAATTCATCTGTGGAGTGTTATTTTTACGAACTAACTGTATACAGGGACTGCTCGGGGCTTCTCTTCTTGTGGGCAACTTGACATCCAAACTCCTGCTTACAGAAGCTCATGTGGACACCTCACATACCACGATGACAGCCTTGCCAACTATGTGTATTGGTTAAATCTGTTTAGCAACAATAAGTATCGCCAATAAAAATGACATATTTTACTCATACCCCATATTTTTGCCTAGTTATAATGGACCAAAATGAAAGGCTTAGAGAATTTTATCCAATTTAACCTAAATAGATTATGTGCAATTTCATAACATCCCTAGAATATAAATAGTATATTAATGAGTTGTTTAACATATTACTAAAGTTTAAAAATGATGTAATGAATTAAATATTAAAGACCACATAGCCAATGTAGTTTCACTGCTCTTAAATGCCTCTGGCAAGGATTTAATTTAGATTTAATAAAAGAGTTATTATATTATTTATTTGATTATAAATATGCTAATGTAAATGCTATGCTATAAATACTTCTGCTAATTAAATACTAGCTGACTTATGGAGGTTTATGTAGGTGCAACTAGCAGTTTATTAAGATCTATGAGTCAAAACTCAATAACCATATTCTCAATAGTCCATTGATATTTAATAGGTAATAACCACATTATACTCAAGGTAGTGCCTTTAGATGTATTTTTTCTATTGAATGTTACTTTAAAACTAATTATTAGTAGCATATTTACTAAGCCTTGATTGTTTAAGAGATATTCATCTTAATAAAAAAAGTTGTTATGCCCCAATAGATATTCATAATAATCAGCTGATATTTAATTAACATATAATAACTCCCTCATTAAACCTAAATTAAATCCTTATTTGAAATACTCAATTTAAAGTGCAACTGAAAATATCACTATGGAAAATTACACAGCTTACCCTGCATTGCTTTCAGAAGCAAAGTGAGAGATGCTCCTAACCAGCTAAGATGGAATTTCACAGGACACTGAAGGATGTTTAGGACAGGCGTTAAGTCCATATACATAGACCACAGAGTAAGACAAGTTTTAAAGTAAGCAATAGTTCTTATCGAGCCCATATTTAAATATTTTGTTTTGGGTTTGTTTTTTGTTTTTGTTTTCATTTTAGCAATCACTAAATTCTAATGAACTAGAAACTAAACTAAATGAAATACAAAAGCACTGAATGTTCTTAAAATAAACCAAGTAGGGGCGCCTGGGTAGCGCAGTCGTTAAAGCGTCTGCCTTCGGCTCAGGGCGTGATCCCGGCGTACCGGGATCGAGTCCCACATCGGGCTCCTCTGCTATGAGCCTGCTTCTTCCTCTCCCACTCCCCCTGCTGTGTTCCCTCTCTCGCTGGCTGTCTCTCTGTCACATAAATAAATAAAATCTTTAAAAAATAAATAAATAAATAAATAAAATAAAATAAAATAAACCAAGTAAAGAGAAAAGGGAGCTATACCAGATATTCTTCATTTTTCCCTCCAGACCCTCTCTCTACCCTCCCCTACCCAGCTTCATGACTCAAGAGGATGACCCCTAAGGATTGCATCACCAGCATCCCTTGCCTTCCAGATTCCAGCTCGGTTTGGCCAATGGGAAACACCATCTGGAGATTGGAGTAAAAGAGTAGAGAGAGGCTGGGGTCTTTATCTTTCCATCTCTTCTTGCTGAGTTGGGTTTGCCGGTGGTTAGGTTTCTTTACATAATGCACAGATTCTATCTGGCACCCTTCCTATAGCTCTAGTTCTCATTGTATTCTGGCAACTCTTCTTTCTCTTTGCCCTTTCAGATATGGGGGAGGTAATGGTTTCTCATGCTTGCTAGTCTCAGGGTATTTCTCCCTTGCTGGTTCTCCTAGCCCTGCTCATACTTTTGTAAATACTCTATTAATAAAATCGTCTTCAGTTGCTCCTTTTGACTGTGCCATCTATTTCCATCTATTTCAGGACTTGGAATGATATACAACTTAAATAAAATAAATAACAACTAAAACAACACCAATGAACCTTTCAAAACACTCCATATACATTGTTTCATTGCATTTTAACTAGTTTTATTTTTAGGCTCCATGACAGGCAAAAAAAACCCCGAGGCTCAGATTTTCTGAACAAAGACACATGGTTATAAATAGAGAAGCCAAAAATCAAGCCCAGGTCTTCCAACCGCATTTTCCAAATATCTTCAATTATATCAAATACTTAGAAGGATTAAATCCTACTGAGTTTTAATCAAAACTCTGCTAAAGCTGTAGTTGACAAGCTTTAGAAGCCATAGAGCCCTTTCTTCAAACAAAATCCAGTGTTTCAATAACTAAAACAGGTAAAAATAGAGCAGCTTTGATTGAGGCCATCTTTCACAACCCCATTCAGATTATGTGGAGATGACTCCCTAACATCCCACACATGTCCAAGCCTGCCCATTTAGAGCACTCTATCTCCCTGACCATAGTGATTGGTTCACTGATAAGCATGTGATCCAAAGTCCTCCAGAAAAGTGCAGCTTTCTTCTGGGATATCAAGATTTATAGAAAAGAAAAGCCTTAGCTCTGCCAGTAGTTAGGAGAAAACCATTTTGAAAATAAAACCAGATATAGAGGAAGCCTGGACTAAAAGAAGAGGATCAAGGAGTCCTAAGACCACCCTTTGAACCCTTGGATACAACTAAGACCAAAGACAATCCCATCCTTTGGAATCCTCAGGTATGGGAGTCAATCAATTCTCTTTCTGCTTAAGTTAGTTTGAGTTGGATTTTTGTCACTTACAACCAATAAAACAACTCCATTAACTTATTTATTATCCAAAAGGCATGGTTCTCCCTGAGTTGGGACATTAGCTGAAGAGTCAATGATTTATTTCTAGATTATTCCTAATGGTAGTCAATTGATCCTTGTAAAGAACTGATTCAATACAAAATTTTCCAAAATATATGTTACTTTTTGTCTTGTGTAGACAAAGAGCACTAAAACCCCCAATGTAGTAGCTGCATCCTTTGCAAAATTCATTCTCCTATTCTGAACTTCAATTCCTTACTGGTAAATTAATATTACCAATCTTGCCTTTTTCATAGGGTTATTGTGAGGCTTCAATTGGGTTAAAAATTTTTTATAATGTAGAAAATTTCTATTTTCTACAAAATATAAAATAAGTTGTCAGCAGTTTACCAACATATAAAATATATATAAAGATGTACCACATTATATATTTGGCACCATATATTCAACAGGAGACAAAGTATTTAAAAATAGGAGTCACTATTTGGTTCTTTCAGTACAAACCCTGTAATTAATGTTCTTAAAGCACTTTATAACATTAAATGATTAGACTTTTTAACAGCCCTCTGACACAGCAGTGATAAAGGGGAACCCTTCACTGCTATAATGTAGACCTGTATCTATTTTCTAGATTTAAAAAATTCACTTAGGGAAACTCTGGGCATTAAAAATCAATTTAAAATACAATTAAACTATTAGCATATCCAAAAGAGACCAATAGCAACATTAGGCTATGTCTATTCTTGGGCCAAATGAGTGGGGAGTACAGGCAAACATCCAGACACTTAGGACATAATTGACTAAAACATCAACTGTGGGAACAGAAAAAGGATGAGAGGACTTGAATTTTCCAAATTGACTCTTTTTAATGAAATCCATGTACATATTATTTTACCTCCACATGCCTGGATAAACCCAACTTCTGTTTTTGTTTTTGTGAGTTTTTTTTGGACGTCAAAAGCTCAGTCAAAACATCATAGGTAATAACCACATTATACTCAAAGTATTGCCTATTGATATCTTATTCCTACTGATTTTTTAAAACTAATTATTGGTGTCTTGATTTAATCACTTATAACCAAAACGTATTTCTTTCTTGCAACCTCATTCACCAAAATTTTATAAACAAAATCATTTTCAATTTGGGGTTCCCCTCCACTCGACTTGGATCACATATTTGTCCTGAATGTAGGCGAGCCCAAATTTAAACTGCAATATCCCGTTCTACCATCCTGGTTTGTAGGGTACACAAAATAATTATTAGTGTTTTCTGGCTTTTGATGACTAAAAAAGTCTTTCCTAGTGACAAAAAATGAAATTGGCATGTGTTGCTGATTGCATATTATCCATATACAGGACCAGAGCTAAACTATATTATTCTACCTATATCAGCCATTGAAGAAGGGCGGAAGGAGTAGAAGACTTAAGAAACCTGGAAATAATGATGCAAGACCAACACTTCCTGCAGACTGATGGTGACAGCCCTTCAGACCCTTCCATGGTACTTTTAATATGGTCCTCTGGCATAAATAGACTCAGCCTTCTTTATGTTATACAGCAAATAACAAAATTATAAGATCTTGTAGTTGGGCCCAGATCTCCTATCTCTAGTCATATAAAATCAATAGTTTGCTTGAACAAAAAATTCTATTATTGTCTTTGCTTACCACATGAGAGAGTATAGAGTAGTTATCAGGTATGTGTGCTTTGGTTTTAGACTGCTTAGGTAAAAATCTTGGGTTCGCCTCTGTCTTACCTCGTGCGTAACTTCTTTGCATTCCATTTCTTCATATGTGGAGGTAATAATAGAGTCTGGCTCATGGTAAAGTACTTGGATGTGTGCTTCAAATATTTAGAGGAACACCAAGTATTAGCAGTTGTTAAGCACCGTTTGGCATGCTAACTCTGCTTAAAACACCACCCTGATCCCTGTCCAGTTAGCTCCAGCCCAGCTTGTAGATTTCTTTTGGCCACACACACTTCAGTCTGGATTCTGCCTTCCTATTAAATGCTTTCATATCATCCTATACTTTTTTTCCAGAAATATTATCACTGCTTGTTATTATACATTTATAGCTTTTTAAATTTAATATCTGTATCTTCCCTTAGACTCTAAGTTCCATAAAGATGAGACCTATTTTGCTTACAATTTTATTCATAGTCTGATACACAGTAGGTCCTCAATAAACATTTGTTGAATGAGTAAAGGAATAAATAAATGAATGATTATAATATAGGTCTTAATTTTCTTTCTTCTTTACTTCTGTATTTTTTGACCGAACAACCAATGTTTCAACAAGTCTGGCCTCTAATATTCAACCTTTTTCTATAATACCAACTGTCTGCCTAAAATACTGAATTATTTTTCATGATAGGGTTTAGCACGATCATCTCTAAAATTAGGATTTTCTAAGACTTACAGTATGACTAAAACAGAATGTAAGTAACAAATTTGCTAATAGTGTTCCCAAACTGATTCTAATTTAGTATCTTTTTTTTCCTGCAGCAACATAATGGAATTAAAAGTTTCCTTTATATTGCCATGAATCAATCAATAAGCATTTGTTTTATTCCCACTATGGCTTAAGCACTATGGCAAGGTGTCCTATTTATAACAGGCATTGTACCTGTTTTAATTGCTTTCTGTAGCACATAACCATGTAAGGACTCAATGACAAATAAATATATCTTGATGTCAATTAAATACATTGGTGGCCACAAACCAGGGCCAATTAAAAAGTTCTGGAGTCAGAATTCCAAGGAGTTTATTGCCAAAAGGAAATGAAACTACTTAGGAGCTCCACATGGACTGGATGCTAGAAATTACAAATGCAGTGGGAATATTGGAGATGTCCACATCTGAGCAGAGTCATCACCATCTCCATGGAAACCATCCCCCGCCCCCTTCTGGGGAAAAAACAGCAGCTGTTCAACAGCACACAACCAAGAAAAATGCAAATCAGTCGGAAGTGGAAAACTCAGGATCCATTTTAAATTGTTAAGGGGATGAAATTTGGGGTAAAGGAATGAGATTAACAAAGCCATTATTTAGCAAATAAGGTTCTGTTAGTCTCCTGTGCATTGTGAAGAGTGCCAGGGAGGTAGAGGGGCAAGGTGGACAGGAATTCATGTCAAACATCGTTACATCGCCATGTTGGAATAATACATTGCAGGGATTTTGCAAAGTGAAATTGCAAGGACAAAAGCATTGTTTTTAAGGAAGGAAGCAGAGGAAATATATTTAGGGGTTATTTTTGAAGAAAAAGGAAAGTTAAAGCACGTCATTAAGTACTACATAGAAGGAAATTTGGAAAAGGAAGGGAAATAAAAGAGATGGCATTCTGTGGGCATAATCTATCAATTTGATTGCTTGGTATGTTTTTTTCATACGAACACTTACGTGTTTCTCATGGATGCATGTTTGGCTATGGAGGTGTCGCTTGTATGGGATAATCAATAACAAATAAGAAGCCTTACATGAAAGCCTTAGGTAAGTACATGTAGCCAAATCAGGCAATTTTGACCATGTCAAGAAGGATGAAAAGCTGGATGGTGAGTGGTCTGTTTGCTCAGGAAGGTAATGAGAAGAAGAACGTGAGCACTTATAACTGCTAGACACTGAGGAAGGCCTCCTGTGCCATCAGATTTTATCTCTTAAAAATTTGGACCTGAGGTTCCTTTAGTCAGTTGCACCATGCACAACAAGAGAGTGTAATGCAAGATTCTGCGAAGGAGACAGAAAAACAGAAAGAGCCGATGGGGGGCAGGGAGAGAAGAGAAGACAGGAGGGTGAACAGGCTAAGAAAGCAGAGACAATTTCTAATGCCCACCCAGGTCTTGTTCCTAGCCCCATTCCAAGTTCCAGCTACACCCATGCCCTCAAATCCCCCCCAAACACCCCTTTTGCCTTATAAAACATGTCCCCTTATTGCATAAGGGAGTTCAAGTTGATTTCCATTACGGGCAGCCCAAGGGATAGATTTTAACGGCCTGACAGTACACAATGCCTGGGAGTAAGGGTCATCTTTCACTCTCTCTGATACAAACACATACATCATATTGTAACAATTGGGAAGAGACTCAGGCTTTTGGGGAGAAAGACTCAAAATTGTAGACTTGCATGAGGACAAGTACAGTAACGTAGGTTGGGAAGAATCTACTAGATCAATTTCTATAGCACATTGCAGAGGTATATGTGCTGAAAAATACCAACTTATTCCCTTTAATTCCCTCTCTATTCTGGCAGAAATAACCTTAGCTGCTCGTAGGGCTTCTCCCGGGATATGCCGAGGTCCGAGGATGTGCTGCCAGGACCAGTAGGTCATTGCAATCTTCAGATGCAATGACTGGCCCACTGCAGTCATGAATGAAATGCATATTGGCTCTGCTTGTGGTCTGTCCAGATCTGACACTAAGATGCTCTGCTGCCACTTTTGAGGCTTAAGCATTTGGAAAGACTAGAAGCCTTAGGCCTAGGATATCAACTGAGTACCTCCGCCTGTATGCCACATTCTCGCGGACGTGCCAAGGTACGGATCGGGGACCCACATGCCTTTCCTCTCTCCACAGCCTCAGCAAGTTTTTCCTAGAACGAGACCAGCACTCTCCCACTCTCTCTTGAGTCTTAGGAAGTCCTCCATCTTTCTTCCATCTTAGCCCAGCTCTGTTTTGGAGGGTTTTGTTTGTTTTTCAATGCATTTAGTCTTTTAGAAGCAAAAGTCAGGAAATCTTGCAGACTTCTACTTTTTTCTGATTTGCCACCTTCTTTTTCCTGGGCTTTAAAGCACAGGGCTTGACAGTGGAGCAAGAAAAAGAAGGAAAACATGGGAGAAAATAATTAATGTATCTAATTATTTTCAGCCCACCATCCTGTAGGCTCTCTTTGACGTTTCTTCGAAAATGAACTCAAATTCTTGTAGGATATAAAATAAAAGTTTTAAAGTTCTAGTCTTCAATTTCTGAAAGGGCTCAGGGCAAGACTTCTTTGCGACCTAATGCAAATAACGGGGAAGGTTTCGTGATGGCAGTTGGTTTTGCAGGCTGTTGCTTCTGAGGAACAGTTTTTGAACTCTCCAAAGAGCAACAGGGACACTAGGTATCTCTAAAGGAAAGTTCTGTATTTTGAATTCCAATGACCACCTGCCTTTGTGAAAGAATGGGAACACTGCTCCAATAGAAAATATCTGAGCCTCAAGATACCATAAATCACATGTTTGGGTACAATAAAGCTTTAAAAGTACATATTTAAAAGAAAATGTTGATTTCCTGATAAAATATTAATACTGTCACTCAAATTAAGTCACTAGACAGAAATGCAAAGTAGCCTGAGTTATTGTTATGTTTAGCCTGATAGCTTTCAGCTCGGAAAGAAAATAGCAATCTTCGCTCAATGAAAAGCACATATGTGATTGTCAAGTTCCTGCATTTCTTTCCAGCCCATTCTCCAGTTTGTTAGCAGTAGGGTCATGGGTAGAGACTTGAATGAAAAGTAAAAGAGAGGCATGAGCAGAAACAAAGGGCACTGGGCACTAAACTTCAAAGTAGAAAACAGGAAGCAAATTCCTGGAAGCATATTCCCATCTTGCTTGTCTTTCAAACCATGATTGCAACCACATATCACCTCCTGAGCGTCCTCTCATTATTTTGTATCCTATTATCATTTTCTGTGGGTGTGAAAAGTGATTTAGGATAAAAGTGGTTTGGGATTCATATATTATTAAATACCATATTATAAAGATGCTAATATAATCTTTGATAATATTCATACTATATAAAGACAAATTCTTACTTTTCCCATTTAACAAGTGATGCATACTGTTTCATTTACTTTAAATTAATTATGTAATAAAAAGCATGAATTGTCAACAAATAAATTCAAAAATTATACATATTGTTTCTTGTTCGGAGAACTAATGGGTATTAAAATGTGGATTAAAATTTAACTATGCCTCATACCATCAAAACATAAGATGAAAAAACTTTTGGTGACTTATAATTTGAAGTCCTTGAAAACTGCATTTTAAAGAAACAACTGGTTTGTTTTTTTAAATTTGTTTATGCTTTTTTTCCACATGGCGGGATATAAATGTTCCAAGTTTTTTTTCTCCAGCACTCTTCAAATAGCAGGCTGAGGACGTAAACACTCTTTACTCCAATAAATCAAAAGCCAAATTGGATTAAATTGTCACTATATCTTCAAGTATCAGGTAGGCTATAAAAGAACATCTGAATAAATGCAAAGGTATGCTATGTTCCTGGAAGGGAAGACATAATATTGTAAAGATATTAACTTCCCCCTATATTAAACCAGAATTTCAGATAAATACCTATCAAAATACCAACAAAATTTTTTCATAGAACTTGATAAGGTGATTCTAACTATTTCTAGAAGAGAAAATACGAAAGAGGTGCTGGAAAAAAATTAAAAGGCAGACTAATAATGAGGTCTTGTTTCACCAGATAACAAGATACATTATACAACTATAGGAATCAGAACAGTATGATATTGGTGTGAGAACAGAGGAATAGATCAAGGGAAAATGATAGGTCTTTCGGAAACAGACCCACATGCATATGTGAAGCTATGTGTAAAAACTGATATATTTCAAATCTAGTAGGCACAGTATAAACAGCTTATAATGTTGAAGTAATTAGCCAATTCTAAAATAAATAAACTATAACTTACTTATAAAAATAAATACTATGAGGAATAAAAGCCAAAACATTTTTAAAGGAAAGGAATTCGGCAAAAATATAAGAGAATATGCTTATGGTTTTGGGATAGAAAAATCTTAAGATGCAAAATCACATACCAGAAAGGGAAGAAAAAGAGTTAAATTTTAATTCATTAAAACTTTGTG
The DNA here is from genome assembly GCF_017311325.1 of Ursus maritimus. Classification (NCBI taxonomy): domain Eukaryota; kingdom Metazoa; phylum Chordata; class Mammalia; order Carnivora; family Ursidae; genus Ursus; species Ursus maritimus. Next base: position 64,553,703 of record NW_024426996.1, read on the forward strand.
ATTGAAGATGGTCATAAGAAGAGTCAAATTAAAATATACACAAAAAATATTAGCAACATATGTAACAAAGGACTTACATCAATAAAATAGGATAAGCCTTTAAAATAAATAAAGCCAAATAACTCAATTTAAAAAATGAACAAAGCGTTTGAATAAAAAAATTCACAAACTAGGAAATATACATGATAAAAAACAAAGAAAACTGGTGAACCCTAGAATAGTTAGGAAAAAAATAGAACAATAAAAATACATATTTTTATCCAACTAGTTAAAAAAATTGTTAATATCCAATGTTGGTTAAGAGTGTTGAAAACAAACATTCTAAATATTCAGATGTATGGAATTTTGTGAGGGAAATTGGACAATATCTTATTTTGTAAAAGTATAAATAGCATTCCCTTTTGATAAGCAATTAATTTTTAAGAAGCTGTTATACAGAAATATTCACATATTTGAAATGCTAGGACAATTGAATCTTTGTTAAAAATTATAAAATCTATGTGTGTGTGTATAGCTAGATTCGTGGACCCTACCTACCCTACACTGTCTGATTTACTATCTTCAGGGATGGTACCCAAGATTTTTATTTTCAAAATAGTTCTCGGATATTCCTATGCAACCATATTTACAAATCACTGGAGCTAAACCAAAAACAAAGGCAAATTCCTGGGCATCTACATAGTTCATCCATTCAGAAGTATTTATTGAATGGTTATTATGTGCCAGTCCTGTTCTAGCCTCTGGAAATACAGTAGCAAACAAAATAATGTGAGTAACCTAATGAAGCTTCAATATTTTTAGGAAAGAGAGGGAAGGGAAGGGAAGGGAAGGGAAGGGAAGGGAAGGGAAGGGAAGGGAAGGGAAGGGAAGGGAAGGGAAGGGAAGGGAAGGGAAGGGAGGGGAGGGGAGGGGAGGGGAGAGGAGGAGGGAAGGGAAAAGAAAACTTATTACAATGTATTTTCAAAGCTAGATGCGAATTGGTATTTTCTTATTCAGTAAATACAAAGTACATAGCTACTGCTTCTAAGAGACTGAAAGAATTTTTACATGAAAAAGAGTTCTTTTTACTGATAACAAAAGCAACAAGAAAGAGAACCATTAATACAGATCTGTGTTTTCTAGCTAGCAAATTCCCCCACCCTAGGTTTCAAGAAATTATTCCAGAATATTCTCACCAATTAAAATGATCACGCTGTGTTAGTTTTGCTTTTTCCAGAAGCAGACATTGCTGAGATTGAAGTGGAGGCCATTTATTTGAGAGGCGGTTTCATGAAACACTAGCAGAGGAAGAACATATGCCTCAGAATCATGTGAGGGAGTTGGGAGAAGTCCCCCTGATCCGCAGTTTTCCTCATGCTGTTTCACTTACTGGTGGCCAACCACAGTCCAGGAGCAGATGATCTTCCTTCTGATTTATCATCAGAAGGTGCATAGAAGCCCAACACTACACAGTGCCTGTGTCATTCAGCTCCCTTCATCTCATTACACAGGCATTTTGTCATCTCACTTCATCACAAGAAGGGTGAGTACAGTACAATAAGATAATTTGAGAGAGAGTGATCACATTCATATGACTTTTATTACAATGCATTATAATTGTCCCATTTTACTATTAGTTATTATTAACCTCTTACTGTACCTAATTTATAAATTAAACTTTGTCATAGGTATGGATGTATAAAAAATATATATATAGTATATATAAGGTTTGGTACCATCCACAGTTTCAGGCATCCACAGGGGGTCTTGGAACGCATCCCCCATGGATAAGTTAACTTATACATCAACTCCCATCAGCCATAGAATGAGAGGGCTTTCTCGGAGGGAGTGTTGATTCTCCAAAACTCTAACCACATGCACAGACAGAGCAGGCTATAGGTCATAAGAAGCACTTAGAAAAGACTTACACACATTTACAGTTGGACATTGAACGATGTGATGGTGAGTCTTAGGTGTCAATTTCGTTAGGTTAGAGTATCCAATTATTTCACCAAACACTAATATAGGGGTTGCTATGAAGGTAATTTGTCAATGTGGTTAATGTCTACAATCAGTTGACTTTAAGTAAAAGACATTACTCTCGAAAATGAGGTTGGGCCTTATCCAATCAGTTGAAGGCCCAAAGAGCCAAAACTGAAGCTTTCCAGAGAAGAAATTTTGCCTTAAGACTGAAGTGTCAAATCCTACCTGAGTTTCCAGCCTGCCAACCTCCCTCTATGGATTTCAGATGTCAGCCTCATAACTCCATGAGCCAATTCCTTCAAATCAATCAATCTCTGCCTCTCTCATATCTAGATCCAGAACTACAGATAGATAGATAGATAGATAGATAGATAGATCCTGAATATATATTATAGTGTGTGTGTGTATGTGTGTGTGTGTGTGTGTAAATATTCTGATTCTCTGGAGAATCATAACTAATGCAAAAGGGCCACGAGGATATAAGCAGGCCACTGAAAACACCTGCTACAAATGGCATTTATACCCGTTTCTCTTTTTTAAAATTAGAACACACACACAAACATAAATTCTATCCCACCTCATTATAAAAACAAAAGATTCAGAGAACTTCTTTGTGTGTTCCCTGTGAGCAGACAGGACTTTAGTGGAAATCAGATGAATACATCATGTCTCAAAAACTGCACTCAGCTAAACCCTGATAGCCAGCATAATTCTGACTGCTATGAACATTCAATTATATACATTGATACATTTTTAATTTATTCCCCGAATTACTACTGTTTAAACGTGGGGTTCATAAAGAATACTGCTATTTAAATACAAATTAATAAGCATTGGGTGCCTGGCTGGCACAGTTGGTTAAGCATCTGACTCTTGGTTTTCTCTCAGGTCATGATCTCAGGGTCATGAGATCAAGCCCTGGGATGAGCTTTGTGCTCAGCAGGAAGTCAGCTTGGGACTCTCTCTCCCTCACCCTCTGCCCCTCCCCATTGTGTGCTCTCTCTCTCTCTCTCTCTCTAAATTAAATAAATAAATAAACCTTAAAAAAAAAAACCCAACAAATTAATAAGCATAAAATTAGATTTAAAAATTTAACATAAGATTCTCTGCCCAGATCATTTAGTCAAAATACTTTTATGAAACATCACTATATTCTCAATATATATTGTTTAATTTAACATGCAATGCGCAAAAATATTCTTATTTTTAAAATACAACAATCCAAAAGTATATTGATTAAATACAAATGTAGTACTTTATGCTTCTTTCCCCTCTCATCCTTCCTCTGCAACTCAAATAAACATTGACAATTTGGAGTTTTACTTCCAGGCTTTACACAAACACACACACACACACACACACACAAGATCCAGCCCATTGATGAACTAGACTTTGGAAAATACCAAGGGTCTGAAAGATCTGAGGGATTTATAACTCATCTCTTTTTTGTATGTATTCTGTCTGCCTCTGATTCATTGTATTTCTTATTCTGAATGCTTTAATATGGTAGGCACTGTGTCAGAACTTTCATTAAATGGGGGCACCTGGCTGGCTAAGTCGTTAAGTATCTGCCTTCGGCTCAGGGTGTGATCCCAGAGTCCTGGGATTGAGCCCCGCATTGGGCTCCTCTGCTGGGAGCCTGCTTCTTCCTCTCCCACTCCCCCTGCTTGTGTTCCCTCTCTCATTGGCTATCTCTCTCCCTGTCCCAAATAAATAAATAAAATCTTAAAAAAAAAAAAAAAAGAACTTTCATTGAATGAATTCAATAAGTTCTACTTACTAACTCCAAAAACAGTACTCTACTTACGAAAACAATTATGTATTTTTTATTTAATAGCTCCTAGTTTCATGTAGAAAACTAACATCTGGCTCTCAAATGTGCTGCCCAGTGAGGGAGCCTAATTGGAGTAGTAGAGTTGGTGTCCCCAGAGGAAAGGGAAGGCAACCTGCTGTGGAGAGAATGTTTATGTCCTCCCCCCACCCCCCACAAATGCATATGCTAAAACCCTAATCCCCAGTGCACTGGTATTTGGAAATTGGGCCTTCGGGAGGTCATTAAGCTATGAGGGTGCAGCCCTCATGAATGGCATTAGTGCCCTTTGAAGAAGAGAGGTGGGAGAACTTGCTTCCCCTCTCTCTCTCCACCATGTGAGGATACAGCAAGAAGATGTCCTTCCACAAACCAGGAACCAAATTGATCGACTGATCTTGGACTTCTCAGCCTCCAGAATTGTGGAAACACAATTTCTGTTGTCTAAGCCACCCAGCCTATGGTGTTTTTGTTATAGCAGCATGAACTGACTAATTCAAGCCCAAATGACCAAGTCTGAAGGAATACTGATCTAAGGTAGCTGACTAAGAGCTTGAGGTAGGGGTAATGGCTATAGCTAAGGAGCACAGGCACCAGAGGGCAGCAGCTTCCTTGACATGCAAGGACAGTAGACAGTTTCTTGGTGGAACCTATATCTAAATTTCTGTTAATAATAAAAAGTTTAGGTCTTATAATTCTAGGGTGACTCAAAGTGTCAAATAATTCTGAGCTCATAAATGTTCTATTTCTCAGCTAATCTGTGACCCAATGAGTCTGAGTCATGTCTGGTGTGTTCAGGAAAACACAACTTTGAGACAATCTAATGGGTTACAGGGCCTTTTGCAAAGAGATCAATCTACACTGAATTTGCTCCTGTTAAGGAGGCTTCAAAATACTTAACAGTCCTCAACTATAAAATCCAAATTTGGATGAGTTGCATTAGAATAAAGGTCTAATAATAAAACTATGAATTTTAATTTACTCTTGAAATGGAATTTATTCTCACTAACACCAAGTAACAAGACACATTTATAAACTTTTTTGATCTTCCATTTACCCATAATAAATGTCAAGCAGCAATTTCCTATAAATTTTTATCTCTAAAGAAAAACAACTATAACACTGAATAGAATGTTCGATTATATTTTATAAGACCATTCATAAATTTAACATTTCTAGGAGTCAGCATTTATGAAATTCAAAATAATAGGCGATATTAGGCAACAAGAACCCGTAAGTTGCTGGTGCTCTGTAAGTGACCAGTTCTCCCAACATGTACATTATTTCATATGTCTGTATGCACACATACATGTATATATATTTCTTACATATGTATGCATACATTAAGATGTATATATTCGCTTCAGCTCCTTTCACATTTTTTTAAGATTTTATTTACTTTAGAGAGAGATAGTAAGAGAGTGCAAGTGGGGGGAGGGGCAGAGAGAGAGAGACTCTCAAGCAGACTCCCTGCTGAGTGCAGAGGCCAAAGTGGGGCTTGATCCCAGGACCCTGGGATCACGACCGGAGCCAAAAACAAGAGTCCGACGCTTAACCAACTGAGCCACGCAGGTGGCCCTTCTTTTACATTTTTAAGGAAACGCTGTATCTATATACACACATACACGTAGAAAACTCCTATATGTGCAAATGTACTTATAGATATATGTATATATATTTCATATAAATATGTATGCAAATACACACAGTATACATACCTATCACATAATGTATGCTATTATAGATACAAAGATAAATAATGTAAACAGATAGATAACATATAAATATATAGACATAACAGGAATATATAATTTATATATATGCAAAGCAAATACATATTTAGGGATAGGAAGGCCCTGAATCCTTTATTTTACTAAGCAACTGAGGCCCACAGAAAATAAATGACTTAATCAAGTTTGCAGTGGTGAGAAAAAAAACAAAAACCCAAGTGTTATTATTCCATCACAGTGCTTTTCCCACTTAATATTTTGATTTTATGTCTTGAATTTTAGAGACGGAGCATGAACTGTAGATCCTCGCTTCCCATCCCAGCTTTCGGCTGACTTGTGTGCTGAGATTTGCCTTCTCTGAGATTTGGATTCTTATCATCAGGTTCTGTTTTGGAAGTACCAATTGCCATTTTAATGCAACTTACTGATCATGCAGACAGCCAGCCTCTCATAAATCATGTAAAGTACCTGAAAATATGATTTATGAGCTAAGTTATGGGAAATGGGGTCCTTTAATATTCTTAACCCTTCAGGATGTTGTTACCTATCAAAGAGGCTCCTTTCCTTACTCGACTGAAGGTGCGTCTGAATATTTTCCTCCCAAAGTGCTCCCCACCCCCACCCCGAGCTAACACTGACTGGTACCCGGTTGCCTTCATCCGGAAGGAATTTGCAGCTTCTTTAAGTTTATCAATTGAATAGAAATTCTTGATTCAAACTCTTACCCCACTGTGGCTATTACAGAATATGTTCCTGAGGCATCGCCTCACATGGTAATTAAAGAACTGCACTTAATAGCATCGTAGTATAAAATTAAAAGAGCAAGAGTATTATAGTTTGTTGCAGAAAACAGTCCATGGAAGATTCCAGAAAACCCAATATGAAACTAATTTAAACCATATGCCTTGTTGAAAAGGAATATGGAAAAAATGTCTGTAATATGCAGCAAATGAGGCCCATAACTCACTGGGGCCTCCAATGAGTTACGTGTTAAATCCATATTTCACAACGTGGTCATGCAGGTTTTTCAGTCTCCCTGTCTATTAACCCTTCTCTTTGTGTGGGGGAGTTTATAAGAACAACATGGCTCTGAGTGTATTAAAATATTTACATATGCAAATAGAAATCATATACCAATAGCTTCTTTTTTTTTTTTTTTTTACCCCCTCCCTTATGGCTCAATATATTATCGCTTCACCAAACCAACAAATTAAAAACAATTTCCAATTTCCTCCACAAATACCTAGTGGCTAAATGTTATTAATGCATTTGTCTGAAAGGCACAAATTCAAACATTGCTCAGTTAGGGAAGAAGAATATACAGCGCTGATTGCTTGCAATCAGTTTCAGTAATCTATATTTTCTTCACGGAGGTGAAAGTTTATCTCACCATAGAACAACAGTTATAATTTTGCTTCTACCATTCATCAACTCTGATATTTCACAGCCTCAAATCATCACTTTCTAGAGCTACCGAGTAAGCAAGCTGTTGACTCTATTCTTTTTAGCACACTCCTTTAAAAAAAAAATTGTCTGCACATTATGGGTTTATCTTCTGTCTGTGAGAGACCTTAATAAATCACATTTGCGTTCAGCTATCATAGATTATTAGGCTTTTATAATCATGAAATAAACCCAATAGATTATTGCTATTTTCAGAAAATGAAAATCACTAGGTATTTTCCTCTTTGTATGAGTACGTGATTCCCTTATTTTTCGGGAGGGTAGTGTTACATTTAGACTCTGTCAGCATATTGCTTATACAACAATAACGCTCCCAACAAATTGTGGTCAGGGAGTAGGAGAGGGAGTGAGCAGAGGACACAGAGAATTCCAGAATCACAGGGCTTTAGTTAGCCTCTGCTGTCCTCAAGTTAAAAGCCTGAAGTTTATCTCAGAATGTGAACCTCTCCGATTGTTCTCTTTCACCCTTTCTCTTTTCATATGCAATAATTTCTGATCATCTTTTGTAGAACAATGCTTTGAAATCATTTTGGTTTTAAGGGAGTACATGAAGGCCATCAAACAGAACGAAGCCCCTAAAGGAGATTTACGTGAATTCTTTCTCAACACAATTACTGCAATTACATACACGTATACCTTTGTGTCCTTAATATTGTAATTTTCGTGGGGCAATGATTTGAAGGAGTTCCTTACTAGAAATAGATCTAAAACACAGGGTTTTGATGACATTCTCAGCTAAACTAATTGTGTGAGCTGGGAACAAGGTAATGAGGACAGATGTCAAGGTCAATATAATTACTCATTTCTGAATCTGGGTTAATATTTCCAAGGGCCTTGCATATAAGTTACAATGTATAAGTGCCACGAATGGAAAATTCAGCTTTCTTTTTCTGGTATGGATGGAATGTTTGTCTTTTTCCAATTGTGTCCCAAAGTGAACTTTATTTGTCAAAGGAACAAAACCAAATCTACTTTCTTGTTGACTCTTCATCATATCGAAAGATGCAGATGTGAACAACAAAAGAAACACTTGGCATGATCGCTGGAAATGTGTGCATTCCAAAGCGCAGCTCATAAAAATCATATTTATCCCTTTGAGAGGAGACAGGCATAAAAGGGGACAAATTCAAGGAGGAATTGTGGTGTTGGGTTATTTACATTTCTAATAGTCCTGAAATTATTAGATAGCTATTTTCTTGGATCTTTTTTCCCTATCAGCTGCAGACTGTCTGTACATCTTGTGTCATAATTGCTGTGAAAGGACCTTATTCCAAACGATACTCATTTCCAGGTCTCTATGCCTAAGTCGCTGAATGACCACCACGTTTCACAGTGATATAAGAATATTCCAGAAACAGTGTTTTAGAACTCTATTCACTTATCTTGGCTGGGATAAATCAACAAAGGTAGAGAGATGCTGATTAAAAGGCATGCTTCAATGGAAAATTATTTCAAAGCCAAAATTAATAGAAACCGTTCAACTAAACAGTTTTGGGGGCTTGGCGGGGGAGGGGGAGACTGGCATGAAGTAATACAAGAAAAGGACAACAATAAAATCAATCTCTCTCCATCTTCCTCTCTCCCCCCCTTACACACACACACACACACACACACACACACACACACACACACACAGAATTGCTCAATAATAATGCATATTTACCTTTATATTTCATGTTACTTAAAGTCTTTTCTTTTTTTAGTTCTAATCATTTTTTTAAATGTGCTCGTGCTTCTATTCAATACAATATTTCCATATTCCACAGAGAGCATGAATGGCAAGCTCTCTGAGTTGTAATTGTCCAACAGGTTTCTGGAACTAATTGGCTAATTCAGAAAGTCATCTCCTGCCTTAGGCTTGACTGACTCTTCCCTCTCTACAGTATTCTACTGCCAAGCTGCCTTTGTCCATCCTGACTTATTCCACTTTGACACGAAGCCTTGCCTTGTGCCAGTTGCCGAGTTCTACTGAGAAATCCCTCCCTTGTGGAACCGAACATTTAAAATCCTGACTCAAAAACACTTTTCACATGCCACCAAAAAAGAGAAAAGGAAACCCTCCTGTCCCCCTTCCCCTTATACTGACAGCTTGTCTCCCTCTATTTTTCATCCAAATAAGCAGAGCTCTGTAAATCTTGTCCAGAAGACAAGGACTGAAAGAATTAATCAAAGTGTTGTTTATGAGCTGCTCAGAGCAGATTAAATGTTGTGTTGACAACACAATTTGCAAATTATCTATCAACATCAACAGACATACAGCAATGAGCCAAGCCAATTGGATACCTTTGGACACAAGAGGACCGTGTGTTTTCTAGTCTTGCTTCCAAAACTAAGTCCTTTTGAAAGAGTTTTATCCAACGTTATTTACAGTCTCATTGCTGCAGATGAGTTTCTTCGACAATTTATTTTGGACAATTCTGGTTTTATTTCTGCTACATACAAGTCAAATTTCCTATCATAATCTGACCACAACTTCTCTTCCCAGCCCCCCTTGTTCATTCCACTTCAAATACCCTATATTCCAATCCACCACCAGATTTCCACCAGATAACCAACCACTTCGTGAAAATACCTGTGGCGGCCAATCTCCAAAATGATCCTGACCTTCTGGTATTCACACTCTGCGCATTGCTCTGTGTAGTTCCCTCACATGTGACAAGGTCAGCCTGCGTGGCCAATAGAATAAGACAGAAGTGGTGGTATGTTCCTTCTAAGTTAGTTGTTTTATCTGTAATTTATTCTGTATATTTCTGGGTCGTATTTCATTGTATTGTTATACTACAATTTGTTTATGCATTTACCTGTTGATGAATATTAGAGTCATTTCCAATTTTGACAACTGTGAATAAAACCGCTGTGAACATGTATGTATAATACTTTTTGTGGACATATGCTTTCAATTCTCTTAAATAAATATCTAAGAGTAGAACTGGTCACAGAGCAACTTTATGGTTTGTTTTATAAAAATTGAAAAACTGTTCTCCAGTTTTCCAGTACTCTTTTACCATCTCCTCAACAAAGTATGAGAATTCCATTTGCTTTACATCCTTGTCAACACTTGGTATCTTTGTCTTTTGGAATTTTAGCCATTCTTTTTTTTTTATTTTAATGTTTTTTTTTATTATATTATGTTAGTCACCATACAGTACATCCCTGGTTTCTGATGTAAAGTTCAATGATTCATTAGTTGCATGTAACACCCAGTGCAACATGCAATACGTGCCCTCCTTACTACCCATCACCAGTCTATCCCATTCCCCCACCCCCCTCCCCTATGAAGCCCTCAGTTTGTTTCTCAGAGTCCATAGTCTCTCATGCTTCATTCTCCCTTCTGATTACCACCCCCTTTCTTTATCCCTTTCTTCCCCTACCGATCTTCCTAGTTCTTATGTTCCATAGATGAGAGAAATCATATGATAGTTGTCTTTCTCTGCTTGACTTATTTCACTTAGCATTATCTCCTCCAGTGCCGTCCATGTTGCAGCAAATGTTGAGAACTCGTTCTTTCTGATAGCTGAGTAATATTCCATTGTATATATGGACCGCAACTTCTTAATCCAGTCATCTGTTGAAGGGCATCTCGGTTCCTTCCACGATTTAGCTATTGTGGACAATGCTGCTATGAACATTGGGGTGCATATGGCCCTTCTCTTCACTACGTCTGTATCTTTGGGGTAAATACCCAGTAGTGCAATGGCTGGATCATAGGGTAGCTCAATTTTTGACTTTTTAAGGGACTTCCACACTGTTTTCCAGAGTGGCTGTACTAACTTGCATTCCCACCAACAATGTAGGAGGGATCCCCTTTCTCCACATCCTCTCCAACAATTGTTGTTTCTTGCCTTGTCTATTTTTGCCATTCTAACTGGCGTAAGGTGGTATCTCAGTGTGGTTTTGATTTGAATTTCCTTGATGGCTAATGATTTTGAACATTTTTTCATGTGTCTGTTAGCCATTTGTATGTCTTCATTGGAAAAGTGTCTGTTCATATCTTCTGCCCATTTTTTGATTTGTTTATTTGTTTCTCGTGTATTGAGTTTGAGAAGTTCTTTGTAGATCTTGGATACCAGTCCTTTATCTGTAGTGTCATTTGCAAATATATTCTCCCATTCCGTGGGCTGCCTCTTAGTTTTTCTGACTGTTTCCTTGGCTGTGCAGAAACTTTTAATCTTGATGAAGTCCCATAAATTCATTTTATCTTTTGTTTCTCTTGCCTTTGGGGATGTGTCATGAAAAAGGTTGCTTTGGCCGATGTCGTAGAGGTTGCTGCCTATGTTCTCCTCTAGAATTTTGATGGATTCCTGTCTCACATCGAGGTCTTTCATCCATTTGGAGTTTATTTTTGTGTATGGTGTGAGAGAGTGGTCAAGTTTCATTCTTTTGCATGTAGCTGTCCAATTTTCCCAGCACCATTTATTGAAGAGACTGTCTTTTTCCCACCGGATGTTTTTTCCTGCTTTATCAAATATTAGTTGCCCAAAGAGCCGAGGGTCCATTTCTGGGTTCTCTATTCTGTTCCATTGGTCTATGTGTCTGTTTTTGTGCCAATACCATGCTGTCTTTGTGATCACAGCTTTGTAGTACAGCTCGAAATCCGGCATTGTGGTGCCCCCAGCTTTGTTTTTCCTTTTCAACAGTTCCTTGGAGATTCGGGGCCTTTTCTGTTTCCATACAAATTTAAGGACTATTTGTTCCAGTTCTTTGAAAAATGTCCTCGGTATTTTGATCGGGATAGCATTGAAAGTGTAGATTGCTCTGGGTAGCATGGACATTTTAACTATGTTAATTCTTCCAATCCATGAGCATGGAATATCTGAGAGTGGGCATCCTTGTCGTGTTCCTGATCTCAAGGGAAAGACTTCCAGCTTTTCCCCATTGAGAATGATATTTTCTGTAGGCTTTTCATAGATGGTTGTTATGAGATTGAGGTATGCACCCTCTATCCCTACACTCTGAAGGGTTTTAATCAGGAAAGGATGCTGTATTTTGTCAAATGCTTTTTCTGTATCTATTGAGAGAATCATATGATTCTTGGCTTTTTTCTTGTTGATAAAATCTATTCCACTGATAGATTTGTGAATGTTGAACCACCCTTGCATCCCAGGGATGAATCACACTTGGTCATGATGGATAATCCTTTTAATGTACTGTTGGATTCTATTAGCCAGGATCTTGCTGAGGATTCTGGTGTCCATATTCATTAGGGAAATCGGTCTGTAATTCTCCTTTTTGATGGGGTCTTTGCCTGGTTTGGGGATCAAGGTAATACTGGCCTCATAGAATGAGTTTGGCCATTCTAATGGATGTGAAATACTATCTCATAATGCTAAACCAATTTGTATTTTCTGATGCCCAATAATGTTCAGCAACTTTTCATGAGTTCGTTGGCTATTTGATTACCTTCTTTTGTGAAGTGTTTGAGTCTTTTACCCACTTTTAATCGATTTGTTAGCCTCTTATTCTTGAGTTATCAAAGTTGTTTATATATTCTTAATAAAATTCCTTTTTCAGAATTATACACAGTGATTATTTTCTCCCAATCTACAGCTTTTTATTCTTTTTTTTTAAAGATTTATTTATTTACTTATTTTAGAGGGGGAGAGAGAGAGAGCATAAGCAGGGGGAGGAACAGATGGAAAGGGAGAGAGAGAATCTCAAGCAGACTCTGTGCTGAGTGTGGAGCCCAAAGCGAGCTTGATCTCACAACCCCAAGATCATGACCTGAGCTAAAACCAAGAATCGGTCACTTAACAGACTGAGCCACCCAGGTGTCCCTTAATTTTTATCTTAAAACTGTTTTTCAAAGAACAGTTTTTACTATAGATTAAGCTTTATTTACCATGTTTTATGGTTAGTACTTTTTACATAACTATCCAAGAAATCCTTGCCTACTCCAATGTTGTAAGATTCTCTTCTGTATTTTCTCCTAGAAGTATTATAGTTTAGCTTCTTGATAAAAATTATAGAATCAGCCTAATAATATCTATCAAAAAAAATTAAAAGCTCATGGGATTTTGATGGGTCTTGCATTATATTTAGAGTTTAATTTAGGAAGAACTGACATCTGTAAAATACAGAGTCCTCCAATCTGTGAATATGGTAACCCTCTCCATTCTGTAATGGAGAATAATTCTGTAATATAATAATGATAATGTAATTCATTGTCAATCTCAATGTATTACTCTTGTGTGTCTCATTATATTCACTTCTAGGTATTTTGATGTTATTGTTATTGTTTTATTGTTATTTCACTTTAAAAATATAACAGACATGTGATTGATGTTGTTAACAAATCTTATATCCTAAACCTTGCTTAATTCGCTTATCAATTCCAGATTTTTTGTAGATTACCTAAGATTACCCAGTATTTTCTTTTTTTTTCATGTAGTCTGTAAATAAAAACAAGGTTACATCTTCCTTACCAATCTGTTACATGCCTGCTCCCTTTTTTTTCTTGTTATGTTGGCAAGGATCTCAAGTATTATATTGAATAGAATAGGGTAGATCAGATACTTTGGCCTTGTTTTCATTTTAAGGAGGAAATTACTCTGTACCATTAAACTTAATGTCAGTTTAGAATTTCATAAGTGCTCATTATCAAATCCAGGAAATTTTCTTCTGTTCTTAATTGGCTGAGGTTTTTTAATATGAATAGGAGTTGAATTTTATCAATTGTTATTTCTGCTTCTGTAGATATGAGTATGTGATTTTTCTCCTTTTTTCTGTTAATAGGGGGAATGATATTGATTGATTTTCTTTTTAATGTTTAAACCAACCTTGCATTCCCGGGATGAACACCACTTGGTCATAATGTTTTATCTTTTTTTAAATACATTACTATTTTCAATTTGATAATATTTTATTGGGAATGTTTGTGTCTATGTCCATGAATGATATTGGCATGCACTTTTCTTTTTAATAATGTATTTGTCAGGTTTAAGTATTAGGGTTATGCTTGCCTCACAGAATTCATTGGAAAGCATTCTACCCACCTTTCTTTTCTGAAAGACTTTTCTGTAAAATTGTTATTATTTTTACAAGAAGTGTTTCATAGCATATACCAGTGAAATCACCTGAAATTTTCCTTAGGGTTATATTTCTTATTATGTCTTCAAAAATTTAAATAGATAAAGTATTATTCAGATTTTTCTATGTCATCCTGTGTCATTTTAGGTAAAAAGTGTTCTTCAAGGCATGTCACCATTTCATTGAAGTTATTGCCAGTAATAGCAAAAAGGTAATCATGCTATTCCTTAAATTCCTTTTAATGTCTATAGAATTTGTAGTGATATTCCCTTTTTAAATTTATGGTTTTTACTAATTTGTATTTTACTCCTTCTTGGCTTCATCATTCTAATCAGGTGTTTCTCAATTTTAGTAATCTTTTCAAAGAACAAACTCTTGACTTTGTTCACCTTCTCTATTATTTGCTTATTCTAATTTATTGATTTCTGTCATTTTTTCATCTACTTGTTATGGGTTGAATTTACTCTTTTTTCCTAACTTCTCAAGGTATAAAATAAGGTCATTGATTTATAAATTTCTTCACTTCAAATATAGATATTTAATACTTCAAATTTCCTTCTTAAGCACTGCTTAGATTCTTCTCACAAATTTTGATGTGTTTTCATTAGCATTGAGTTTAAAATATTTTCTGATTTTCCTTCCAATTTCTTCTGTCATCCATGGAATATTTAGAAATACGCCATTTAATTTCCAAATATTTGAAGTTTTGGATATCATTTTTATTGGTTTTGAATTTAATTCTGTTGTGGTCTAACATCAAGTGCCAAAAGATTTCAATCTTTTGAAATTTATTGACTTCATTTGTGGCCCAATATGTGTTATATTTTGATGAACATTCTATGCTAATTTGAAACGAATGTTTATTCTGTGGTTGTTAAATATAGTGCTCTATAAATGTCAATTAATTTGGTTGATAGTGTTGGTCAGACCTTCTATAGCCTTACTGATATTTTTCCTACTAGTTTCATCTTAATGAGAGAAGGTTGTTAAAATTTCCAACTATTATTATGGATTTGTTTATTTCTCCCTTTGCCTCTGCCAATTTTTGCCTCATGAATTTTAAAGTTCTATTATTAGATGCATACATCTTCAGGATTGTTATGTCTTCCTGATTCATTGCCCCTTTAATCATTATAAAATGTCCCTCTTTATCCATAACAGTATTTCTTGTCCTTAAGTCTATACACACCCACCATAGCTTTCTTTTGATTGGTATTTCCATAGTGTATCTTTTTCTATCTTGTCACGGTTAACCTATTTATATAACTTTACATTTAAAGTGTATATCTTACAAACAGAATATCACTGTATTATTTTTCATCCTTTCTGACAACCTTCACTTTTAAATACAACATTTAAACAACTTGTATTTAATGTAGTCATAGATATGATCAGGTTTAAGTTTATATTCTTGCAATATTTTTTTCTATTTGTCTCACCTGTTCTTTGCTTTACTCTTGTGTGCCTTCTTTTAGATTAATTGGGTATATATTATTATTCTACCTTATGCCCTCTATTGACTTATTAGCTACCCTTCTTTTATTTGTAATTAGTGCTCTAGCATTTAAATACCCATCTGTAACTTATCAAAGTCTATTCAGAGTCAATATATTATCATTTCACACTTCATACCTAATAATTTACACTTATCATTTTTCACATCACTACTGACAAACTCACTATTTTATACATCATATAGGTCCCACTTCACAAATGGAATAAACTTTTGCCTTTCCTTGTACCATTGTTGTTATTTCTTTAATTCTACATATAATTTAACCCTGCTTTCCATATTATTTTTACATTAAATAGCCATTAATTTTGAAGGAATTGATTCAAAAGAAAAATTTTAATTTTTTTTCCATTTTTGATTCTTTCCTTCCTACCTGCAGATCCTTTCCATCTGGTACCATTTACCTTTATTTTGAAGCACAACCGTTGTATTTATCGTAGTGCCAGTCTGCTGGTAACACATCATCTCAGCTTACATTTATCCAAAAATGTCTTTACTTCATCCTCGTTTTTGAAGTTTATTTTTGCTAATTCAATTCTGAATTGAAAGAGTTTTCTTTTGTTTGTTTTTAACTTTATAAATGTATCAATCACGGTCACTTGGACTCTGTTGTTTCTTATGAGATGGTAGCAATTATCTGTATCATTTTTCCCCTATATACCACATGTCTTTGCTCTTAGCTGGTTTTAATATTTTTTCTTTACCTTTGGATTTTAGCATATCTGATGTGCCGCAGTGTCATTTTCTTTGTATATTCACCATGGGGTTCTAAACCTCTTTGGTCTATAAGCTGGGGTTTTCATCATATTTACTTTAAGGCATTATTTAATCTTTTTTTCAGACAACTATCACTGTCTTCTTTTGGGAATCCAATTATATATAAATTATACCAATTAATATTGTCCATTAGGTCCCTGTACTTTTAATTTTATTCACGGTCTTCCCTTTCTTTTCCAAACTGTAAAATTTCTATTTATTCATCTTTAAGTTTATTGACTCTGCATTCTGCCATATCCAATTTGCTATTAAGACCATCAGTTAATTTTTCACTTCAGTTATTATATTCTTCCTTTCTGAAATTTGATTTTTTTCTATAGTTTCATTTTCTGCTGAGATTTCCTATCTATTCATGCATTTAGACCATATTTTCTATTAATTATTTGAACACATTTTAATTCTTTGAACACATTTATACTTAATGTATATTAATATATTTTACATCCTTATAAAATACATTCCTTATAAAATATTTTCTTTATATTCTTTGAACACATTACTGTTAGCATTTTCGGGCTAACTCTTATATATCACAGCAACTTGGATTGGGTTTCTAATATTAGTTTGTGTTTTTCTTTGCAATCTGGGTTGCATTTTCCTGTTTCTTTGCATGTCTAGTTATTTTTTATCATATACTGGCCATTATGAATAATGTAGATTCTAGATTTTCCCATTTTTCCCTTTAAGGTGTTTAGTTTTGTTCTAATACACATTTCAATTATGGGTTGGTCCTCTTTAAATTACACAGACTTGATTTTGTGTGTTTTTAGATGAATCTTTGGAAAGCCAAACATTTCTTCAGCCTAATATTGTAGACTCTACCTCTAAATTTTTCTTTTCTAGCTGAACCAGAACTCCAATATCTCTCAGCATTATTCAAACCCTTGTATCTCTGTTCTGCTATTAAATCCATATCAAAACCATCAAAGAAGCTGCTCTCTGTAAGCCTGTGTCATCTTATTCTGTGTAAGGGAACTCCTGTCCCACAGAATTCTGGACTTGCCTATCACAAAGAGATTCTTTCTCTACAGTGTGCTGTCTTGCAGATTCCAGCTTCTTTGGGAGCTCCATACTTTAGCTTCTTCAACTCAGTAGAAACCATTATTCTTGTCTTGGAGTCTAGCTCCTTGTACCACAGTTGGGGATTTGTCCCAGGCAGAGAATCAGGGATATCATGGGGCTCCCCTCACAAATTTCCCTTTTTGGGGGATCATTGTTTTGTGCTGTCTGTTGTCTAAAGCTTCAAATCCAATGATTCATAGTTTTTTTTCCTTTTCCAGTTTTATGGTTGTTTATGGTTAATTATGATGTAATGGTCTAGTCTAATACTCCATTATACTTTTAATAGTTTTCAAGTAAAGAAATTTCAAAGCAGATTATTTATGCTTATGAGCAAAACTAATTAGCTTCCCTTATAACCCAAACTGGTCTGGACTTAGGAGTCAATGTAATGATTCTGATTATTAAGTATGATTTAGATTTGCCAAGAAAGCTTGTCTCTAAATCTGTTACCCTCCTACCAGGAATCCTCCTGATATTTTCTTCCATGGCCCAAAATTCCTATTAGGTGAATTTTTTTCAATGTTACAATAAATGTAGAGACATAACTGCAATAGACACCAATTAAAATTCAGTTTGGGACATATTTTTGAGAGTGTCCAAATGAGTGTTTGAGAAGTATAGCTGCATAAGTCCAGGATTCAGGGTTAAGAGGATTACTCAGCCTCCCGAAGGCTCAGTTTCCCAATCTGTAAAGTGTGTCAGAGCTCTTTGTGAATTGTTAAATTCTGTCTTAAAAAATGTTTATTTCATTGTGAGGCACTGATTAAAATATGCTTCTTTATTTGGTGGGAAGAGGTGGAGAAAGGGAAGAAGTTCAGGGGAAGAATTTTCTCTTGCTTTTACCCATTATCACAAATTAATTTATCACAATATTTATTAGCACAGAAAATCTAATTCTGAGGAAATAAATTTCAAGCCCATCTCATTGAAATGAGAATGCCATGAGAAATGGATTTATGGCATCAAAAATAACAACAGTGTTGGAAAGTGTCACAGAATGGAAGGAGAAATATAATAAACTTAAGGAGCTTGCAGTAGGGTCAATGAAGATAAATTACATTCAAGTAGCCCTGATTTTCAATAGCTCAATCTGGCTAATTAGTCATTTTTATCTTCGCCAAATAAGCAACTAGTAGATGGTACAAATATATAAGCTACCATCAAGGGCTTTATAATGATTATTGAACATGGTTGGCACTATTTATACCCATTACACAGAAGAAGAAATGAAAGCCTCTTAAAGTCTGTAGTGGACAGACTTTAAGGTGGATTCATGTCCCCTGCTTCCTGGTGTCCATGCACCATATGCCCTGTAAAATTCCCTCCTCTTCAGTGTGAACAAGATCTGTGACTTGCTTTTAACCAGCAAAATATGTCAAAGGTGATGAATCACTCCCATGATTACAATACATTACATAAAACTCCATCTTGCTAACAGATTCACTCTATTTGTGACTTTGAAGAAGCAAGTTGCCGTTTATTTCCACACCTGCAGGAAATACTGCAAGCAATCTCAAGGAGGTTAGAATTAGATCGTTTCCCAGCTGAGCATCTCATGAGAAACCAATCCCAGCTTAAACCTTTGTTGCAGCCTTGTGAAGCACAAAGCAGAGAACCCAGTTAAAACATGCCCAAACTCCTGACCCACAGAAACTGTGAAATAATAAATGCATGTTATTTTAAGTCACTAAGTTTAGGGTAATTTGTTATACAGCAATAGATAACTGACACAAGAGGTAAGTTAAGTTGCTTAAGGTCACATAGCTAGGAAGGGGTAACGATAATAACCAAACCAAATCCATTTGAATTCAAAGTGCTTACTCTTTGCCAATGTTCTATATTAAATCCCACCCCTCTGCTCTACAGCAACCCAATCCCCACCAGTGAAAAGTTGATAATACCAAGAAGCTTCCCAGTGCAACCCAGAGTTTCAAAAACTTTGAACTTGACTGGAAATCTGCTTGTCTTTCATGTGAAATAGTGGCAAAATCTCCATATGCAAATATCTGACACCAGCTCAGCTTACCACGTATGAGGATCCATTCTCAGGAATTGACCATGCATTATCTTATTAACGCTTTAACACTCCTATGCGGTAGAGGCTTGTTTGGGATTTTTAGAAAGGAGAAAAGAACAGTATAAATGTTTCCATTTTGGGAGTATATGTGTATCTGTTTAAATCAATTCAGAGCTACTAATTATAATAAACATAAATATTTGTCCATGTAGTAGATATTATGGTTCCCTACATTTTTTTCTATCTTTTCTTCACCATGTAATAGCCTTGCTCTTCGGGTGGATCTTAAATAACCTGTGTAGTCAGAATAATCCCTTTCCCTTTGCCACAGTGACCGTCCAGTCGGAATACTACTGCACTAATGGAAATGCATACAAATGAAATTTCTAGGAGCATTTGGTAGCCATCTTGCCACTATGAAAGAAGTCCAGTTTAGGCTGAAGACACTACAATAAGACTGAAAATAATAGGTCCTCCAAAACATTGTTGAGTACCTAGGTTAAGTCCAGCATATTCCTACTCTTTCCTTTTATGTAAACCAACAATTTTCCTTTTGTTTAAGTCAATATAGGTTGAATTTTCTCTTACAGATGACAAAATGAATGGCTTAGTGTTGCAATACCTTAAAATTGTTCTTACTACAAAAAGAATGATAGGTGACATGACAGAGGTGTTAGCTAACACTGTGGTGGGAAATATAGTGCAATATGTAAATGTATCAAATCAACACTCTATACACCTTAAATTTACACCACGTTATATGTGAATTATACCTCAATAAAAAAATAATAGTTTTTTTTTTCTGATATCTTCTTCTGAATTGATGTTTTGTGGTAATGGTTGTTCAGTGAGAGTTAAGTAAAAATGTTGGCATCTGACATGTGAATCTTTGAGACAACTCAGTCTCTCAGTGCAGTAGCTAGCCCTCAAAGGGGCCCCTAATGATCTTTACTTCTTGGTACTTACACGTTTATGTAGTCTTCTACAACACTGAATGAGACTGGCTATGACCAATCACAGAAATGACAGTATGTACTCTCCAAGACCAGGTCATAAAAGACATTAAAGCTTCCAACTTAGTCTCTTAGATCTCTCCCTTTGGGGGAAGATAACCATCATGCCATGGAGATATTTAAACAGCCTATGAGTGCCCCACGTGGAGAGGAACTGAGACTTACCACCAAGAGCCAATGCCAACTTGCCAGTCATGTGAGTGAACCACCGCGGAAGCATATCATTAAGTCCCAGTCAAGCATTCAGATCCTTGGAACCCAGCATACCTTTAACTGCAACCTTCTGAGAAATCTGAGCCTGGACCACCAGCCAAGCCATTCCTGAATTCTTGACGTATAGACACAGTACAAAATTATAGCTCTTTTAATTTACCAAATTTTGAGGTAAGTTGTTACACAGCAATAAATAACTAATACAATCACCATGTATTTAATAAGCATGTAATTTTTAGATGGAAGCAATAAAAATAATAAATGACATCATCCTGGTTACAAGAACTTACAATCTTATTTGAAAGATAATGATAACACATATGAAAAAAACCACATTCCCTTCCATACAGGTGACACACAAAAATGTATCACTAATTAACTTAGAGACCAATACAGGAGAGCCTTTTAACAAAGGCTAAATTGTGTAGTACAAGAAATAGCTATGAAGTTAGCTGCCCACCATTTGCTATAACCAAAAGGTTTGTATAATATTTATAGGAGCAGATAAACATAAATATTAGTTTAAATTGAGTTTAAAAATTAAGGTCTTCAATTCCTACATCAGAATTTGAAAATCTCCTGTTGATTGACTAATAGATGGTTTCTAGCTTATCGAGAAACAATTTACATTTTAGGGTTATAGAAACCATCCTAAGAATGGTTTGTGAGATGCCAAAAAGCAAGAGAACTGATAGAGTGATCAATCAATAATCAATAATTTTGTATAATTAACATTTGAAATGGAAGGGGATTTGTTCAAGAATTCTCAGGATTAGCTAAATACCAGGAAACAAAAAATATTGTCCCCTCAAGATAGAAGAATGGAAGGGACAGTATGACCATTTTGCCAAAGATTTACGTCAATGGAGAGCTTAAAACATGGTATTTCCCTCACCTACAAGCAGCTATTTACAGCATATGAAACAGGAACTGTGAATTTCTTTAATATAAAACAAAACAAAACAAAAGATAAAATATGTTTGCTAGGTTCTACAGGGTAATTACTCCAATATGTGAAAAATAAATTCCTATAATATGGTCAGCAATTTGCTAAAGAACCAGGAACATCTAATGCCAATGATTTCATTAAGCTATTAGATTCTCTTTGATTAAAACTAACAATTGGTGTTACACCACCTGACAATGGAAGCTTTTCATTAGAGCAGCCAGTTAACTACAGCAATGTTGTCTCTCTTATCACTGCTTCCATATGAAACTCAGAAGAATAGAGCTTCCTCAGTCCAACAGCTGGAAAACCCCACTTCTGAGATAAGACAGGTTGTGTTCATCAGGACAAAATGTGCAATATTATGAAGGAATTTGCAGAAATAATAGGATCTACACGGAAATGCTGAGGACAATTGAACAAATGTGTCCAGACACTGACTTATGTTTTAAGCTTCTCTTCAAAACTGGGCATTGCATTCAAGGCTGCTATTTAACTTTTCAGCTTCGGATAATCACATGTAGCTATTCTCTCTCTCTCTCTCTTTTCACCAACAACAGAAATGACATTTCACAATCAAAACTCAGAAAAGAATTTACTACAGCCAGGTTTTTAAATCTAATAATGAGTTTTTGTTGTTGTTGTTGTTGTTGTTGTTTTTTAGATTGAAGAGTTCTTTCTTAGCAGAAATGAACTAGCCACTTGCTAGGCACCAGATGCAGCTATAAGCGGTTTACTTCCATTGACTCACTTGAACTTCACAAGAACCCCAAGAAGTAGTTTACTTTGATTATCCCCATCTTACAGATAAGGAAAGTAAACCGTCACGAAGCTGAACAATTCACCAAAGGTCATATAGTCTTTCCATTTGTCTCCAAAATCCATGCACTTACTGTGTAATTTACTTATTGTATAATTTACCCCCCCTTTTTTCTTCATTTCTTCATTTTAATCAACAAATCAAAACCCTGGATATAACTGCCTGACTTTCAGAGTAGACGAAGTGGTTTTTTGTCTTTTGTTTCATCTTTTAGAAACGGCCTCAATGTACGCAATCCACTGGTTAAAGCAAATACACACATTCTTGGAAATGTGTAAATCCAATACTTTGGTACATTAAAGGGTATTTTAAATGAACTAAGAGAGCTACTGTTTAAATTACTTTTTGAAGTACATTTTAGAAATTCAAATTCCCATAACTTGGGCTTGGTTACAGCATGTCACCTTGTAAATGATTTTTTTTTTACCCTTCTTGGATAAAAGAGAAAGAAAGAGAACAAAGAAGAATGATAGAAAGAATGCCAAATTGTAAGAAGGAAATATTATTAAATGTGTTACTTAATCATTTGATTCTTGAATAAATGATAATAACTATAATAAACTCCTGCTTGTAGAGAATTTTATGGCTTATAAAAATGCTTTCAAATCCACTTGTTATTTGATGTTTAAAATGATCCTGTGATGAAGAACGTCCACGTATAATTAAAACCACATTGCATATGATTAACTGCTTAGCTATCAGCTCTTGAAAGGTAGGAATAGCCTTATCCCTGTTCACTCCTGTATCCCAGCTTTTACCATAATACCTGGAACACAGCAGGTACTCAATACACAGCTGCTAACTAAATAAATGAATCATTCAGTTAATGAGGTCATAAGTATGGATAAAAGGTCAAGATTTTGCTCTCTGGCTAGACTGCAAGGGTATGAAGCCCACTTAAACATTTCTCTGTCGCTTAAACATTTTGTAGCTTCAGGCAAGTTTTTTAACATCTCTGAGTGTCAGTTTCTTCATATAAACATGGGGATGAGAGTACCTATGTCATCATGAAAAGATGCAGATACGATGAGCTAACACATACAAAGTATACAGAACAGAGCTGGATTCATAGTAGCTGCCCAATATATACTTGGTGAATGAATGAATAATGCAACAATTAAGTTAACTAAGACTCAGAACAAGTCTCTGACTCTAAGTTCGGGTTCTTTCAATGACCCTATCACCCAAGACATCTTCAGGTCCTATGAGATCCACTTTCAGGGCATGTAGCTTACAAGCCACATAGCTAACAGGTGACCCAGACACTAGACCAAGCCCTGGATAAATCCTGACCTGATGTGGTTAAGAGTCTGGATCTCACACCTCAAAGTAGCTTTTATTGGTGGTTCCTTCACAACTTCTCTGGAACTAACCTTCTATTTTTAGAGCCATCTAACCTGAAACCCAAGGGATGGAGTTAAATTTAAATACTTAGTCTTATGGTTTTAAAGTGTGTTCCTAGTAAACTGCAAGGTCTTTGAAGGAACAACTACTTCAATCTTGTCCCCAGAGCTTAACATAGTACTTCGCATCTAGTCAGTACACTATAAATATTTACCAAATGAATGGACACTCCATACAAATCTAGCAAATGCCATCCCACAGAGCAACTTCAAGATTTTAAAAATGTTTTATTAAAGTATTAGTTTAACCATTTACTTAAAATATTTGAATTATATCAAAAGCTGTAATAAAAATTGCACATATACTCAAGCGCCTTATATCTTAAAATTTCACATATTAGGCACCACCAATACAATGAATTATATAGTCAGATGAACCAGGGCAGGTGCTGAGTTGAATAAAGTATTTCTGGCCATTATTTTATTTTATTTTATTTTATTTTATTTTATTTTATTTTATTTTATTTAACAAATATTGGTTAAGCACCTATTCTGTGCTAGGTACCATCTAGGTACTTGAGATATATTGGTAAAAAAAAAAAATGGACAAAAATTTCTGTCTTTATGGAGCTTACATTCAAATGGACAGACAGACAATAAACAGTAAATTGTATGTTTATCATAAGGGAATAAAGTGCTCTGGACTGGAGTTGTGTTTGTTGGAGTGAATGGAGGTTATAATTTTAATTAGGGTGGTCAGGGAAGTCCTCATTAGAGCAGAGACTTGAAGGTAAAGGACTTAGCCAGGTGGATATCCAGGTGGAAGGTAATTATGCTCATATAGGAAAAAATAAAATTAATTCACACTTCACACCATAAGCAAAATAATTTTTTGATTGGAGTAAAGATCTGAGTATAAAATTCAAAGCAAATAATACTTTAAAAAAATAATGTAGGAGAATAACTTCATAACATTGGGTAGGAAAATTTTAATAGGACATCAGAGCTCCAATTATAAAGGAAATATTAATAAATGTAACTTGTATTTTGTTCATCAAAGTCACCATTAAGAAGATAAAAGATAAGACTGAATTGGGAAAGTATATTTTCATCATATATAACAGACATAAAACTAATATCTACACTATATAAAGGACTTCCATAAATCAATAAGAAATGACAGCAACAAAAGAAGGAAAAAAATGGACAGGAGACTTGAACAGGTACTTCACAGAAGAGGCTATCCAAATAGCTGTAGTCAAATGAAAACGTGTTCATCCTTACTAGTCATAATAGAAATGTAAATTAAAAACACAGGGATGATGGCCACAGGCCCGCTAGAATGACAAAAATCAAAAAGGCTAAAACACCAAATGTTTTCAAGGATGTGGAACAATTGGAACTGTCGTGTACAGATGGTGAGAATGTAAATTAACACCTTTTGGAAAGTAGTGTGATGTTATTTAGTAAAGTTGAAAATACGTGTCTCTATGACTCCAGTTATACAGCCCTCTGAACTGTGCACCCACAAAAACCAAGAGACATATGCAAGAATGTTCAGGACAGCATTATTCAAAGTAACTCAAATCTAAAGGCAAACCAGATGCCCACCAATGATAGAATGGAAAAATAAACTTCAGTACCTTCACGTAACGTACAGGAGTGAATATGAACAAACTACCATTACAGACAACATAGAGGTAACTTCTCACAAACATAACGTGGAGTGAAAAGAGCCAGACACAAAGAACACAGTAAGCACAACGATGGCATAATTCCACTTACACAGACAAAGTTCAGAAACAGACAAAATGAAACTTGATGGTTTAGAGATGCGTAACTGTGTGGGAATATATGTAACGAAGAAATTGATATAAAAAACCAGGAAAGTGATCGCCTATTAGAAGAGACAGGGTAGAAATTGGAAAGAAGTACATGAAAGGCTTTTGAGATGCTCGCAGTTTCCACTTTCTTAATCTTGATGGTTTTCATGAGAGTTTCTTTATAATAATTTATTAAGCTATCAGTTTACATTTTAGGTAATTTTTTGCATGTGTTATATTTCACAATAAAAAAATTCTAAAGGTATTAGAAAGATATTAAATTTTAAGCAATTTAAAAAATTTGGACAGCAGGGATTATATAGGAAATCTCTGTCACTTTCTTTCAATTTTATTATAAACCTAAAACTGCTCGAAAAACAAAAGTAAAACCTTAATTAAAAAAATAATCAGGTAAAGGGGCGCCTGGGTGGCACAGCGGTTAAGCGTCTGCCTTCGGCTCAGGGCGTGATCCCAGCGTTATGGGATTGAGCCCCACATCAGGCTCCTCCACTGGGAGCCTGCTTCTTCCTCTCCCACTCCCCCTGCTGTGTTCCCTCTCTCACTGGCTGTCTCTATGTCTGTTGAATAAATAAAAATAAAAAAAATCTTAAAAAAAATAATCAGGTAAGAAAAAATTTTTGAAGGGGAAGAATTACAGATTATTAGTACAGATGATACTTTTAGGGAATTTTGTTTCAGAGTAGAGTAAAAAAAATGAGGCAGTGGCTAGTAGGGGACGTGATTGCACGAGGAAGACTGATGGCAGGAATGACCCAGTAGAAAGCAAATGAAGGAGAAATAAAGGAGAATCACTGAAGTAAGGTCTTGGAATAAGCAAGAAGGGATGGAATTCAGGGTGCAGGTGGAAGGGTCGGCATTAGATAGGAGCATGGCTACTTTGGCTTTGGAAATAGGCAAATTATACTGATAACAGAGGTTGACAGGTGAGTCGATGTGTTGGTGGTACCCAACAAATATTGTCTTCTGAGAGCTCTTATTTTCTCAGTGAAATAGGAAACACAGTCATTGACTGAAAGTGAGGATAGGAAAACTGTGTTAGGAATTGAGGAGAGAGGAGAGGTGTAAAATAATCTTCTAGAAAGGTGGTAGAACAAATGGACTAAGGAAGTATAGTATTAACACCAGATAGCAATAAGTCCTCTTCAAGTTAGTGGAAATGAATATAGAGTGAGAAAAGTCAGCGCACCTAGCATTTTCCTTCAGTCCCATTCAGCTACATGGTGCAGATTTTGATTTTAGCACACACACACACACACACACACACACACATACACACAGAAATATTTATGTGCAGATGTACACATCTGTGTTTATTTTTTGCCACATCTTATTAGAATGTAGAACCCACAAGCCACTACTTTTTTCTTATCGTATACATCTCTGTACCCCTAGCATCTAAAACACTGCTGGTCATATAGTAGAGTCCCAAGAAATAGTTGTTGAACAATAAATGAGGACAGTTGTTAATTATTATCAATGCTTTGGTTTTAAAACAAAAATTTTCTACTATGCTTCTTTCAAACATCTAATTCATTTTACACTAAAGGTATCTTGAGATTATAAGGACAATGGAGTTAAAAATGAACCAATCAACCAACTAACAAAACAACTGCAGCTACTTCTCTTTCAATCACAATATTCTCAAGACTGCAACGAAAACAAAATATTCAAGTAAGTTAGATGATGACATTGATCTGATTTCAGCTGTCATCCAGAAACACTGATTTGAAATTTTGTGTTCAACAATAAGCACATCATTTCGCTAATATGACGGTCTTCATAATGAATAAATAGTAATAATTTAACTTGCAAAAAAAATTATACTGACAAATGTCTTTTTTATATTTTAGGATTCTGTGTCACAGTTGACTTCAAAAAGCTTTCTGTTTATGTAAATTTTAAATCCACTACCTTAGATAATAATTACAAAGACAGACTCATCAATATGAGAGTGACATGAAACTAGGGGAAAATAGCAAATTCAATGGAAAATATTTGGACAGACTGAAGCATCGTATGAAATCTAGTATGTTAAAATTCAACAGGAAAAAAATTATTTAGTTATTTTGTGGTACCCCTCCCCCATAAACAACTACACAAGTAAAACACAAGGACCATTTGTCTTAGCAAAGCTCAGATGAAAATAATTGTTTTCCTGGCAATAGGCTCAATGAGTACCTATGATGACACAGAACTGTCCCCCAAACAACTAATATGATCTTAAGCTGCATTAATAAATATATATCTTGGACAAATGAGACAGCAATACTCTTTTCTCTGGGCTACTCGTAACACACCTTGTGTACTCAGCCAATTCTAAGTACCACAATTTAAGGCAAATTAGAACATTCACAGAGGACATTGTGTAAGATGGTGAAGAAAATCCAATGTCCTAAGTAAAATCATTTCTTACACAAGATGAAGTTATTTTTTTTTTAAAGATTTTATTTATTTATTTGACAGAGATAGAGACAGCCAGTGAGAGAGGGAACACAAGCAGGGGGAGTGGGAGAGGAAGAAGCAGGCTTCCAGTGGAGGAGCCTGACGTGGGGCTCGATCCCAGAACACCGGGATCACGCCCTGAGCCGAAGGCAGACGCTTAACGACTGAGCCACCCAGGTGCCCCACAAGATGAAGTTATTTATCCAACAGAAGAGAAAACTCAGGTAAGAGAAGTCGGCCTCAAATATTTGAGTATCAATATATAAAAGAGTAATTCTATTCACTATGGCCCCAAGAAGTAGGACTGGGACAATGGATAAAATATAGGGAAATATTTTGGTTTGATGTGCTAGGGTATGAAAAGGAATCTCCACAATATTTCTGAAATCAGAAAACTGCATTTGGGAGTTTCCCAGGAATTTCTGCACTCTAAGTTAGAGAACGGAATTTGTCTTTGGAATAAATCCACCTTTTGTTCAGGGAGCGATCCCTCTGGCAAGCTTCTTTGTCAGGCACGTGACAAGAATCTGCTGAGTGTTCCTAAGGGAAGCCTAATAGGTAGGTTGAAGCATCCCAGATTGAACCATTATGCTCTTCTTCCAACAAAAAATTATTTGATCATTGGGTTTGTGGGTTCTTGTTCATCAATTTGCTACAGGAGGGTTGGAGATGGAGCAAAGACCAATCTAGAATCTTCACGTCAATCTGTGAACAAGGAAATGGACTCTAACATATGCTGCCTGCATCTCTATTCATTCAGCAAATTTTTATTGAACTTCTGTGTATCGGGCACTGTTCTAAATAGTGGGCTTACAATACGGAACACATGCTCTTCCTGCAGAAGTCAGTTTGCCTAACTATCTATGATCTCGTGATTTATAATAAGAAGTACACATTTGGTCTTCAACCCATTCCTGGCACAGAGGACTTAAAACCCTTGGAACTTCCCAGGGAAGGAGAGCTAGCTAGGAGTCTTTTGTTATGTTAATAGAGTGACTTTGGAACTGCACCTGAGGAAGGGGTTGGTTGCCAGGGGAATCTAGGGCAAGATTAGAGGGCTGAAACTTTTAGTCCCACTCTTGACCTCCAGGTAGGGGAAAGAGCCTGAGAGTTAAATCACCAAAGGCCAATGATTTAAACAATCACGACTGTGTAATGAGGCTTCCATAAAAACCCTAACAGAGGGGGTTCGGAGAGTTTCCAGTTTGGGGAGAGTGACCCTTTCAGAGAGAGCATGGAAACTTCCTGCCTTTTCTCCATACCTTGCCCTGTATATTTCTTCATCTGGCTGTTCATTCATGTGTTTTAATATCCTTTTGTAATAAACCAGTAATCTAGTGAATAAAGGTTTTCCTGAATTCTGTGAGCCACTCTAGCAAATTAATTAAACCGAAGATGAGGGTAATGGAAACCTCTGATTTAAAAGCCAGTCAGTCAGAAATACAGGTAACAACCTGGATTTGCTACTGGTGTCTGGAGTGGAGGCTGGTCTGGTGGGACTGAGCCCTTAACCTATGGAATTTAATGCTCTCTCCAGGTAAATAGTGTCAGAATTGAGTTGAATTCTGAGACAGCCCCCAAACACACACACATTGGAATTCGGTCCAGGAACCCAAAATACTATTGAACTATCTTCAAGTCTTGACTCATTTCTCACCTTCTCAATAAAGCCTACTCAGACCTCACAACCAAACACTACATCCTGCTTCCATCACATCACATCCTCACGCTGGAGACTTACTATCCCGTTTTCTTTTCCTCTTTTTATTTTATTTTGTCCAAAGCATTTCCTACCTTTTCTAATACGTGCTGTAATTCTCTTACTTGGAACTTAGATCCTCCAAATAGATTTTTGTCTATTTTGTTTACTGTTAAATCCCCAGCTCATAGAACAGGGCCAAGCAGTAGTAGACACAAAGTAAGTACCTGTGAATGAATGATAAAAACCCTGGCACTGCCTGAAAAGTGCCTCGGTTGTTGCCAACTCTCCTCTGGGACTTGTGTGGGTTCCTGGCCAATCTGGTAGTGTCAGGTTGGCCCAGTTGTAACAATATTGCAACAACCAGTGTAAGACTTGCCCTAGTTGGGGAGAAGACTCTGCCCCCTTTTAGACAACAGTTATGGAGACATGAACTTACACAGAGGATGGGAGGGAAGACGTTGTTAACCATGGTGGGCAGAAAACAGGCAAATCATTAAAACTTTGGCTGTTGGCTTAGGAAATGAGGGAGCTGGTGTGTGACACCTGATAAAGAAGAATGGTAACAGATGAGCAGTACTACAGTTCATTACCTGATGCAGTTTGCTACGCCCTCTAAGATCCTATCGAAATGATTATAAAAGTCTTAGAGCATTTTGCAGTGGGTCCTGGCTGTTCCAAGAAAGCTTTAACCCTGCCAGGAAGATTCCCAGGAGATAGACAGTCCTGTGAGAAACCAAAAGTGAAACATTGACTAAAACTTAGGGTGGCCAGATTGGGTGTATAGTGTCGATGAAGGGAACCTACTAAAGAATGAGAAACTCACCCAAAGAAACCTAGATAAGTTCTTGCATTCAGCCACGTTGCCCCAGAAAATTCCCTTAGGCCTTATGTTGAAAATGGGCAAGAACTTAAGAGATGTTATCTTGATAATGGTGCAACAAATGCCCCAGATTAAGGTGGGCTCCTTAAAAACATTGACACCGTGCAAGTCAAGCCCACGTTGGCTCCAAGGTGCAATCCCTGCGGGCCCAGTCAGAAAGCACTGTGGCTGCCGAGTCAAGGGGTCTTTAAAGCTGAAGCAGATGATGTCAGTAATGACGACGTCCCACCTGAGGAAAAGCCCTGTGTGGGCTGAAAACACTGCACATTTGCTTGGCAGAAGCACGAGCTGCTGCTATAACACTCAAAACCAAAAGAAGTGCAAAGGCTTGTTTGCTGGTGTCAGTCCCTGTCCATGGCCCCTTATCCCTCCATCCTCATCTACTGCTTTAAGGATCTTTACTGCTGTAAGAATAAAGATGATTAAGGGTAGGTCAAAGATCTTGCTGGTCCCAAAGAAGACTGAAGGCCATATTCATTTGTGTAGTACACAGAACTTTGGGGAGGGAGGGACACAAATTTTTATGGCTTTTTGGATAAAGGTGCCCAATTTGCTATCGACCCGGGGGAGGGGACACCTGGGTTCAAATGATGGAATTTGGGTTGGCTTGAGAGTGGGGAAAGAAAGTGAATATGACATTATAGATGGAGGCTTTGGGCCAATGTAATGTACTATTGCTGTTGCTTGTACGTCTGAATGTATGAGAAAGTGGTGTATTACATGCTTATATTTCCCCCATCCCACCAGCACCGGAGGAGAGTCTCTTGAAGATTGAGGAGAACCATGTGTACGGAAGTCCTAGTAACTCTGGGACTCACAATCTTAATGGTCCATTCAAACTAATAGTCACGGTGACTGAAGATATTGCCAACTGGGGCCACATGCAAAAGGTGGTAGCCTCAACCCAGAGGAACCCTTTGGGGTTTGGATTCATTGTCTTGAAGGCTCCCAAGTACACTCCTTTTGAAGAGCAAATTTTAGCTTGCTACGAGGCTCTTGACATAAACAAACTCCTGACCCATGAAATCCTTGTGACTCTCCAAGCTGATGTTCCCATTTTAGAGTGGGTCAACTCAGATTAAATAGCTAATGAGGTAGAAGAGGGCCAACGAGACTTGCCGGTCAGGCTGAAATGATGTATTGAAGAATGCAGCCCATTGGGTCCCAGCAGCAACTCAACTTTATGTGGAAAAAGTGGCAGTTATTCCTTTTGGGGGAAACAAAGCTGCTGAGCCAGTGGGCCCTTGATATGCCAAAACTCCTCTAAATTCCTGGGCCTTGTTCACTGATGGGTCAACTAAACTGAAAGTAAATGGTGTCCACTGGCTATTGTACTTGTTTACCCTCAGCACTAGCTATACAGAACACAAAGTAGACACGGTTGCTTGGCTCAGTGGGCAAAATTCACGGTCATTCTAAGCTCTTACTAACTCTTGAGCTTGGGCCTCTTATTGCCAATAGCCCAGCTATTTGGTGTGCCACTTGGAAAACTATAGACTGGAAGATTAAGGATGCCCCTCTTTAGAGCCACAAACTGTGGGGACACATCATAGCTAATGATCCAGCTTCCGAGTCAATCATGTGGATGCCCATGGTAATGGTCAGTTCTCTGAAGACCAAGTGGAATCAACCTGCTGATGCATCCTGCACTTCCCAGATTGCTAGTGCTGCCTGGATTCCATCAGAGTATGAGGCACGGCAATGCACTCACCAGCACAGACTGGGCACAGTACAGAGAATTCCTTATACTGAGGCCGAGGCTACAACTGCACACCAGATCTGTGAATCCGGTTGGCCAATTTGTCTTGCAGTGAGGGAGACCATATGGCACAGGGTGTGGCCCCCACCTCTTCTCTATAGATTGAGTATGTCAGACCTTCGACATCTCTCAGGACTATTGGTGACACTTCACCACTTTTTCAGGTTATGAAACCCTTTACTACACCTTTTAC
Source organism: Ursus maritimus (assembly GCF_017311325.1). NCBI lineage: Eukaryota > Metazoa > Chordata > Mammalia > Carnivora > Ursidae > Ursus > Ursus maritimus. The sequence continues at coordinate 64,586,219 of NW_024426996.1, forward strand.
TACAAAAGCCACTTAACCATAGGCTGATAGTCAAGGTATCCAATGGACCTTTCACGCTCCTACCACCCACAGGCACCTGGTATGGTTGATAGTTATAAAAGCTTCCTCAAAAATTTACTCAAAAACCTTTCTGACTCTACCTCTCTCAACTCCTTTTGGCCCATATGCCTTAGTCAGTTTTGTCACTAACATAGATTTCCACAGAAAAGGTTTATCTCCTCTTATCTGTTCCACGAGTAATTGTCAGGAAGAAGGTGGTAGACATCATAGAGACCTATCCTGAAAATTCAGGATTCCATCCTGATTATCCCTACTCATAATGCTTCTTTCTTCCCCTTAACTCGAAACTCCAGAGTGACCTAGTTGGTACCCCTTCAAGGTGCCAGACCAAAAAGAGGTCTAAGGGATTTAGGGTGAATTCTGGTTCAGCCATCTGGATTCTCCTGTTGGACTGACATGGCACCAGATCATAAGAATAATGAGCACACTGCTAACTGCATCCCTCTACAGTAGCCCAACCAAGTCAAAATACTGGAGTACATAATAGATGTCTGTACATTTTATTAAAATGTCCTTAGGCCTTTTGCAACAGGCTGTTCCAAACAAGAGGTCTGGGTATGAGATGGGGCTGGTTGGGGGAAAAGGTGAAGTTACAGCTACTAGAATGGGGCACGCTGATTTTGTGAAGAGAGAGCAACAAATCCAGCACCTGGTAACTTAGACTGTGTGAGATACCTGAGAGGGAGTGCCACCTCCAGAACTTCTTTCATTAAGGAAAAACACCCTGGTACAGCTCTCCTAAAGTATTGCAAGCTGCCAGCCTCTGTACGACAGCTCTGAACACAATTTGATTAGCAATCACCTTAACCTTACTGAGAAATCTATCAGAAACAGCAAGGGATTCCCCAGTCTCCATGCCTTTCACTCAAAACACCTGTCAGCATCTCCAGATGTGTTCCACACCTCCCTGCCACAGCTCTTACACAGCTTATGGTGGAGACAAACAGGACAAATTGGATCGACTGTTCTCAGGCAGTCCCTCCATGAAAAACAACTAGACTCAATTATTCAATCTTAACTGGAAACCCTAAGGCCTATTAGTCATTCAGGAGGCCATAGCGGAGGCACTGTCAACCTAAGTCCCCCAACTGATACAGGTCGCTCTTGGTGGTGGAGGGGTACAATTGTTTACAGTTACATCCGTGGATGCCCCCAGTACTATACTTCTTGAATGGAAACTAAGCATGAACTTGCCTCCCTCCCCAAAACATGGTAACTTGCACCATGGCAAGTTGAATCTGCAGGTATGGAAGACTGCAGGGGAGTTGCGGTGGGTACATACGAGGCAGTATGGGAGAAAGGGGTGCAAGCACTGAAGAGGAACTAGTTTCTGGTAACTAGAGCCATTTTGGGATAGATTACTTTTGTGTAAAAAGAATGTAACCTCATTCTGCAGTCATACAGTAGGACTAGGGAAATAACACATTCTGTAGGGTGGAACAGAGTACTTCCAAGATGGGTGGACTAAATACGCTGATTGTGAGGATTCTGTAACTAGAGGCATTCAAGTGTGGAATGCATGGTTATTTACTAAAAGTATTTTAGAAGAAATTCAAATGTTGGTTGCAAGACTGGACTAGATTTTATGATACTTCTTTTCTTTCTTTTTTGATCTGGGGGGGAAATACCACAGCACAGAAATGCACACAAAAATTTTAGACTATGAAGATTCAAAACTCCTGAGTATGTCATCAGTGTAAAATATCCTCTCTGAATGATACCACCCTGCTCATTCACCTGTGATTCTTGGAGTAATAAGGCATCTCAGAAATCACCAGCTCCTCTTATGGATTTTACAGATAAAGAAAATGATTCTCGGTGCAGATAAATGGCTATCTCAAAATTTCACAGATTTGTGACATAATACAATTAGAAATTGAACATCAAAACTCTCAACCAGCCTTTTTCCTTTGGGGGGGGGGGTCCTTATCTAAAGCACAGAATTGAAAAACATCATTTGAGTGACTGTTTTCTAGGTTTTCCCAAAGATGGTGTGTAGCACATTTTAGAAATGTAGGAGAGAAGGCAGGTTCATACATACTTGGATACCTAGACGGCTGGATGTTCTTCTCTCCTGGAGCCCTAGCTGAGATGGCTGTCCTCGGCGGCATCCTGCATCTCTCTTCCCCCCCACCCCCCCAGTTCACACATTTTGTCAATATAAAGGATCACTTTCCCCTCAGAATTATCAGGTGGTCCACAGACTACAGTGAGCCGCAGATGGGGTACACAGTCCATCTGTAGCCTTTGGGTCCTTTGGTAGAAACTGAATGAAGCACGCCTTGAGAATTTGCTGCAAACACCAACATTTCTATCCTCAATATACTGTTTGCTGAGCAAAATGCCCAGTTGAGCCACTATGGAGTTCAGTGCTGATTAAGTCCTTAGTCTTTAAAAAGAAGCCCATTTCCTGAGCACTTTTGGGGGAGGTGGGGAGGCCAGGGGCCAAGGCACAAAATCTGTACTGCACTCTGTTCTCTTTGTCTCTAAATTAAAACAGGCTGCTAAGGTGTGCAAGCGTGTGAATTATTATTTTCCTAACATTAAACACTTGATTTAAAGCATATTCCCTTTGAAGGAAGGTATAATTTGGGAATTATTTGAAGTCTCTAAGTGGTTAGAAACTGGGTTTAGCCAGATTTCTAGCTGTAAGCAAAAGTCAGCCTCTGATAAGAAGCTGTTGTACTTTATTGATGCAAAGGAGGTAAGTACCCTCTTGGGGGTTTCTCGGTTCAAGAGCATCCTAGCTGTTATTTGCAAACTGCAGTGTGCGATTCTGAATGTTTTCAGATACATTGGCCCCATATAACTGAGTTCTCGTCAGAGGAAGCTTCCAAGTACCTGGGCGAAGTTTTAACGACATATTGGTTGTAACATGGGTTTTGTGAGGCAGGAAAGCTTCCCTCCATTACCTATTCATATGCAATATTGAATTATAAAATAAAGCACAGAACCGAAATAGATAGACTTCCCAACAGAGAAACATGCAGCCACATTACAAAGTCTATTTCATATAGGGGATCCTACGCTGAATCATTTAGCTATTTAGGAATGCGTTTCGCAGCTAACTCATCCTGGCAGGCCCAACGGGATGCAGCTCCTCTTAAAATAAATATGGAGTCATCAAACAGGCATCACTGTGACAATTAACTGCTGGGCTTGAAGGAACTTTTGCTCGGCTTTTCAAAGCAGCCAGAACAAAAAGAGAGACTCCATGAGTCACAAGCACAATCTACATATGGGAACAATCTTTTGCAAAAATCAATCTTGAATAAATCCACTACAGTAGTTCTCTTTGTGGCTCGGCACAGTTAAGAAATAACTGGATTTTTCCAGGGAACTTGAAACTCACTAAATAACAATAATAATAATAATAATAGTAATAAAAGGAAACAGTGGGATAGAGACATTTCTAAATATATTACATAGACCTCAGTTTCCTTAAATAGAAGTTGAGTGGTAAGTCAATTTTCTAAATTCTTTAGTTGACTTGAAGTCATTGCTTTGGGAAGATCTTGCAATAGTTATAGGGAAGGATAGTAAAAGTCTGGACAAGGGTGTCAGAGGCAACGGAGAAGAAGGGACAGATTTGAGATATATTTTGGAGGTAGAATTGACAGAACTTAGTGACTGACTGAATGTAGCATGTAGGCCAAGGATGAAGGCAGATATGACTCCCTGTTCTGGCACAAATAACTGGGAAGATGGCGGGGGCTATACATGGTGATGTCATGCATGGAAGGAGGAACAGGTTGTAGAGGAAAATATCCAGCATTTAATAAGATCACCAACCTAGAACTTAATAGAACTTAGAAATAAAGGACAAAGACCCTGGAGCCAGGAAAATATTGTCTGCAAAACTCAGATGGGAGCTACACACTGACTTCGGCTAGGCTCTCCCCCAGAGCATACTGACTCTTGATTGAACCTCAGTTGTAGAGCATGAGATTACCTGGTTGCATGGTTTGGCAGGTTGGCAACAGTACAGGAAGGAAGTCTTCATGATGCAGACACACAGCAAAAAGCAGGAGCTTAGAGCCTGAAGAGAAAACTGACGTATTACAACGCAAAGCAATAGGTAGTGTTTCTCCGAAAGCCCCCTGGACCGGAAGAGGATTAAGGGAGCTACTACCTACCTAAAGCTCATGGTTCACTATTTCTTCAAACACTCCTGCAATCCTGTGTGGTCAGTAGATTATCAGCATTTTACAGATGAGCCAATGAATACTTGGAGAGCTCATGTCACTTGCCCCAAATCCCATACAGTTGGTGGCTAAGTTGTGATTTTGATGAATGTCTGCCTAACCACAAAGACTAGTCCTTAAATGGAATTTAAGGATGAAATAGCTCTCAGCTCTGCTAAAAACAAAAACTCTTCTGAACAATGAGAGCTGTACATTCTAAATTCTTGGCACTATGAAGTAGTGAGCTCCCTGTCACCTGAATGGTTCCAGAACATGTAACTGCACATGTCCATCCAGGATTGTCACCCTGGATGGAAGAGAAGCTAACTAAATTCCTTTCGATAGGAACATTCTATGGTTTTAGAATCAAGGTTCAAAGGAAATTGTGGCTAGAACAGTGCTTCAGATATTGTAAAGTGATATGCAAAAGTCAGCATTTTTGTTATTAAGTGCCGATGTGGGCACATCAACTAACCCCATTCTACGATGGGCTGAATAATATGATACTTAAGTATCATAATTAGACAATCCTACACTGCTCTGCCTACCCTTATGCCCCTCATCCTTTATATCTCATTTCACCTAGACTGAAATGCATGTCATTGAAGTCATTTCTTTGAATGACTAACAAAATTAGGCATTTCCTCCAGAAGGCCACTATTGAAATAGACACATATGCCAGGGATGAGGATTGTAGGAACTCAAAAGGCCTCTCTCACTCTTTTGAATGATCATAGTCACTTAGATAGAACTGTTTAACTGACTAGCTAGTGGTTCCTTTGGGAGGTAGAGACACATGGACAAATCATCTTTGATTGGGAGTGATGGGGAAATGTGGCAGGAAGACTCTTGCATTATTAATTTATGTTTTCTCTCTGTCTTTCCCATGTCCTTTGCCCCATTCAAGCAGGCAATAGGCTCAAACCAACAAAGATTTGCGACAAGACTTTTTGGCTTTTATAGTCAAAAGCCTAAGCTCCTTAAGAATAGTAGGGCCTGAAGTAAGAGGGATACCCAACAACTAAAAGAGATTTCCCTGGGTGAGAGACAGTTGGTAGAGAAAAAAGTCACATGGTTCAGCATGCTGAAGATACCTGCATACTACTTCCTTGTAATACCAGAGGAGGGAGCAAAAATCCCTTGGAAGACCACATAGTGTCGCACGGACGCTAGATGGTAGGACCCAGGGCTCACAGCCTAACCAAACATTTCTTCAATTCACTGCGGACTACAGAGGCTAGGCCCATACACTTCTTCACAGAACCAGGGCATTGGTACTTTATAATGATCCCAGGACCTTAGCACAACTTCAGGGAAGCATTGAAGAGAAGCCCCAAAATATGTAGTTCAATTTTCCATAAGCCAAAAACGTGGGAACTCAAAGTTGGAAATTTAGTTTTTCTTAATCAAAAGATATGAAAAATAAAATTGTTCTTCTGAATAAGAATGGAGATGGAAATGGAGATTCACACACACTCCAAAATCTAAAGCCATAAGGGATAGGCAGAGAAACTTTAGGGAGAGTCGAAATGGAAGAAAGAGCAAACTCCAGCAAGAAAATCCAAGAGGAGTCAGGAATTCCTGAAAGGATATAAAACCATGGGTGACAAACCCTAGATAACGAATACCCTGGCTTCTAAAGGAAGCTAAGTGCTGCTGTGATGGGGATAAAGCCCCCAAAGGAAGAGGGTATCCTATGTCTACTATACCAAGCTCACATATTTCCTGAAACAGCAGCCTGACCTATAGATTCAAATTCTTACATGTTTTCATGGCAATCCTAATTTTACCATCTCCCAAAAGGCCAAGTAGAGCCTAATTTAGTGTGACACTTTCATGTCCAAACTACTTTTACTCCTCAGAGTGAGCTGAGTCTGAACATCAAAATGAAATTTCAACTACATTAGGTTTTTTTTTTTTCCCCTAAGCCCTCAAACTTCTGCTAGAAATGCCATGGCACTATGAAGTATATTCTGTTTTCTAGCAGAAATACTATAGTTCCCTCTATGGGTAATAGAACTTCACCCATAAAATAAACTCCAGCCATTAGCCTCTTCTATGGGCAAGTGAAATCCTGGGTTTTCTTTTTGCATATCTGCAACCTGAATACATTTCTTTTCTTCCCCTCACCCTTTTGCGGTGGATAGTCCCCAAAGAAGGCCGTCATCAATTACCTTCCTCCCTGTATATGCAGTGGATCCTCTCATAAGGAGGGGGACTCTATTCCAATCATTCTCTTTGAATCTGGGCTGGCCTTGTAATTAATGGAATGTGCAGAGGTGACATTGTGCCAGTTATAGGTCTTACTTTGAAAAACCCTGGCAGCTTCCATTTCTGTGCTCTCTAGGGAAGCCAGCTTCCATGCTAGGAGGAAGCTAGCTAGACTATTAAATTATGAGATGCAATGTGGAGACAGAGAAGGAGAGAGGGGAGGAAAGAAAAAATGGCAAGGAGAGGGATGGGAAGACCAAGAAAGACCACAAGGAGGTGTCAGACATGTGCATGAATTAATCTCAGACCTTCCAGCCCCATCTAGGCCCAGCTGTATGCAGCCAAATGGATGACCTAAGCAATGACATTTGAGCAGAAGAACTAGCCAGCTGAGTTTTGCCTCATTTCTTGGCTATGAAAAACAATAAACTGTCATTATTTTAAACCATTAAGTTTAGGGGTTCTTTGTTATGCAGCAGGAGAAGAATGAAACACAAGTCTAGACCTCATGGCATATTACTTCATGACAAATATTTCAATATTTGCTACCACTTCAACTCCCATGCAAGGCTTCAGGGGAAAATAAACATTTATTTTCTCCTTCTGGAGAAGGGCCACTGCAAATATATGTTCTCTGTCCTCAGCTAGATGGCAATGCCCCTCAACAACTCTTCCATTTGTCCCTGGATCACTCTTCCATTCCTCACAGTGGGCATTACTATATTCGTTATGCTTTCCCAGCCCTCTTGATCCTTCTTCCACTTCCCTCAAACATGGGAAGACTTCATTTTCCACTTCAAATAATAAAGAGAAATGGGAATTCTTCAATATCACCAATTTTCCTGTTGGAAAGGGGACACCCTGTATCAAGGGATTCATGTTTCCAGAATTAACTGATTGCTAGTATGGGAGAATGGACTGGACATGCTCACTTAAACCCCTTTCTCTCCTAATCTGTCTGCAAAGAGTGTGCATTGGCATCTACTCTACTGTTCTTGGCTCTGCAATAAGGGGTCATTCTGTGCGGGGAAGATTGCAGATGTCCAGCTGTCCAGTCTATATGTCTGTCTAATTCAGGGCTACAGCATTAGCAAGTCTATGTGTCTATATCTCATTGCTACAGTCTCTAGTCAACCTATCATTTATAAAGCCTTCATGTTGATTTTCATCTCTCTGCTTCACTGTGTTATTCCATTTGGTTCCAAATTCAGGGAACAAGGAGGGAGGGAGTTATATATTGATTCCCTAAACCTCAATGTTTCCTACATATCTATTTGTAAACATCACCTTCCTCTCCTCTTAACTCCAAAGAACAAGTAGTCCTTTTCCTCTTTGGGGCTAAAGCCTCTAACAATGATCTATAAACCAACTCCTATCATTTCCCATGCAGAATGGGCCCCTTACAATAAGGCCAAGAACCACCTGTTCTCTCTCTCCTGTATTTTCAAACTGTCCCTCAACACTAAATCTATCTGCCCAACAAGTGATTTTTGTATGAGAAATTAATTACCTTCTCTTCACCTTTTGGCCAAATTTAATCTCTTCCTTTTTCCTATGAAAGCTTGTTTCTTGAAGACTCATCTATAATTATAATCTACCCATCAAATCCCTTAGACTTCTCAGTACATTATAGTTTGGTTTCCATTCCCAAAGCTCCTCTGAAAAATTTTCTTAGTAATTTGGGTAAATCCCTGAGCTCTCCATTCCTTATCTTCCATGGCCTCTTTACAGTGTCTAATGATGGTGGCCATTCTTCCTTTCTTGGCTTCCATGGCACCACTACCCCCTCCTTACCTTCCTGAATCTTTGACCATTTGTGCAATATCCCATTCACAGGGTAGTGCAGCATTTTCTCTGTCTTACAATTAAATAGTACCTCTACCCAGAGCATGAACCTTGGCTCTCATCACTCTGCAGATTCTGGCAGGACCATGACACTAATTATCGTGATTTAACTGTCATTAACTATCACTGCCGAAATCTCTATCACTATCCTCCTAGAGTTCTATCTTAAGTTCCACCCACTTAATTTACTTATTTATAATTACCATATAACTCCTCTTGGGAGTTCTCTAGCACCACAAACTCAACATTTCTCAAGAAAACATTATTTCCCCAAGCCTGCTCATCTCTTAATATTCCATTTACAGCTAATAGCATCACAATCCAACTGGTCACTCAGACTATACATGTCAGAATTATCTTAGATGCATCCCTGTTCTTTTTACATATGCTATCAGTCACTAAATCACTCAAGGTCCTCCTTTTAAATCTTTCATAGACATGGCTTCTTGGCTCTCTAATTCCATTGCCTTAAATAAAGCCAGTATTTTGCAAATGGCTTCTTATCCTCTAGAGGCACCCTTCTCTCATCCATCCTGTTCTACCATTATATTTAAAAAATCAAATCTGATCGTCTCTTCTTTGCTTAAAGTCCTTCAATGTGCTCCTATTATCTTCAGGATAAATCTGACATCCTTTGCTTTGCAAATAAGATCCATCATTACCTGGCCCCTCTCTATTCTCTACCTATACCTCTCCCCTATAAGTCCCCAGTAACATACTGAGGCAAACTATACCCTCCTTCTCAGTATGTACACAAATCGGCTTGTCCTCTCATACATCACTACCTTGACATGTGTTGTTCTTTCTATCTGGAATGCCCTCCCTCATTTGATATTTCCTCTGGATATCCCAGCCAGTGAACTTCTTTGGTTTTTTTGTTTTGTTTTGTTTTGTTTCATTTTGTTTTGTTTTGTTTTGTTTTAAGTAAGCTCCATACCCAGCATGGACTCATGACCTGAACTGAAATCAAGAGTCCGATGATTAAAGAACTGAGACACCCAGGCACCCCTGCCTGATGAACTTCTGATCATGCTTCCAAATCCTACATTAATGTTACTATTTCTCTAAACATTCCCTCAAGTTTTTCTCCACCCCCATGCTAACAGAGAAGGGAAACTTCTATTCTTGCTTTTAAAATAACTACAGACTTCCAGCAGTACACTTACCAGCTGTATTGTGTTTCATTGCATTGTCTGTTTCCCTCCTTGAAGATAAGTTACTTTCATTTATTCAACAAATATATTTATTTGTTGAGCCTACTCTTCTTGGGCACTTTTTTATACTAGGGAATAAGACACTGAACAGGCAAAGATCCCTTTCTAATGGAGTTTATATTCCAGTGAAAGATGAAAAACAATAAACAATAAACATGATAAATAAGTAAGTTGTATAATATGTTAGGAAGAATGGGATAAAGAAAATCAAAAATGCCAGCATTGAGGGAGAGAAGGAAGGTTGATTTCAATTTAAACAGGGTGATCAGCGGTAACTGAGAAGGTGAGGTTTAAGCAGAGAGTCAATCATTCAGATATTAGGGAGGAAGCGAATCAAACCACTAAGTTGGGAGTGGGCCTGACTTGTGAAGAAGAGGTGAACTCAGCAACTGAATGGAGGGTTGGATCATGGAGGACCTTAAATCCTCTCTATGGGCTTCAGTTTGACTTGAAAGAAAGGAGAAGCCAAGGCAGGATGCTTTACGGGGCGGGGGGCGCGGTGGGGGGGGAGGGCTGTGAGCTGACCTATGTCCTAAAAAAATCTCTCTGGCTATGGTATTGAGCACAAACTTTGGGGGTGAAGGTAGAATCAGGGAAACCAATTAGAAGGCCACTGCAACAATCCAAGCAGGAGGAGTGAAAAGAAAGATGAAGGAAGTTAGGAAGAAAGGAAGGAAGGGAAGGGGGAAGGTAGAAAGGGAGAAAGGAGGAATGAAGAAGTATGGGGTGGGTAGGGATGAAGAAGAAAGGAGAAAAGAGTGTAAAGAGGAGAAACAATGAAATGTTGAAATGCGGGGGTGATGGATGGGGAGGTGGTCTCCCTGTGCAGACTGAACCACTTGCTAACCCATCAGTACGGTATTCCATCAGCTTCAAACTCTGCAGTGTATTGTTTGCTCTTCTGTTTCTGGGGTTACTCTTCTGTTTCTTGCTTCCTTTTACTCAATCTCAGGGTATTTTCTGCGGGCTAAGCTACCTGACTATTGGCATGTCTGCTTTTCAAACAATATCAGCCCTTGAGACAAGAGCCTAAAAGAACTTAGGTTAAGTGTAATGGAAATCAGGCAACTGGCCTCAGTATAGTGCTATGTCTTACTTCTCTCTTCTTTTTCTCTTTGCCTTGTTTTCTTGTGAATCTGTGTTTCGGAAAAAAAATCTATCTATATTTGCTTCAAGAAAATATTTGTGTTCTCTTACCTTGGTAGGACGCTGAGAATTGGAGTGATTCAGCAGGGACTCAAGGTGTGAAGGAAGAACCTGAAAAACAGGAGTGTACAAATCTCATTTGAGAAACCAATGGGTCTCCTGCCTTGATAAAACTATCTTAATTGATACTATTTTTTCAAATTATTGGAAATAAATAGTCTTAAAATTGTAGGTTGTTCTGTATTAATAACATTTCTATTTCCCATGTATGCATTCTTACATGTCACCCTGATTTTTAGCTGTAGATTAGTAGTCTCTGTGTTCCCATTTTCTACCCTATCAGCCTTCACTACAATGTTGCTTTGCTCAGACAAACTTTGCTAGAATATTTAATGACTGTCCTTCCTATGCCAGAAGTTATTATATTGATCACTTTGAGAAATAATATTTATTTTTTGGTCTGCATCTACTTGTTCAGTGCATTCCTAATTGAAGTCACAGCAATTATCAGAGCTAATTCTTGAAAGTTGAGCAATCTTGGTCCTTGGTTCCTATCTATAGGTTTTCCTTCACTTTTACAAATAATGATTTATGCAAAGTCACCAAGACAGCTATTGCTTCAATGCAAGGTTTATTATCTCCAAGATGAACAGACAAGTCATTAAGCGCTCATGGAAGGATTAGCGTAGAGAAAGATCACCACATTGTGATTTTCTGGTTACATGGTTCAATACAATGACGGTTTAAGGAAGTAAAAGCCAATTTTAGCACTGCCATTATGGAGCTGTGTATATCATCAATAGGCAGTTATAAAAGCTGTGACTGATAGGAATTTCCCTACCATAAAAGTTCCTTCCATCACATACCCACTAAGTGAATCACGTAGAAGAACTTCTAAAGAGTGTGATTGATTCCTCGGGTTTAGTTTATGATATATTTCTTATACGAGCCAAGGCTATCAAGTAATAAGATAGATTCCATGATAGCTTTGTGCAATTAGCCTCATTACTTTATAGCCACATTTTATGAGTATCTCTCTTAGTGTACAGAGTATGTGTTTGTGGGTCTGTGGTTGTATCTGCTGTCCACACAGTGCAGTCCATTTTAGTTATACACCTAATGTGCCACAGAGCGGGCAAAGCACATGGATAGTAATTTGTGAATGAATGAACAAATGGATGAATGCACCACCATCTAACTGGCTTCCTTGCTTCCTTCCCCTACCCCTCTACTTTAATTTATTTGAAACAGTGAAAAAAGTTACTTATTTTCTTACCCAAAAGATTCAACCCTGCCCCCCCATTTTCTTCAGAACAAATCCCTGTCTTACTAGTGTGATGCTAGAGGTCTTCTGTGGCCTGACATCAACCTCTCTCGCCAACCTGGTTTCCTACTTCCTCTCCCCACAGCCCTCCACCTCAGTCAGGGCTCTCTCTTAGGCCAGATGGACCTCTGCCTTCTGTCTGTACTCACACTAGGACTCACCCACTCCATATTACTTTTCCCAGCTTTCCTAAAGTTCTAATGGCATATAATAGGAATAACAACAACAATAACAACAAAAATAGTAGTAGTTATGGTAGGAGTAGCAGTCATAGTAGCAGCTGTAGTCACAGTTGTAGTAGCACTAGTAGTAGTCATAGTAGAGTAGTTGTAGTAGTAGTAGCAGTCATAGCAGCCATCATAGTTGTAGTAGCAGTAGTTGCCATCACTGTCATCACAGTAGTAATAGCAGCAGTCACAGTTGTAGTAGTAGTAGTACTCATAGTAGAGTAGAGTAGTTGTCATGGTAGTAGTCATAGCAGCAGTCATAGTCATACTTTTAGTAGTAGCACTCCCTGTAGAGTAGTCATAGTGGTAGTAGACATACCAGCAGCCATAGTTGTAGTATCAGTAGTATAGTAGAGAGGTCATAGTAGTTGTAGTAGTAGTCATAACAGCCACTATATTCATAGTTGTAGTAGCAATAGTTGCCATCACTGTCATCATAGTAGTCCTAGCAGCAGTCGCAGTTGTAGCAGTAGCACTGATAGTAGAGTAGTCGTCATAGTAGTAGTAGTCATAGAAGCTGTCATAGTCATAGTTGTAGTAGTATAACTCATAGTAGAGTAGTCACAGTAATAGTCATAGCGCAAAGTCATGGTTCTAGTAGAAGTAGTTGTCATCACTGTCGTCATAGTAGTAATAGCAGCAGTCAGTCATAGCAGTAGTAGTAGTAGTACTCATGGTAGAATAGCCATAGTAGTAGTGGTAGTCATAGATGTTGTAATCATGGTTGCAGCAGTAGTATTCATAGCAGTAGCAGAACTGGTATTTGTACAGTTGGCGTAGTTTAGTAAAGAATACAGGTCTGGGGTTAGATGTCGGAGTTTTAATCACAGGTTTCACAATTCCTAAAATAAGGCAAGTCACTTAATCTCTCTGGACCTCGATAGCCTTATCTTCAAAAGTAAATGCTGAATAAAATCAGCTCTGACTACAGAGCATTTACCCCATACTAGAAAGGATACTCAGCATTTTGCATGTCTTACTTAATTTTCTCCATGTCCTCCGAGGTAGGACCTATTATTTTCTCAACAGTTTACTGACAAGGAAACTAAGTTCAGGGTTACTTCTCAGGGTAACTGATTCAAATTATTTAACCAAATACACACAGCATGGGAGGGGTTGGGCCGTAATTCAAATCCAAGCAGCCAGACTCCAGAACCTGGCTTATGACCACCGTGAATTTATTCCTTTCCAAGAGCCACTAAAAATCTTGCCTCTTATATTGAGCTTTCCTTGACCACTAAACACTTCAATATTCTGTAGCATTTATTATTAAGACACTTGTTTGATAGTAACATTATTTAAGTGTTCGTTAGGTACTAAGCATCTAACAAAACTGCATTAACTCACTTAATTTTTGTAATTTGATATTTCACATCTCCTCTGTTATGCTGTTATTAAAATCATTTGTATGGCTTTGCTTCCCATATTCCTTTGTACATATGGTTTGTACACACAAAATATTCCTTAAACATAATAAGTGCTTATCGGAAACTCTGCCATTGCTTGTTGTGGGTGATAATGGTGATGACATTGATCATAGGGAAGGATATTATAAGCATATGTGATAACTTTAGTTCGAACACACATTATGTGAAGAAAGGCAGTGAATCTCTAGATTTTAGAAGAATAAAATGAAAACTATTTTGTTAGATGGATCTGCCACCAGACTAAGAATGGGGTTGAGACCCCTCAAACCAGGGTTGAGACCCCTGCCTTCTCACAATGTTCTGTGTCATCTTGGGGTTGTCACTCACTGCTATGTTTCTCACTTGAATTATCTATAAAAGCGTGTTAGCAAAATATTGGGCTAGTCTGCCTCATGGAGGTGACAAGACCCAAATAAGATAATGTAGGTAAAGCAGCTCCCTACATGTACACAACGAACTGCTGACATCGATGAGGATTATATCTCAAGTGACAGCTTCTTAATCCCAAATTGTGAACATCACTGTAGCATATTTTCTTCCTAAAATGCATTCAATTACAACTATAAATTTGTAAGTTGTTTCTTTAAAGCCTTAGTTAAAATTACTGGGTGTGCAACAATAAAGGGAAAACAACAAAGCTGTCTTGAGCTGTGATTCATGGACCGTCCATCAGATTCACTTGCTAACCTCACCACTTAAAGTGTGTTCTGAAGGCCAGTTTCATTGGCACCCCCAAAATAAAATGCAGAATCTCATGCCCCTCCCTGGACCTAGGGAGTCAGGATATGAATTTTTGTAAGGTCCTCTGGTGATACATGTTCACAGAAACTGTAAATCATGTGCCATAAGTGCTTCAATGACCCTACACATTTGCCTTCCATGACAGCTGATTTGAATTCACACCTGAACAAAATAAGCTAATACCACATTCCAGGGATGTCCAAGATCACCCCAACAGGTCAAAGTCACAAATTTTAAATCCCAGGAATCCCAAAGGTTGCAGGTAATGTGCTACTGCTGTCACTACCAATGACTAGAGCTATGCAAGTATCCTGTCCACCAAGAGATGCTGCTTGATGGGGGGGAAGGGGCATTCTTAGATAAAATGTTGCACTCTTCTTGGATTTACTCACCTACTGGCACCTAGAGGCATGGAAAGAAGAAATGATTAGCTGATGAATGCAGGATATGTAGGAGGCCAATTTTCCCTTTGAAAAAAGCTGTTTCCTAAATGAAGATCATGGCATGTCTTGGTGAGTTACTGATCTCCCACGTCCACAGGGGCTCAGCTGGCACACATTGATGATCTTTGGGGATGCTGTTTGTACCTGTGGAATGTGGGTGAGCTAATGAAGCAAATCTTTGGTTCATTAAATCATTCACAAACTTCTGGGGCATAATTTTTGTCAACAGTCCCCTAATTCTCATATAATATCGGGGTATAAAGGCTCATTACCATTTTACCAAAGCAGAAATTTTATTACTTCAATATAGTCCACTGAGAAACAGAACTGAGACTGAAAAAAATAATTTAAAATATTTTGCTTTATCTTCTATTCTCCAAATTTAATTATTTTTCAAAGGAATGTTTATATGAAGTCTCAATGGGCATTTATGACCAGTCAAGTATAGAGGAGCAGTGGGATGGAGTAGAGTAAATTATCCACATAATTTGGGATAATTTGCTTCCACCTAAATTGTAAATTGAGACGATAATGGGCATGAGAGTTCTATGAGAACATGGATTTTGTCCACATTGTTCATTAATTATATAATTAATATAATAAGCAATGATTTTGTTCTGTTCTCTTGCGCCCCAAGTTCAAAAAGCTAGCACCCACTAGGTGCTCAGTAAAAATTCTCTGAATACATAAATTTCAAAATTCCTTCAATTTCTAATTTTTTGTGGGAAAACCTAATATCTGGAGATTTATCATAGCACCTCACAGAATTTTCATAAGCCAAAAATTCAGGCAACTAAATCATGTTTCTGTGTACTGACCATTTACAATTGTCTTTTTATTTCACTGGATTTTCTGATTACTAGACTAATCTATTCCATTTATCAAGATTTTAACATCATGAGAGAGAATATGAAATAATTGAAAGAATACAGATATTGAAGCTAGACTTGGTGCGAGTTCTAATGCTGACACCAAATGCAATATCTTGAGCGAGTTTTTCACCTTTTTTACTTTCTAATCTTTAAAAAATAGGGACAATACTGTTTTCTTTATAAGAATATAGAACTTCCCTGTGATAACATAAATGAAAGCACTGAGCCTAGCACTCAAATATATCAGTTATTATCATTGCTAATGTTAAAGTTATATGTGTAAACACAACCGAGTAAATGTTACTATAAGTCAATGACTATTCGCCCCAAGTCTTAGACTATGGGCAAGTTAGAAAGGATTAGAAGTGGAGAAAAGGCAGGGTAAATCATTCAAAACAGGCAAGGAGATAGGATCCTACTAAAAAAGGTGAGATCTACCTCTCCACCTAAGAGTCAATTCATCCAGTCTTACAAGGAAGGTCATTAGACCTCTCATTTCCTAGCCATCCTGAAAGACGTGCTTTAATACCTTCCTTTACCCACACTGCATAATTTTACTACATTTTCTGCTGAACTTTGTTTGTGGCATTTTGACACAGATACAGATTTAAGGGACAAATCAATCTCAGGAGAAGATCTT
Organism: Ursus maritimus; assembly: GCF_017311325.1. Lineage (NCBI taxonomy): Eukaryota > Metazoa > Chordata > Mammalia > Carnivora > Ursidae > Ursus > Ursus maritimus. The sequence continues at coordinate 64,602,553 of NW_024426996.1, forward strand.
TATGAGACTAAACTTTTCCACAAAATTCTACAAAATGAAGGCTATTTGTGGTTGAAGTAAAGATTACAGCTCTGCCTGCAGCTTAACTGCGTGCTCAATATTATTATAACCTAGGTGAAATTGGAGACTGTCTATAACCATCAGACTTTCAGCAAAATGTGAATTCATTCACTCATTGATTCATTCATGCATTCAACCAGCAAAAGTTCATTAAGCATTTACTACACTCCTAGCTCTGTGCTGAGTGCTGGGGATAGATCCATTACTAAGACTTCCTCCTCTCTTCAAAAAGTTGGCAGCACAACTAACCCATTACAATACAGGTATATTTCTTATACTGGAGGTAAGTGTAGGTGCCTGTGAAAACACAAAGGGAGGTCCTTTACACCAAAATGAATGTGATAATCCTGGGAATATTGGTTTTGAGTGGTCTATTAAGAAGGACAATATTAACAGCTGAAGCCGTCAATGAAGAAGAGCAATTTGAGGAGATTTGGGGTTGAGAGCACCACAGTGCCAGACAATGATGTGCAGAGGAAACCAAAAGGCGAGGAGGTGAATGCCCCCAGCTACGTTACAACAGTCCCACGTCCTCTATCCCCATCTGTTATTGCCATGCTCTACGCATCACGCACAGAAGGGGAGTTAAAGTGCTTAACCACTGGGGCACCTAAGTGGTGCAGTTGGTTAAGTGACTGACTCTTGGTTTCGGCTCAGGTCCTGACCTCCCCGTTTTGAGATCAAGCCCCGTATCAGGTTCCTGCTCAGCGTGGAGTCTGCTTGAAAGACCCTCTCCCCCTTTGCCTCTCTCCCTTGCTCAGTCTCTCTCTCTCTCAAGTAAGTAAATCTTTTAAAAACAGAAGTACTTAACCACAAATCCCACTTCATTTATAGCTGAATAAATGAAAGCTCTAAATAATTAAATGAGCGGTTAAGGTCACAGAGTCATTTGGTAGCAGAAAAAGTTAGAAGCCCCTGAGGTCTCTGGGACCTTTGCTAAATACCTTATTTCCAGGCTTAAGGAATCCACGGACCCACCTTCCTGGCTTACCAGAATCTTGCAGAGAGAAGAGTGACGTCACACCACTCTAGCACACCCAACACATGACCTTTCTCCCACCCTCCACCGCCAATCTGGATCGGTTACCAGTTCCCACACCTGTTCACATCCTATAATTACAGCAAGAACAGGGCGTTCTAGAAGATTTTTGTTGTGTTTTGTCTTTACACGGGCCCCTTTCCACCATACTGTAACTCTTCGAGGGGAGAACAGATTCTCTCTCTTTTTTGCATGTACAGCATCTACGTTAGCTCAGTGTTCGTTGAAAGAATCGACGAACGCGTCCATCTATATTTGGTTGCTGCTCTCCTCGGTTCCCTGAATTCAGCCCATGATACAAAGCACCCTCAAAAATTCCAGAACAACCCCTTCCCCCAAATTGCCCACACCTTGCTTTGAACTCCCTCTACTGGTGAATCCAGTAAAATCCCTGTGACTACTGATCTAGCTAACAACGTGCACGGAGAAAAAGAGAATGCTACCAAGCAGAAAAAAAAGTCTAAAATGGACAGCATTTCCCGAGGGAGCATTAAACTTCAACTTTAAGAGATCATTGCCTTGTGCAAGGAAACACTATAAAAAAGAGTGAACCTTATCATCCGTTCCACTGTCATTGAGCCAAGGAGTAAAGAGCAGGGATTGAGAAACCTCCTTTGCAGAGATAGGAGGATGACTAATGAACCAGAAGATATCTGGGGTGTGTGATCCTTAATTGTACATTTCATTGCTTTTACTATTTTCTATTACAACTTTATAGCTGGCTAACCGTGTTTTCCAAGAGCCAATACTTGGCAGTAAGAATTGTTTAAGAAAATAAAAAGAACTGCTCAACTTCTTTAGAAACTTTTTTCCCCTTAACAGATATTTTTCTTTCTCTCCTGAAGAAGCCATTCTTTCAAAAACAAGCACACTAAATTTATTTCCAAAATGAATAGAAACATAATGTCTCACACTCAATTTCCCCTTACCCTCTTTTTTTTTTCTTTTAAAGATTTATCTATTTATTTTAGAGAGAGAGCCCATGTGAGCAGGGCAAGGGGCAGAGGGAGTGGGAGAGAGAGGAACCCCAAGCCGACTCCCCACTGAGCATGGAGCCCAAGGTGGGGCTTGATCCTATGACCCTGAGATCATGGCTGGAGCTGAAATCAAGTCAGTCGCTTAACTGACTGAGCCACGCAGATGCCCCCCCCCCCATTTTCCCCTTACCTTCTTAAGGATTTTTCTTCCTGTATTTCAATATAAGGCAGTATCATGAGTCATAAGACTGATGCCTAATTATTATAAGTGAAATAATTGCAGGCAATGGAAATTTATTTCACTCTCAGACTGCTGAGGAAATTCAAGCATTTTATATGTCATGAATGGTTACTGGCTTTGAATAGTGCAGAATTCCATGGCTCTTCATTCCATCCAAGAAGTTCTCAGATGAGGCCAGTTAAAGTACAAAAACTCTTAAGGCCAAAAATATTTACACAAACTTAAGTGGAAAAGAAAACAAAAGGGAAGGGCATAAACATTTATTTAGTGCTTACTATGCCTGAGTCTCATAAATGTATCTCATTTGTATGCCAATTTTTCTTCATGGAAACTCTGTGAATTAAGTATTTATACTTTTGTTTTACAAAAGAGGGACTAGGCGTAGAGAGGTTAGGTTACTTGCCCAAGGTCACACAGTGAATAACAGAGCCAGTTTAGAAATTCAGGTCTGTTGATCATAGAAAGTAAGAGTGGAATGGTGCTTGCCAAAGGCAAGGGGGCAGGGATGCTGGGGGGTAAGGGAGAGGCATCAGTGGAAAGGTACAAAATTTCCATTATGCAGACAAATTTGTTATCAACGACCTCTCGTAAGTCTCAAATTAGTAATAATGGGTACTGTCGAAGTAATTTCTATTCATCCTTCCTTGCTCAATGGAAAATTTTCAGGATCTCCCTCCCCTGAAATTTCCAGCAGATGCTTATAAATTTGTTCTTCATTCTGTAGATAATATGCACACTAAAGTATTTTATCTCCTAAAAAAGAGAGAGGAGAGAGAGAGAGAGAGAGAGAGAGAATTCAGGTCTGTTGGACTCTAATGCCTCTTTATAGTGATTAAAGACATTTTTAGCATGGACAGTTAAGAGCCAGAATGAATTTCAGATGTCCTCTCTTTTCCTGTCCCCTTAGTGATCGGAACAGTGAGGCCCAGAAGATCTTAAAACTTACTAGTTTGTGTCAGATCTAGAGAAAACCCATCCTGATCAATTTTTTGTGTAAAGCACAACTGACCCTTTGCTTCATTTACCTGATATTTCAGTTGAGGTAGTTTGAGTCTAAATCGCCTAAAGAGTGATCCTAATCTGTTTTGGCCTACACCTGCTATGTCCACATGCGGTGGCTGAATCGAACTAAGAATTTCCACAGAGTCAGGCTGGTGAGAACTGCCCCAAAGATCCATTTCACTGGTAAACACAACGCACTCTAGCCATCCTTTAGTCCAATTCTTATTTTGAGGAGACAGTATACCATTATATGATTTGAAAGCATATGTTAAAAAAGAATATATTCTGGTCACTGATAAAATTTTCCTTCTGAGATTCTATTTGAAAAGTGTGCTAGGGGGGCGCCTGGGTGGCATAGTGGTTAAGCGTCTGCCTTCAGCTCAGGGCGTGATCCCAGCGTTATGGGATCGAGCCCCACATCAGGCTCCTCCACTAGGAGTCTGCTTCTTCCTCTCCCACTCCCCCTGCTTGTGTTCCCTCTCTTGCTGGCTGTCTCTCTGTCAAATAAATAAATAAAATCTTTAAAAAAAAAAAATGAAAAGAAAATTGTGCTGAATTTTTCCTAGAACTTCTAAGTAAGTAATAGCAATAGAAAGGTTTCGTACATGTTTAAATAAATGTATTATGTTTCTCAGCATTGCTATCTCATCTGGACCTCGCAACCACCCTTTAGATGAGGAAAATTAAGACTCAGAGAAGTTAAATGCCTTGTCTTGCAAAGCCCAGTCTTTTGAGTCTAACCGTAGAACTCTTCCCATTGAGCTTGCTGCCAACTAGAAAATCGTACCTGGATGCCTACATCCCTCACATACCTTCTCATTGCTCACATGCAGACGGGACTTTTTTAGGCTAACACTCCTTCATCCATACTGACAAGGCTAATAAAGGGGATAGAAAGGGCTGACATCAGGAAAGATGCCCAAGCCTTTTCTTCTTCTCCTTCAGGAACCAAGCTCACAGGGAGAAAACTGTCACCTCTAGGAATCTGAAGTGTCATCCCCCATAAAAGAGAGGAGAAATAGCCAAAGACACCCAAATTCTTGTCTGAAGAGAAGGAGGTTGAGTAGCGCTATCTCATTGTGGGGATCAGTGCACAGGTAGTGTCTTCCGTTTGGGGAACACTCACCTTACCACCTTCTCTCGGTCAATGAATACCTATTGTTTCTTCAGATCTCAGCTCCATAGTGGCTTCTACAGAAAAGGCTTTCCTGATCTTCCAAGTCGGGTTAGACTTCACTTTCATAAGCTCTCCTGACACCATACACCTTCTTAGTGCTTGATTATAATTTTACATTTCTACTGGTATGACTTATAGATGAGTGTCAGCCTCCTCTCCTGGATACTAATTTCCATAAGGATAGAGGCTATGTTTGGCCCACCATTGTTTTTCCAGTGCCTATCATAATACCTGTTAGCTAGCAGATGTCTATAAAATATGTTCAACGAACGAACAAATCCATGACAGAGCCGAAAGACTATGGAAGAAAAGACTAGGATCAGATGCAGAGACAACTGGGAAATTTTCAATTACTCAATATGTTGAAACTTACCTGAATGAATGCATGAGATATTTTAATTGTTGTTGTTATTATTTTGATACATGTTTTGGCTTGCTTGGGAGGGGGCTGCAGAGAGGAGGTTAAGGAAGAGCTTAAGATAAGTAGAGAAAGAAATAAATAGGGAAATTATTTGATGTAATGCTTCTGGTTTTCTGCCCTAACAAATCGATAGTTGGGTGGTCAATACAATGAAGCATCCTTCGAGGACTGCATTTCTTATCCTCTCCCAAGAACAAAAAATCCAAATGGAGTATATTTCCAATTTACTCTTTGAATCCTTGAAATAGTATAAAACTTTGAACTCTGAAAGAATTTTCACAATCCAATTCCCTTTCATCATCATGCCCTATACCCCAGTTTTTAAACATTTCATTCTCAATGCTATTATATTACAGTCCACAACAGAAATGTTTAATTCCCCCCAAACACCTGTTTTTGCTCAAACAAAGCAAAAACCATCAATGCAGTTCAAGTTCAGTAAATCCCATCTACAAATCCCCATTATTTTCATTGGGAAATTGTAAAGAATTCCTGAACCTGAGAACTGAATGTTCCATGCCACTTCTGTGAAAGATTTTCCTCAGCAAAACCCAGAGCACTGGAGTAGACAATGATGAGATTAGAGTCTTCTGAAACTATTGTATTTTTTGAGCAATCAGATAGTGCTCATTCGACAGTCTCTGTGTTTTAAGACCTAATGAAGATGGTTTAAGACTTAATGGCCGGGATATATGCAAATGAAACTCTGTTGAGAAAAACTGTATTGTCCATATCATCAGAAGCCCTCATGTGGAAACAGATCATTTCTGTGGCTTGGGGTAGCTCATTATTCCTGCAAAGGATAGTGAGAGAAGAAAGAGCAGTTGGAGAAAATGGGCACCTGGAAGAAGCAGAGTCAACAAAAAAGGGCACTTGACTACTGAGATGGAGAGACAGAAAAGCCAAAGTCACCTGAGCTTATCTGTGAGCTGTAAAATCAGCCCAGGATCAGATAAAAAACATCATTAATTTCAATGTAATTAAATATCATTAATAAGATGCTCTGGAGTGTGTGCTGCTTAGAGATAATGGGAGTGCCTGGGCATGACCTATGGGGAGGCCGTATCTCAGGATCACACGGCTCTGGGTTCCTGGACAGAGCCAGGAAGGTAAAAGTTGGGCACTGAGTTAACTTTGTTTATTGGCTTCACAGCTCTCTCAACAACAGCACCTCCAATAAAAAAAGATCAGAGAAGATGGTGCATGGCAGCCATAAAATTTATCTTTGTTGAATCAATAGAAAGGATTGCATTTCCTAAAGCCAATCCAGGCAACTAGTTCTCCTTAACAAAACCCCCTATGGATAAGTACATGGTAGGAATGCCTTGATAAGTGGAAGAGCATCTTACAAGAGTTTCAGTTCTACTCTCAGCATATAAAGTCATGTAGTCAAAAGAGCTCTTGCTCTCACTGGTTTGGTGAGATGCTCCCACATGCCTGTGATGACTGTGCGGTTGGTCCTCTTATTCCATGAGTGCGAGACTCAGTTATGACTCCCTTGGGCAGCGTGCAGGCATAGACTCGAAGAGCAGGAGTAGCCACTGTTCAGGTTGAATTTTATATTTTTTCTCTCTCCCTCCCTTCCTTTTTTTTCCCCTCTCCCTCTCTCTCTCCTCTCTCTCCCTCTCTTCACAAATAAACAAATTCAGGAAAATAAAATGTGCATCTGATGCTATTACCCATACTCTTCATTCTGTCTGGAAGATCATTTCTCATCTCTGTTCTCATACCGCACTGCCTTCACAGCCTACTTACACCCCACACATCCTTTTGGGACTCCACTCAAGTCAATTCCCCTGACCCTCCAAGTCTAATTTAGGTGACCCTCCAGTGGGCTCTCTTTGAATCCTTTGTGCCCCTCCATGCGATCACGTACCATGCCTCCAGTAATAATTGGTTTACATCGCTGCTGCTGCTGCTCTAGCTGATCCCGGTTATACGCCTTTTGTATCATTAGCACTGAAAACAGTGCATGGCATCTGGGAGTTATTCAGCAAATAAGCAAGGGAGAAAGGGGAGAAGAGAGGGAGGAAGAAGGAAAGGGAGGTAAAATGAGATATCTGTGTGACTTGAGCAACTTTTCACCCAAGTGGTGTCAATTTCCTCATCTGGAAAGTGATGGGGTGGCTACTTCCAATTTTGGAGAGTATTATTTTGTGATTCTAGACTTGGAACAACCTCACTGAGACCTAGCATCAGGCCCAAAAGAAGCAATTAAAGGAAATACTTTAGATAAGAAATAGGCTTTAAAAATAATCCAATCAGCAGAATGCATCTCAAAATATGTGCACAGCTCTGAGCCACTATCTTGAACAGTTGGGAAGTAGCATGTTCAGCAGTGAAAAAAATCTCGAGGGACTTGGCCAATATGAACTCACAGATGTTTCTATTGAAGTCAGCTGATGAGTTTCCTCCAAGCCATGTTTAACCAGAGTCCTCAGTTCACCTCCAGGGCACAGCCCACTCAGCCCCTGTACCCTTGGCTTATAAAAAAGAAAAGAGAAAAGAAAAATAAAAAAGAGAGATGAAAGGAAAGAGAGAAAGATCTCTCCTAACACAGATATTACAACTTACACCTAAGTGTTCCAAGAGCTGGTGACCTCTCTCTTTCTCAAGAAAAGTCTTCATTTGAAGTAAAAGGGCCAAAGCAATAGATTTACTCATTATTTTATGGTTTCTCTTCACTTATCATTCTTCTCTCTGTGTCAGAAAAGCCCTTCCATTATCCCCAGGCACTGGGTATAGAGACTGGAACATGTATGGGTTTTCTTGTGAAGGGACATTTTCACTGTGGATATAGGGAGGCTGGAAGGATGGGGGAAGAAGTAAAAAATCTGTTGAGCATTGAGTCTGCAGCAAAAGATGTATGTACAGTATCTCATTAATGTTAATCTTTGCAAGATCCCCTCAGATACTATCAGCATTTTACAAAAAGGCGGAACTAGAAGAAAAGAGATCTCGAAACAACTTGCCTAGGTCCAACCAGTAAATGACAGAAGCAGAAGTTGAGCCTCAGCCTTGGGCAATGCAAAGCCACCGGAACTCCTCCTGACCCAACTCCCACCTGCTTACTCAGTGCTTTCCTCGTTGCTGCTGAACTTCTCAACTGGAATGCCAAGGGACATAAATGAGCAGCGTGCTGTGCTCGGGTCTCAGGGCAACCTCGTGGAGGCTGGGGAAGCATGAGTCCCTGGGCCCGTTGCTTCCAGTCACAAGTGACTTCATCTGTTTAACCCAATGCTCCAAACAAATAAGGTAGATGTGAAAACATTTGGGAAACACTCTATTCTTGTTTTCTGTCATCCCGTACATGTGATGTTCCAGTCACACAGTTGTATAAGACAATAAACTTAACACATACATACACGTATATATTGTGCCTGTGTGGCTTTAGTCATGATGCACCCCCCACAGAATGCTTTCTCCTTTTTCTCTAGCTGGTTCATCCCTACTACCTTCCAGAGGAATTAGAATTTAACCTCAAAGTCACATGTTCTTTTCTTTCAAGCACTTAGATTGTACCTCAGTTAGGGTGCTCATCACATTGTGCTGTAATTTACAGGTTTACATAGCTGTCTCAACCGCTGAAGCACAAGGGAGATATTCAGTAAAAATGTGTTGAATGAATAAATGCATGGAATGTGGAGGGCAAAAACTGCATTCTAATCATTTTAGCCTTATCATGAGCTAGCTTAGCTAAGGGGTTTAACAAACTACGGCCCCAGGGTCAAATCTGGCCTGTGGTCTTTTTCCTTTCTTTTCTTTCTTTCTTTCTTTCTTTCTTTCTTTCTTTCTTTCTTTCTTTCTTTCTTTCTTTCTTTCTTTCTTCTTCTTTTTCCCTTTCCCAAATTAAGATTCCTTATTTTTTTTTCAATTAAGACTTTATTTTTTTCAATTAAGACGTTATAGGTTTATAGCAAAACTGAGGGAAAGATAAAGAGATTGCTCATGTATTCCTGGCTCCACCCACGCACAGTCTCTCCCATTAACAACCAGAGAGATACATTTGTTACAACTGACGAATCTACACTGACATATCATAATCACTCAAAGTGGCCTGTTTTTTATAGCCAACAAGCTAAGAATGGTTTTTACATTTTTAAAGAGTTGCTAAAGAAAAAAGAGAGAGAAAGAGAATATGTGAAAGACATTGTATGTGGTCCACAAAGCCTAAAATAATGACATCTGGCCCTTTAAAGAAAGTTTGCCAACCCTCAATTGCTAAATCAAGCAATCAAGATTGATCAATCAATTGATATAAAACACTAATAAAAGAAATTCTAGATAGTACAAAGAAAGGGAAAGACATTCGCTCATGGGTTGGAAGAACAAATATTGTTAAAATGTCTATACTACCAATCTACAGATTTAATGCCATGCCTATCGAACTACCAACAGCATTTTTCACAAAACTAGATAGAACAAACAATCGTAAAAGTTGTATGGCTCCACAAAAGACCTTGAATAGCCCACAGCAATTTTGAAAAAAGAAAAAACTAGACGTATCACAATTCCAGATTTCAACTTATATTACAAAGTGGTAGTAATTTAAACAGTAAGGTACTGGCATAGAAACAGACATATGGATCAAAGGATCAGAATAGAAAACCCAGAAATAAACCCACAATTATATGGTCAGTTAATCTTCTACAAAGGAGAAATGAATACATAATGGGGAAAAGACAGTCTCTTCAACAAATGGTGTTGGGAAAACTAGACAGCCACATGCAAAAGAATGAAACTGGACCACTTTCTTTCACCATACACAAAAATAAACTCAAAGTGGATTAAAGACCTAAATGTGAGACCTGAAACCATAAAAAATCCTTGAAGAGAGCACAGGCAGTAATCGCTCTGACATAGGCCATAGCAACATTTTTCTAAATGGGTCTCCTGAGGCAAGGGAAATAAAAGCAAAAAATAAGCTGTTGGGACTACATCACAATAAAAAGTTTCTGCACATCAAAGGAAACAATCAATAAAACCAAAAGATAACCAGGATGCCTGGGTGGCTCAGTTGATTAAACATCTGCCTTCTGCTCAGGTCATGATCCCAGGGTTCTGGGATACAGCTCTGCGTTGGGCTCCCTGCTCAGCTGGGAGTCTGTTTCCCCCACCCTCTCTGCCCCTCCCCCACTCACAATCTTTTTTAAAAAAAAGAAAAAAAAAAACCTAAAAGACAACCTACTGAATAGGAGAAGATATTTGCAAATGACATACCTGATTAAGGGTTAGTATACAAAATATATAAAGAACTGATACAATTCAATACCCCAAAATCAAATAATCCAATTTAAAAATGGGCAGAAGACATGAACAGACATTTCTCCAAAGAAGACATCCAGATGACCAACAGAGACCTGAAAAGATGCTCAACATCACTCATCATCAGGGAAATGCATATCAAAACTACAATAAGATATCACCTCACACCTGTTAGAATGGCTAAAATCAAGACATAAGAAATAGGTATTGGCAAGAATGTGGAGAAAAAGGAACCCTCTTGCATTGTTGGTGGGAATCCAAATTGATGAAGCCACTGTGGAAAACAGTATGGAGGGCCCCAAAAAATTAAAAATAGAATTACCCTATGATCCAAGAATTACACTAGTGGGTATTTACCCAAAAATAGAAAAACACTAATTCAAAGGGATATATGCACCCCAATGTTTCTTGTGGCATTATTTACAATAGGCAAACTATGAAAGCAGCCCAAGTATCCATAGGTAGATGAACGGATAAAGAAGTAGTGTATATACATGAAATATGATTCAGCCATAAAAAAGAATGAAATCTTGCCATTTGCAACATCATAGAGGGAGCTAGAGAGTATAATGCTAAGTGAAATAAGTCAGTCAAAGACACCATATGATCTCATTCATTTGTGGAAATTAAGAAACGAAATAAATGAGCAGAGGAAAAAGAGATTGAGAGAGAGAGAGAGAGAAAAACCAAGAAACAGACTCTTAACTATAAAGAACAAACTTGATAGTTACCAGAGGTGAGGTGGGTTGGGGGATGAGAGAAATAGGGGGTGCAGATTAAAGGGTACACTTATCATGATGAAAAAAATAAATAAAAAAGTATGTAGCCCAAAAAAGTAAATAAAATAAAACAAAAAATCAGATAAATTTTGAAAAAGATTGATCAATTGATTTCATAAATAGAGTATATATAAATAATTTTTCTTCTCAATTCCAGCTCTCAACTCTCAACTCTTATTTCTCAGCCTAACCCTGTTTCTGGCCTCAATTATACCATGATTTTTCTTAAATTATTCTTCTACTTAATATTTCTTAGATTATTATTGAACTACAACACACATACAAAAGAGGTAAAAGCCATCACTGCAGAGCTCAATGAATTATTACTAAGTGACCACACCCAGGTGACTACCATCCCGGTCAAGAAATAGAAGATTTCTAACAAATCAGAAGCCCCTTCCCAATTATTTCTTAAAGGTAACTCTATCTATGATTTCTAACTCCATGGATTAGTTTTACCATTTATATAAAAATTTTTATCTTTATATAAATGGAATAGTATAGCATGTAACTATTTCCATCTCCATTTCTTGTTCAATATTATGTTTGTGATATTTTCCTACTTGGTTGTGGGTAACAGTTGTCTGTTCATGTTCATTGCTGTATAATACTCCAATGAGCACACAAATGAGTGAGCTAGGGAGAGAGATTGAGAGATCTATTTTACCGTTGGTGGACATTGGCTTATTTTTCTAATTGAGGATGAACATGAATAATTCTGCTTTAAACATTCATATGCATGCAATTTGAAGATGTCTCTGACCATTTTTCACACTCAGTTGAGCTCCCATATGATCCAGACTCACTATTTCACCTCCTTCTGCTCAGCTCCTTCCCTATAGTTATAGATCCTAGCTTCACCTTAGGGAGGCAGAACAATGTGAGGTCGAGAACTCAGAGTCTGGAGCTAGACCACCTCGATTTAAATCTAGATCTCCCTTTACTATCTATGTCATTTTGCATCAATGACTTAACCTTCTCAGCACCTTGGTTTCATAGCTATAAATCAGGGTATTATACTTAATTGAGTTAATATTTGTAAACGGCTTAGAGCAGCATTTAGCACATTGTAAGTGACATATATGTGTCCCCTCAATATTTAAACAGTTACACTGAAACAATCGTTCTGCATTTAGAAAGTACCTTCAACTTTAACTGTTCATATGACACAAGTTAACTACTTTGTCTACATGAGGGCCATAAAAAAATCTAACTGTTCAGGGACTGGAAATCCAAATTAAACACTCACAAAAAAATTACCATGGCCTCAAGTTTTTGTTTAGGAATATATTCTTTGTGTACTCTACCCTCTAAATTACATCTGAAAAGCCAGACACCTTAACAGTTGCTCAATAAAGATTTCCTGAGTGAAGGAAATAAATACCATGTCCCCAAAAAAGGAATCAAAAAATTCTGATCATTGTAGTATGAAAATTAAAATCAGTTAACCCAATATACAACTGTTTCATTTAACCAGTTTGTTAAACTACCTGAGAAATATTCTCTAATTAAAGTTAAAAACCAAGTATGTATTTATTAATTCGTGTTCTTAGTGCCATACTGAACTCTCTGAAAGAACACAAGAGAAGTAAAATATATCATATTTTCCCTCAAATGCTTGTGATTTTGTTATTAACTGATTTATGCTATATTTATTGATTGGCTGTTGCATTCTAGGCACGTGGAAGGCTATCCTTCTACATATAAAATGATCAAAGAATATATGATGAGAGCTAGACAGATACTAAAGCAGGGCTCCTTTTGTTCCCAAACCAAAACAAAATGCTTTTCTCAGGGTCGTACAAGCTGAAAGAGTACCCCTGACCCTCATTTTAATTAGACCCATGTTCTACCTGGATGAAATTAATGTTCAGATGAAATAATACAGGATGTTGATTTGGAGGCATGTTTATAAAATAAAATTTTCATTTTATCACATATTTTTCCTAAGTCAGTGGAAAACCTCCATCTCTCTTGAGTCTGATGCAAGGCCAGCCTATTTAATAAGGATAAGAAAATACCAGGTGGAAAGAGGAAAAGGAGTATAGGCAGTGATGTGGTAGTAAATGTTTAACAACTAGTTCTCTGAAGAAAGGGGCTTTATTTGTATCATTTGCCCACTTTCATGGTGTAAATACTCCCAGCATGGCTGCTTTCAAGCAAGCCCCCAAGAGAGATGTCACTTAACATGGAGTTGGAAAGAGTCACACACCATCAAGTAATCATGAGCCAATGCAAGCTGGTTCCAGTGCCCAACTGAGTGCAGAGGAAAAGAACTTCAAATTCCCTTTGAAGAACAACCCATCCTCCACTGCATGCCAGACCTCCACAATGAAGTTGTCCCACCCTTGTCTGGAGGAGTATTCATAAGAACTTGGACTGGTCAAATAGATTCTCTCTCCCAAGAATCCAAATCTCGAGTAGGGCACAAATAAAGAACAAATGCTTTCTCCAATGCTTGGAAAAAATCCTTAAAGGTAGTTGCTCTCCAAACCTAGCCCCCTACCCCATGCCAAGGCTCTAGTCCACCTGATTTTTGACACCTGGATCTTTCCTGTTTTCCCATGGGTATATGAGCTTTCTTAAATCCTCCTAATACCCCTTTCCCCTTAATCTGCCCAGAGTCAGTCTCTGATTTATCCCAGAAGTAAAACAGCAGATTTGGTATTTACTAGTTTGTGATAACATGTGTTTAAATACTCGCTTCACAATGGTCTTCTCCCAGACTCATTCTGAGTCTTACCAGGATGTAGGCAGCATAGGAGTCAAATGTAATTTATTCACAAAGGCACAAGGTGACACACGTTCTTTCCCACCTTTTCTCATTATGCCAACTAATTATATCTAATATTAATCGAGAGCAGTTTGGGGTGGTGAAGGAGTACTATATCAGAGTAAAAGCTAACCTACTATAACTTGGGGCTTGAAGCATGATAGAAGCTTAAAGCGAAAAGGACTTTATTTCTCTGTCACATAACAGGTCCAAGCTGGGCGACTGAGGAAGGTGAGCTGCTCTGCTCCACTTGGTCATTCAAACACCCAGGCTTCTATCATCTTTCTGTTCCACATTTCCTGGACACATTAGCCAGGACTTAAGTTGGGTTTCTATCATAATCCATTTCTAGCCATCAGGAAGCAGATGGAGAACAGGGAGGAAGCATGCTCATATTCCAAGGCCAAGAACTTTGCCATGTGAAAAAAATGTAATTAATTGGTCATCCACATATCTAGATACAACTTAGTCACAGTGCAAGAGAGAAAGAAAGCATAGCATCGAAAGAGCCTTCTAGAGCCATTTGCTGCTACTGTCTTTAAAAAAAGTGCAAGCAGAGACCACAGATGTGAAAAGTGCTCCAAAAGATTAAAATAGAAATAGTCCAAGTCTATGTGTTTTCTGTGTGATAAGTTCACATAGGCCAGCAGTTCTAAACCAGAAGAATACCCTAGAACATCTTAAACATTTATAAAATACATCATAAATAATTTGTTACTAATAATCATCAAAGTAATCATCATTAAAAGTTGAAAATAATTTATTTTTTTAAAAATTAGGGCCAATTCAAGATTATTCTGATAGCAGTGGTTCCTAAACTTTGATCGTTCAAGAAATACTATCAGAATTTTCTCTCAAACATATTATTATGGTAGCATATCTGTACTACTATATATTATAGGATATTACTGTTATTTACTTACATCTTTTCCTTTAAAAGGACTCATTTTTTACTTAAATTTATTTATGAAAGAAACTTTGTCACTACTATAAATGAAAAGCCAGTATCACTCGCCAAAATAGAAAATAAACTTAAAAATAAATACAATTCCCAGACAATGTTGTTAAGTGTTAGCTAGATACTGTTGCTAGCTGAGAACTCTGAGTCAGAGCTGGTCTTTGTGCCGTTCAAAAGGGAGATAGTAAGAGCTGAGATGTTTAAAGAAACACTAGCAACAAATTGAGTCTTTTCCCTTGATGTAATCTGAAGAATTGAAAGAGAATTTAAATAGGATTAAGTGACTATGTGCGCCAATGTTATTTGATTCCTATCTATGAACTACCTAAAACCACTCTTTCAGGAACCCTGCCCCAAGGAAAATGCTTTCTGCATATCCATTTGCACATGGATATGCTTTTTTGAGTGTGAGAGAGAGAGGGGTGAAGCTAAAATTAGCACACTGAGAAGTTCTAATAATCATGCCAGGCCCACAGGCTTTGAATCTCATCATTCATGTGTGCCCGGATGGAAGACGGGCCAGGAACCGCTGCCTAAATCCAGCTATTGTCTCACGGCCATGAACTTGGGGGCGGGGGGGAGTCACAGTCACAGATGATTAGTCAACCATTACACGTGGGCCCCAAGTCTGAACCATCTTTCCCTCTTAGGTGCTGTTTATTTGGATGAAGTTGATTTCCAGACTTCAGAGGACTGTTTTCTACTCCCAGATCTCTTTGACATGCTCTCCGGAATGTTTGTGTTAGATGCTGTCTCAAATGCTTTAATCAACCAAACACTCCTCCCATGAAAAGAAGATGATTTGAATATCTGGTCAGCAAACCTAACCTATAATCACGCTGAGTCCCTGACTGCCTTTGAGATTCCTAAACTTACACTGCGCTCTAGGAAAACATGTTCCTTTTCGAAAAAGACCGTTCCTTCAAGTGCCATTTGGCTATTGCAAGTCATAATGGCTACAAAGAGGAAGACTTCAACTCTTCCTAAAACTGGAACGGTGAAGCTCTATGAAAGCAAAGCAGCAGAATATGCCATGCCAAACTGTGGCACTTTGGCTTAAGTATTATTCTGAGCTGAAGGCGAGTGAGAAGAAGCAGATACAAGAGAAAGTCTCTTGCCCTCCCTCTATTTGCTGAAAAGCAGGATATAACTTGTAAAGGTGCCCATCTTCCCTCTCTACCAGGAAGGATGGAAGTTGATCACTGGCGACAACTCGAGACTTTATCGGCCCAGAGACTGCACCAAAGGAAACTCCGTAACAAACCCTGTAAAACTCGCCACTACCTGCCAGTAGCTGCCATATAGTTTCCTCTCCACGATACACCACCCCCGGAAGCTCAAAGTCCTTTCTCTTTGTCTTGTCACTTCTCTACAAAATTATTGTGTTTTATGAAGATGCCGCATAAGCTCAAGTTCTAACCACCCCCCTTGAGTTACTCATTATGGAGCTCTTCCTTGTGTACCTGCGACACACACGTTAATAAACTTTTGTTTGTTTTTCTCTTGTTAATCTGTCTTTTGTCAGTCTAATTGACAGGGCCCCAGCCAATGAACCTATGATGGGAAAAGGAGAAAAAAAAAATGTTTGTCTTCCCCTACACAAGGATGCATAGACTAAATGTATCATTTCTTAGCAATAAAGATCATGCTTTAACTTAAATATTGGGTTATCACCGTGAGGCACAAATTTAAATGTGAGTAAATTGCATTTGTCAAATGAGATGCTCTCAAAGATACCTGAAGAAACAGGGATGATGATGGGGATAAAGCGATGATATCATTTATTGCATACCTACTCTGTTCCAGTCATTATGCTACGTACTTCGTAAGGATTAGCTCATTTGTTTCTCTCAACTCTTTGAAGACTTGTAAAGGAACATGAAGATGTCTTCTTCCGTTTTTGCTCCCCAATGTTAAACCAATCAGACACTCACAGTCAGCATCCTTTGCAGGTTTCAGATACTATCTTAATATCAAACATCTAGCATTTGCCCCCTACACCAGTTCCTTTCAAGTTGGAAGTGATGAGGCGCAGTGAGGGACTCATATTAAGATCATATATAACACTCCTCTGTACCCCCAAGACCCAGATGTCTCCAAGGGTTCTCCTTCCTCACCATGGAGAATCATCGCCTTAGTAAATTGCTGTTACAAAGGGTAATTTGAAATATTCTTCAGGTAAATATCACAGTTAAATTGAGAACCACTTCAAAACCTGGATCAGTAAATGCCCCATGAAGGTCTCATATCTCAGAGACCCAGGCTCTGTAAGATTGCTCCTTACATTCAGAAATGGTACCAAAACGTTGTTAAGATCCTATTATGCTCTCTACCTTTCCTGAGTAAGAGCCCAAGCCTCCCAATGTTATGTGTCTCTCCATTTCATCTAAAGTAATTTTCTTGGTGTCCCAGGGACATATGAAGGAGGACATCTCAACATGCCCTCTGCCTTTAGAATTCTGTGATCCCATAATATAATCAGAATAGAAACCATCATTAATATCTGTCAGGTAACAGAACCCAAATATCTCAAAATGTGAAAGAATCCTATTATAGCCTTTCCAGTACTTCTCAAATGAGAAGAAATGACCTTAT
This sequence comes from Ursus maritimus, assembly GCF_017311325.1. Lineage (NCBI taxonomy): Eukaryota > Metazoa > Chordata > Mammalia > Carnivora > Ursidae > Ursus > Ursus maritimus. Next base: position 64,619,840 of record NW_024426996.1, read on the forward strand.
CTGGAGAATTATTTTCAGCTGCAATTTTTAGCCAACATAAACCAGGCTCAAAACCCAGAGCAATTGTATAAAGATCCTTAATTTACATTTAGAAAAATATATTTAAATCTCCTCACACATGTGTATGTATTTATTTTGTATAACTAAATTGCCTGATAACAGAAGGCTTAAAGGATGTGAGCAGTGGGGAAGAGTTGTAAGTGGGAAAATGTTGCATTAGTCTGGTTCTTTAATTACAAGCTGTTTGCACTGTGGGTTGCGTATCAATGTATTTTTGTTTGTGTATGTACAGGTTGATCCTGGTTATTTGCAAATGAACTTGTGAATAGGAAAAATAAAGATGGTTTCGTTATTCCTCCTAAAGAGAATCTTGTGATTTGATCCTGTTTCCAAAATCACAGAGACATAAAATTTCAGGGTTAGAAAGGAGGTTAGGTAGTAGTCCAGTTATTTACTCAGTTACTGAATCTTTCCTACAATGTGCTTGACAAAGTCACTCGACTGCCATCTGAATGCCAGGAGTCAAAGAGAATTTCTGGAAGAGTCTATGTATTTGCTGTAGATAACTAACACTTTAGTTCTGCATCTTGCATTTCATCTTCTGAAGAAGGCACTTTGGTTTTCCTTTGGGGAATTGTTCTTCCCCATTTAATGCTGTCTTAATGGGACCATCAGTCGAGGTGTCCTCTTCTCGGTTAGCCAAGGAGTGCTCACATGACCCAAACTATGACAATCCAAATCCATCACTCAGGGATTTAAATTCTGAGTGAAAGGGGATACGAGAGAAAACTGGCTGGAACCAATTTATCCTAATGGCAGTACCTTGAAGATCCTGGTTTCCTGAAAGACCAGATTCTTCAACTTTAATTTCAGATCTGTAAGCATCCAACACTTTCTCATAAATTTGATCTTTGCCTAGAACTTGCAGAGCCAATTTATATTAATTGCAATCCAAAATTTGTATCCAATACCCCACTGGCCTTGTATTTCTCCATCTGGGAGAACTAGAGACAGACATAATCCCTCTTCAGTATTATAGTCCTTCGTATGTGTAACTACTCAGAAAGCACCTCTTCAGTCATTCCTTATTTCTTTACATGATCTTTTAAGAGACCAGCTCACTTTTCCTCAGCTTCTGCTATGTGTCATGTGTTTCTTTGTCCCCTCTCCTTCTCCTTTTCTTCCACCGCTGTCAAGGATTACTGAAAATATCTGAAATACGGGACAATAAATGCTTGGCTAATTCTATTCCAGCATTTTTGTAACAGTGTTAGGGTCGTGCAGTAAGAACTATAAAACTATGTATACGATAACCAATACATTGACATGTAGTGAGTGGAAGCCAGAATTCCCTGTGCCACTAAATGTCACCCTTCTGCATAACCTTCCTTTCACTCTTGGCAACTTGAGGTATCACAAGTCTCTTTGATCTGGCTTACATTGTGACCTCTAGTGTATACAGTGTGGCGTTTCTGGCCCTCATCATCCTTGGGGCCTCAGTTACTGGCGTTAGTTTCTAAGACCCACAGAAAGTGCTTCCATTTTCCATTTCTGGCATATAGTCAGTGTTTGGCTACCTGAATTGCTTTGAAAATATATGGACATATGTTGCCAAATAAGTAGGAAGGAGAAAGAAAACTCATAACTCCTTTCTTTGCATGTTATAATTACTTTCTCCTGTTATATATAGCTCTCTCTTTCTTTTTTTTAAGATGTATTTATTTTAGAGGGGGGGGGTAGGGGCAGAGGGAGAAGGAGAGCAAAACTTAAGCAGACTCTTAGCTGAGTGCAGAGCCCAATGAAGGGCTCAGTCTCACCACTCTGAGATCACAACCTGAGCTGAAACCAAGAGTCAGATGCTTAACCAACTGCAGCACCCAGGTGCCCCTCTCTTTCTCACCTTCGAGACAAGGTAGAGAGTTACTTCTGGCTTACCTTAGAGTCTCTCTTTCCAGTCAATCCACAGACCCTCTCTGTGATACATCCTCTGAGAGGATGAACCTCTCCCTTTGCCACTGGGAAGAAGCCCACTACTAGTCAACTTGCTTGCTGTAGCATGACCTGATTCCAGATGGATTTCAACATGATTTCAAGTCCTTTCAACATTTCTACTTGACCTTCTCTAAACATGCTCCAGCTGGTCTGTTCTACTCAATTCCATATATATGTACTGAGTACCTACTAAGTGCCAGGCTCTGTGGGTACAAAATTGAATTGGACATGGACCCTGCCCTTCAGGGAAGATGAACACATAAGCAATATGGTAACAAAAAGTGATGAATGCAATGGTACAGTTGAACTGGCACAACATGGTGGTGATTAAATCTGCCCGGTGAGCATGGAATGGAGAAAGGTATCATAGAAGAAGTGACTTTGAGTGGTTTTGGAAAGATGAACAGGAATATACCAGGCAGACAAGAGGGCATGCCACGCATTTGAAAAAGTGAATGTGTCACCCCAGGTGTGCATAGAGAGGGGAATGCTCACTTTCTTCCATCCTCTATAATTGCAGACTATGATCATATTCATCTCTTTGGCAGCACAACACACAGCTGGCTCACAGAGACAGTGGCTAAAGTCACTATCTTTCTTGCATTGTTTTGCCACATTGACCCTCATCGTCCATGCCAGTGAGTCATTACTCTTTTTTTTTTTTTTAAAGATTTTATTTATTTATTAGACAGAGATAGAGACAGCCAACGAGAGAGGGAACACAAGCAGGGGGAGTGGGAGAGGAAGAAGCAGGCTCATAGTGGAGGAGCCTGATGTGGGGCTCGATCCCATAACGCCGGGATCACGCCCTGAGCCGAAGGCAGACGCTTAACCGCTGTGCCACCCAGGCGCCCCCATTACTCTTTATCAAGGAAACAAAAGCAAGCCCTGAGCTCCTTCATCTGTCCCTCTTTGATCATGGCTCCTTGGTTCTGAAGAAGCAGCCTTGTCTCTCCTGCACTCAGCAAGAGAACCCCTCCATCTTCACCAATTTCCCCTCCTCTCTCCTTCACACATCTCCTTCTAAGACAACGTGCTCCCAGCTTCACAGGAGGCAAAAATCAGCTTTCAACAAGGTTTACGGAGGGTTAGATGCAGTTTCTACCCAGCTGTTGTCCAGCGTTCTCCGAAACCAATCAAAAGAAAAGAAACCAAAAACATGTTTGCAAAAATCAAATTAAAGCCAAGCTCTGATGGAGTCACAGCTATCTACGCCCATACGGGCTGCCTGCCAAGAATGTTTTTAATATAATAATCGCTCATCCATAGACCCATAATAATTGATATTTGCAATTCGATAATGCTTCTTAACAATTTTTTATTTGTTTCCAGTCTCCCCGCTTCCCTCCTCACCTCATCCGCCCAAAAACCTCCTGTGTCAGCACATTCATGGCTCTTAATGACCCTCTCAGCAGCTACTGATCAAAGTCAAATTTTAATTACGATTCTAATTTTGGAAGTTTGCTTCCTTTTAATCTGAACTTCTAGAAGGGAGTCAAATGTGTGCTTGCAACGACTCACAGAAAACCCATCAAGCTCCAGGACTATTTAATTGGACGAGTTCAAGTAGTTTAAGCTTCATGCTTCCTACCAGCCTGTATCTACCAGGTGATGACACCTACAGAATGTGAAGTACATGACTAATGACTGTAGTCCAGCCTGAGGATGGGAACGTGAAAACGAGATGCAACCGTATGACCATGGAACTTTACTGTCATCATTTCAGAACGTCAGCTTTTTCTCCAATCTTCTCTTCTTCTTACAGTTTGACCTGAGCCAAACTGCAAACCTTCTCTGCTCCTTTGTGCTAACCCCATCATCCCTTCAAAGAACATCTTGATTTAGCCTTTGGAAATGCTTAACAAGACCACCTCAGAAACCACCTTCTCTGCAGCCTTTCCTGATCCCTCCTGATAAAAAAGACTTCTCCCCAGAAATCCTGGAGCATTTACTGTTGTCATAATTAATATCAAATAGCAATCATCATAATAGCATTCACTGAGTGCATAGTGTGTTGGCACGTGAGAAGCATTATCTTACTTTATCTTCCAATAATCCTACTGTGTACTATTGTCCCCATTTTATAGGTAAAGAAACTGAGTCTCAGACATATTAAAATGTGTTCAAATTCAAGTAACTACTTAATGGCAGAGAATTTGAATGCTATGTCTATTCACAGCAGACCACAAGGATTTATATTCCTCCTACATGCATACAAATAATCTCAATTAGAATGTAAGCCTGTGCAAGAAAGAAGTTATATCTCAGACTTCTTTGGATCTCCTAATGTTCACAAAGTTGTCATTCAATAAATATTTTTGGATTGAATGACTCCATCTTAGAATAAATGCAAATATATTTAGAAACTTGCTTTTATGAGGGGGAATAAGTGACTTTTTAAAAATTATTTCTCTGCTTCTTAACAACTTCTTTAGAAATTTGGCATTTCAAAAAGACAACTAAGGTGGTGCCTTTACAGCTCTCCAAACCTTTAATGAAAAGACAAAAATACAGACTTACACATCTACAGTATCGTTATTAGCCAGCCTTTATTAAGTACCTAATATGTGGGAGGTGCTAGAGAGGACATGAAGATGAAAATAACTGCTCTTCCCATCAAAGTAGCTTACCATCTCGTTTAGGGGCCCGATGAGAAACCAGTATTTGCTTCGCTAACCCTGATTGCCTTCTGAAAAGGTAAGGTAATGATAATAGCAGAGTTTTTGTTCTGGAGAGTATTTGGATGAATAAGTGTGTGCATTTAGAGTAGGAGCCAGAAGGAGAACTCAATTGTTATGAATAACAATTTATAACACAGAGAGGAATTACAGATGGACTCTAGAATGAGAGGAGAAGGCAAGAGAGATCAACTGTCAGTAACAACGTTTGAGGAGGGAAAAAAATTTGTGCTGTGAATTTAAATTGTTTGCTGTAGGGTGCAAAGTGTAAAGCCTTCTTCTATGAAATCATCAGTAAAGTTTACATTGATTGCTCCTAATTTTATGTCCATGAACTTTTCCGGGAAATAAAAATATGTTTAATTGTACATCTGTGTGAAAGCAACACAGTGCAGGGACATCATGAAGGATGTAGGGGGCCTCATAGATTCACCAAAGCTAACAGGAAAGAACAGCTTCTGTTCAAGATAATCTCATCGGATCTATGCCCAGCCCCTTCCCTCCCCTTCCTGTGGAGACACTTCTGTTTACTCTCTTCTGCCTGGCTTTGACTTCCTACTCCTTTATCACAGGCCCAGAACCCTGACCCTGGACCCCACTGTTTAAATGTAATTCTCTTCTAGCTTCTTGGGCCCTGTACTGGGCTGAAGAGTATCCTCTAAATATTTGTGTTCACCTAGAACCTCAGAATGTGACCGTTTTTGGAAACAGGGTTTTTGCTGATGTAACCAAGTAAAGATGAGGTCATACTGGATTTGGGTGGACCCTAATCTCATGACTGGTATCCTTTCAAGAAGAGAGGAATTTGGACACGGACACTCAGGGAGAGCCCCACATAAAGATGGAGGCAAAGATTGAAGTGATGTGTCTATACGCCAAGCAATGCCAAAATTGCCAGCAACCCCAGAAGCTGGGAGAGAGGCACAGAACAGATTCTCTCTCAGCGCTTCCAGAAGAAAACACACCTGCCAACACCTAGATTTCAAACTTCTGACCTCCAGAATTATAAGAGAATACATTCCTGTTGATTTAAGTAACCCAGTTACATCAGCCCTAGAAAACTAATACAGACCCTTATTTTCCTAACTCATGGTCTGGATCCTCCAATACTCAATGAGACATTCTTCCACTACCCCAGACCATAGAAACCAATTCTAGTCAGACCAGCCCAGGGAACTGTGAACATTCTGTTGAGATCCCAACAGGACATTATTTAGTTTGCCCAAGACCCTGATGAGGAAAGCAATGAGCCATTTTTTTTTTTCTATGATCAGTTCCTAATTCTCTATAAAACAATAGCACACAGGACTTTTCAGGGGATTAGAGCTGCCGCGTGATAAAACCACTGTAGGAACTTAGTAGCCCCGTCATGTTGACAGACAGTAAGTACAATGTGGCAAACTTCATTTATACTTGAAAACACAGATGATAGGAGTGTCACTGTCCAGAAGCTCCTATGTACTTACTCCATACACCACAGAGAGACAATAAATACACACTTGATTAGACTTAGGATATTGCTCTGCTGCATGGGCATTTCTTTAAATGACCTGGTCCAAGAATTGTCACATGTGATGTCCTCAAGATGAATGCCATGCAGCTTGATAAATGACTATTCAGTCATTTGACAAATATTTATTGTGTGTATATTATAGGCCATAGTATTTGGGAATTAATTTCTTGGAAGAAGACATGGGACAGGGCTACAGCCGAGGAGAAAGAGATGTGAACACTCACGTATAATTCATGGAGATGAATGCTATGGTATCGACACTCAGGAACTCATAGACTTTACTGAAGCTTCGCATATCCAGGAATAATCTCAAGACCCTTACACAAATTTGGATTGCCCAGTTCCGTTGTTGATTTGGTGTGTGAGTCTAGCTAACTGCCCGGCATTAACATCTACACGTGGGTTTGTTGTTTTCCATCCATCTTGTGTACACACTTACTCCAGTGAGTGATAAAACCTGTTTCTTTGTGGAAAATGATCCTCAAGTGAGAAATAAAACTTTCGTGTGGGAAGAACAAGGCGATAACTTCCTTTGTGCTTCTATGCACTTGGAAACACCAACGGACATGGAATTTAAGAGAAAACAAGCCACTGATTCAAACATTGTCATTGCAGAAACTGGAGATTTTAGAAGATGCCATGATGGGCCACAGAGAAATGGTAAAGGTCTACTTTAGTCAAAATGAGAGGGAGAGAGCAACAGAAGATCCTTTGAGTTCTTTGAGTACAGTTAAGTGAGGAAGGTCTAATTGCTCCTTTGTTGTGGGGTGAGAAGTCTGGAAAAGTTTTGGAAGAGAATCCCTGCCTTTCTGTCCATGTAATTCCATGAGAAATCTTCGATTAGAGTAAATGCTGGCCTCTCTTTAAGATGCACATCTGCTACTCTGCAAGAAACAGCAGGACGGAAGCTCCTGCCTTTGCCTTCAACTTGGTGGCTATGTTTAATTCAGAAAAAGCGGGTCTTATGGAACTCAGCTGAGGCACAGACGCCCAGGCTGCACTTCCCAATCAGCTTAATCAATCATAAAGCATCTACTTCTCCACTGGCTCTAAACTCAGGAGAGAAAACATGTGGTGTTATTTATCTACCTCTGAGACAGTCACTGCTTGCTGACTGCCCCCTGCACAGTCTACCAAGATTATTCCACACCTCTTCTTACCTCCTTAACTCCACACCCCTCCCTGCCAGCTTGTTACACTATGAAAAAAATTATGGGCTATTTCAAATGCTGGGAATCTGTGTCTCACCATGTGGGCTCTCCTCTTCCACGGATTATCTGTGGCATGTCATGTATGTGACTCTGTGGCAGTTTTCATTCCACCTTGAGTTGTAGTTATTTGAGTAGTTGTTTCAACTGTCCTGCTAAACTCACGACACCATACACCATCTGCTCGAACCTCATCCCTTTCTCCATACTACCAAACTCCAACTCTGCAATACTAGGGATTTAAGTCAAATCATGTGATACCTGTTCCACTGTTTGTCAAAAGGGAGTGAATTTGCAATGCATGTCTTCATTTCATTAAGAAACTTTATTCTGATACCGGTTTGTTCTGCCTCACCAGTTTCAAGGTACAAATATCATCACAATTCCGATTAACTATTAAAATACTTCTATGTCTCTTTTAGCAAATCTGGAGGTGCTCTTATACCACAGTGTTCAGGTTAGAGGGATCTACTCATGTGAAAGGGTCAGCTCTGCTTCAAAATGGCACTGAGAGAGAGAAATGGAGGATCTTGCCAGTTGCACAGCAACACCTAGGTGTCAGATGATCTCTGTCACTCATCCATCCTCTTCTCTTTTGGAAAATGTGATCAATTTTGGGACCTGGGAGTTCTTTCCCACCAATTACTTGGAACCATCTCAATCCCTCAAAGAGATCTGAGCTGTATCCTGTTTTTCTAGGAGATACCTTAGTCCCTGTGCAAATTTGCCTGCCCCTACTCTTGTGCAATCAACTTTGCATTCTGAGTGGCTTAAGAGGAGCAACTTCAGTCAGGGCTGAAAATATTTGGTCCCATATTAAATGCATCCACATTCATCTTGCAATTGCAAAACTGAGTAACTCTACCCTGAATGGCAATTGTTAGCAAAACTCAACAGAGTTTTTTAAGTTTTCTCAGTAAATTTGAAGATCTATTTGGATTTGTTCAAGGATTCATGAAGCAGGCAGCATACCATCTAGCAAATAGAAGAGAGCTCCAAAGAGTTGTACAAAATGGAAGGTTTTTAGAGGCAGAGGGCAGGTATGACAAGGGCGTTAAAAGAGTATATTATTTCAGGCAAGGTTATCTTCCCTTAGGAAAAGGCAGGGGGTCTTGTCAGGCAGATTACCTCGTTAGTGCTGACCAGGAAATTCCAGACTGATTGGTTTAAAATACACTCCTGGGAGAGGCTGAAACTGCAATTAGGTTAGGTATTAAGTCTTCCTGGGGCTTAGCAAAAGTGACTCCATTTTGGTCCTGTTGTTTCTCTGTAACACAATGATGCCCTAAACTCACTGGCTGGGTTCACCTAACAAAGTGACTCGTGGCCTCTATAGCTAAGATATAGTTAGATAAAATAAAATAAATTCCACCTCACCAGGACCCTCAATAAAATTCCTTATGCCTAGAAAATATGTGTGTAGGTGCTATCTGTTCATTGGCCAACACAGAGTTCAGATTTTTTTTTAAATACAAATGCCTTTAGGAAGGAGATACACACACACACACACACACACACACACACACACACACACACATATATATATATATATATATATACACACACTCCAATTCTCCACAGGATCCACCTAAACATGGTGGCTCAGCTTTCTGCCTGGCCTCTGTAGGCATGTGAGTTTGAGCACTCTGCTTTATGAGTCCGCATGATTAGCTACACCCCTAAAGGTATGGGGATAAAGACGCATACACGCGCACACACACACACACACACACACACACACACACACACAGGAGGCCATGTGAGCTGAAAGGAAGCATAATCTTCACAATATCTGTATGTTTCTATTATTGAACTAAAGCTCTTGGCAGCAACTTACCCTCTGAACAACCACAGATAAATGGAAATTAAAGATAATCTACATAGGAAGAGAAGACACAATAATCACCTTCAGGAATGAGACTTTTCCCAGTCCTGCATGTTACCTTGATGGTCAGATTGCTGAATGGTTATAAAAAAATGTACTCCATGGGGATGTATTGAAGTAGGTCAGTCATTGTCTCTTGGGTGTCCACAGTGTCCATCCACAAGAGATGGGGGGGGGGGCTGAGTGGTGATAAAGAAGGAGAACCAGACCACCATCACTGCCACCAGGTGCCATCTTCAATGAAGGAAGCTCTGCTTCCACCTGTTTTATATACTGGTGGTCCCACTAGAAGAAAATGAAGCAGTTGAGAAAACCACTGGGATAAGTTAAAATAATTTTTTAAAACTCCTCTTTTTAGAGAACTCTAAACTTCATTTATTTTTCTTAAGAGAAGTTGAAGAGTAGTGGTCCTTAACCTTAGATGTGCATTATAATCATCTGGGAGAGATTTAAAAATACTGATGGTTCAACCTCCAGAGATTCTATTTATAATTTGTCTAGGTCATGACCTGAGCATTGAGGTTTTTTAAAACTAGCAGATTCCAAAGTATAGCCAGGGTTGAGAATTCCTGCAAGAGAGGGGAAAGGATAGGTTTTGGAGTCAGGAAGATGGGGTGGACACCTGACTCATCCCTAACTGTCCATAATATAAGTTAATTACATAAACTCCAGAGCATCCATTTTATGCATTTATAGAGCTGGAAAATTTTGTGAATATGTGTGTTGCTGCTCATTTACACCCTTTTTTGACCTCAAAATAGTTTCAGGTGCCTTAAAGAAATGAATGTAGTATAGCAAGGAAATTTTGAAATAGAAAAATGAAGCTAGAGTAGAATATTCCCCAGTGGTTGTCACACAGACTTCTACATTTCCTGGAGCTTCTTAGATCTGAGTAGAAGTGAAGAGGAACATATAACTGCTTGCACAATCTACAGCTTCTATAAGGTATTGACTACTTAGAGAATTACTACAAGTATGGTTTTTATCCTGAAGGTCCTCCAATGAGGTCAGTGTGCAATGTGATAAACAAAATCCTCAAAAGCCAAAAAAATAAGGAGCTCTGCAGAGCTGAGCTTTAGTTTCCTACATCTATAAAATGGGGACCATGACAGAGATTGCTAGTACGTATCCGATAACTGGTCTCACCTTCTTCCTTAACAATAGAAACATGCTTTTATTGGGAGCAACAAAGTGCCCAGGTAAGAAGGTGGAGGAGGAAGAGAATGAGAGAGTAAAAAAGGACAAAGAAGAGGAAGTGGCAACAGAAGAGGGAAAGAAAAAGACAAAGGAGAAGGAACCATCTACCCATTGGCTTACAAATAATGGTGGTCTTTGGGATGTAAATAGAGTCTTTGTGAGACTGAAATTAACATAGGCAGGATTTCTGGCATTTCTTCGTGATAATTATATTCATCCATTCCATCAGAACTTATGAAATGCTTACTCTGTGCCAAGCACCATTCTTAGTGCTGGAGAACATGACCCTGCTCTCAGAGAGATTATATTCTAATAAAACGTTGCTGCTGTTTGCCCAAATGTTTCCTATTTTTAACTCTATATATTTTTGAAAACTTTTGGGTTTATGCAAAATCAAGATTTATATATCACCACTGTCTACAACCCATTTTTATTTTTATTTTTTAAATTTTTTTAAAGATTTTTTTTTTAATTTGAGAGACAGAGAGAGCACAAGCAGGGGGAGGGGCAGAGGGACAGGAACAAGCAGACTCCACACTGAGCAGGGCACCCAATGCAGGGTTCCATCCCAGCACCGTTAGATCATGACCTGAGCGGAAGGCAGATGCTTATCTGACTGAGCCACCTACAACCCATTTTTAGATCCATACATCTATCTATTGGTTAGATAGGATTTACACATATGCATATGCATTTACTTTGCATACCAAGCATATCATGAATTTCTCCTAGGAGAGATAAGACTTAACTGGATGACAAAAACCAGGAAGGCCAGACAGACCATAATGCTAGCAACTAATATCTACTAATCTAACTTATGGGTCCTGCATTTTTCAAGCATGTCATGGGAAGTATCTCATTTATTCCCCACATCTCTTAAGAGAGTGGCTAATATTATCTTCATTTGTACCCTGAGTAAACTGTCCTAAGTGGCAGTGCCAGTATTCAAACCCACCAAGTCCAATACCAGAGCCCATGTACTTCGGGACTACTCCAAACAAATCCCAGGTAACTCAGAGCTGCCAAGGAAAGAAAATGGCAGCCATCCATGGGGAAGTGTGTTCAAAAATATTCATGGAGCTCCTTCTATACACCAAACATTGATTGGGGTACAATAACTCCATAAGAAAACAAACAAAAATAGAAAGATCCAAGGACAACTGTCCATCTGAGGGGTCATGATTTACATTGTCATGATAACAGTAATCCCCATGAATGAGATGAAGCTTCTATGTTGGGAACAAAGTAAGATACTTTTGGTAATGTCTTAAGTATTTCAAATACCTGCAAACAACTTAGACCACATTACTCAGTAACCCACACCAGCCACAAGGAAATCTCACTGTTCGCGACTCTATTCCCCTGCTCTTTCCAAATCACTTATGGAACAATTAGGCTTCTGTTCTCTTTCTCTCACTCCCTGGAAGCCCAGTGATGACCAATATCTTTTTTTAAAGATTTATTTACTTGAGAGAGAGAGAAGAGTACACAAGCCAGGGGGAAGGAGCAGAGAGAGGCAGAGGGAGAAAGAATCACAAGCAGACTCCCTTCTGAGCAAGAAGCCTGACACAGGGCTCCATCTTACAACCCTGACATCCTGACCCTGAGAGCATGACCTGAGCTGAAACCAAGAGTCAGACTCTTAACCCACTGAGCCACCCAGGCACACCCATGACTGATTTTTTAAATCTAACACTTCCTTTCCCCAAGCCCTTAAAAAAATAGATAATGTTTATAGCAGCAATGTCCACAATAGCCAAACTATGGAGAGAGTCCAGATGTTCATCAACAGATGAATGGATAAAGAAGACGTGGCACACACACACACACACGTGCGTGCACGCATGCACACACACAGGAATATTATGCAACCATCAAAAAACTGAAATCTTGCCATTTGCAACAACGTGGATGGAACTAGAGGGTATTATGCTAAGCAAAATAAGTCAATCAGAGAAAGACAATTATCATAATATCTTACTGATATGTGGAATTCAAGAAACAAGGCAGAGGATCATAGAGGAAGAGAGGAAAAAATGAAACAAGATGAAACCAGAGAGGGAGACAAACCATAAGAGACTCTTAACAAACTGAGGGTTGCTGGAGGGGAGAGCGGTGGGGGGATGGGTGGGTGGGTGATGGACACTGGGGAGGGTATGCGTTGTGATGAGCCCTGGGTGATGTGTAAGACTGATGAATCACAGATCTGTACCCCTGTGGAAAAAAAAATAGGTATCAAAGTGAGAGTCTGTGAGAGTCTGCCCAAATTTCGTGAGATGTGAGAGGCACTGACCAGCATAGTAAACTAGAGTAGTATTTCAAGGACTGCCCTGCTGGGGGAAATCATTTGCAGAGACACTGGTCATTGGCAAGAGAAGGGCCCACAAGCTCGTCCCCAGTAGAAACCCACAGACACAAGCTATGATTGTGCTTTTAATCCTGAGGGTTCTTTGCTTTCACAAACCACAGTAAGCTAAGTCAAAATAGGGTCCATTTGTCCTTAAGGGTAAAGAATATTCTTAACTTCATATCTTTCTGTTAAAAAAAATTCCATGAAGCTGTAATACTTTTTTGGGGAAGTCAGTCAGTCTGTTGGGTAAACACACAGTATCCATTACAAATAACAATATCATTTTGAAGTATTTACTTCTGCTATGTGCTTGCCACTGTGCCCAATGCTCCACGAGCATTTTCTCCTTGACTCTACAACAATCCTATGAGGTGGGGTCTTTTGTATACCCCATTTTCTAGACAAGAGAAATGAGACTCGTGAGCTGGGGAAAGGAGTCTGGTGGTTCCTGAAAAAGGTAAACACAGAGTTACCTTATAACCCAGAAATTTCACTACGAGATACATACCCCAAAGACTTGAAAATGGATCCCGAAACAAATATGTGCACACAGATGGCTACAGCAGCATCAATCACAATGGCCAAAAAGTGGAAATAACCCAGATTTCCATCAATAAATAAATGGACAAACAAAATGTGGCGTAACAATATAATGGAATATTACTCGGCCATAAAAAGATACAAAGTACTAATACATGCTATAGCATGGATGAACCTCAAAAACATATGCTAAATAGATCAGATACAAAACATCCCATATTGTATGATTCCATTTATATGAAATGTCCATAATGAGAAAATCCATAAAGACAGAAAGTACATTAGTGGTTGCCCGGGGCTGGGTGGAAGGGGAAATGGGGAGTAACTGCTTAATGGGTACCGGGTCTCCTTTGTGGGTGATGCAACGGTTTTGGAATGAGACAGGAGCGGTGGTTGCACAACATTGTGAGTGTTCTAAATGCCACGAAATTATACACTTTAAAATGGTTAATTATATGTTATGCGAATTTCACCTCAATTTTAAAAGTTTTTGAATTTCAAATGAGACAGAATCTGTAGTGGCCACGGAGGTACGTCACTCACACTCTCTGGAAGGGGACTGGCTGCAAGAAAGGTAGTTGGCTGACAGCCTCCAGCCATCAAACTGTTGGACCCCCCCCACATACACACAGTGTTTATGCCTCAGTGCCATGCTCTCTGTGAGCTGTCCCCAGTCAGTGACTGAGCACAGCAGGGGCACTAGGGCTGCCCATGCCTGCCCCATGCGGGACTCACCGAGCATGAAGTGTGTGCTCACCACTGAACTGCAGCCTGACGTTCCTTCCACAGACTTCCACGATCCCCTCTTCTTTCCCATGTCAGACCCGTATTTCACTCCCTCACCTACGTCTGCTCTTCATTGCTTTATCCATCACAGACACTTGCCCCCAATAAATCTCTGGCACAACTAACCCCATCTTAGTGTCTGCTTCTTAGAGAAGCCAAACTGACACAAAGTCAAATCAACTGCCGGAGTGATACAGATAGCTGGTGGCAGAGCCAAGACTCAGTATCTATATTACTAACCCTCATCAACTGAACATAAGTACAAAATCACATTTATTTGATGATGAGAGCTACCTAAATAGGATTTTCATGTATTCCTGGTAGAGTGGGCCTGATTTGCTCATTAAATAGCTGTGATTTTGAGCAAATCGCTTACCTTTCGTATTTCTATTTTCAAAAATGTAAAAATGAAAGGTTGCCCACTTAAAACTTGTAAATCACTTCTCCATCATGTGTCCGTGGCTGACCTCATTAATCTACCCTCAGTCCTTCCTTACCCTAAGACACCAGGCAGCTCTTCTAATAGATTGGAGTTGGATACACACACACACACACACACACACACACACACACACACGCATCTATCTATCTATCTTGGATTTCATGACACCATACACCCCATCTCCCAGGTCACCCTTCATCACCTTATAATTCTGCATATCTCCTCTCTGACCACATCTCCCATTCCTCACCATGAACTTTCTAGAATTCATAGTCCATTGTCAGCAAACCCCTCCCTTGATCATCTTTCCTTTCTATTTCTCTTACTTACTCTAACTGAAATCTTCCTCTATGCTGAAGACACTGGATCTCTTAAGCTCTCTTAAGTAATGGTTTCTTTCCTTCCCTTATCGCTTATACCACCAAACCTTGAGGTAGGGCGCCATCCTCGTACCTCCTAGTCCCTTCTAGATCATTGTCTCTATCACTGAAACTAGCAGCTTTGAACTTAACTCAATTAGACTATACTACAAGTACCACCCTTCTTAATCTAGCTCTTAGTCACTCCTCATTTCTTACCAAATATAGTACCTGGCTCATTATTAGTCTCTAGTTAAACCTGTCATGATTCTTGGTGAGTTTTAATATCCACAGGAACAGTTCTTTGATCACTCTGGCCTCTTGGTGGGAAATTTCTTGTCCTGACCCCGCCCCCATCCATGATACTGTCTACTCAATGTCAGCCACCCAATCCTCGGGACACTTCCTGAACTTTGTCATCACCATAATCTCCACTTCAGGTATCTTCACGTCCTACCACACCTCCCTTCTGTACAGCTCATTCACTCTTGTATCATGACTCAAACATTAATAAACCCCACAGAGTCTATAAACCATCAGTGCTAGCGCTCACTCTTCTCTTGTCCTCATCATCCTCCATACCCAACTTGGATTTCATGGTTCCTTACAAATGGGCTCATGTCCCTTCCTCTTCCTTCCTCCATCATGATTCCATGGCCAACCCACAACCTTGACCAACTTAATTCTCCACTTTCTCCATGCCTGCACCGGGGTACTTGAACTTGACTGAAGAAAAACATACATGAATATTCACTCACATCACTTTAAACAATTATTGCGACTCTCAAGGGGGTCCTCAAAGCTGCCTAACAATCCTACTACCATTCCCAATTCTGTTTTCTCTCCCACGATTCTAGGTGACAATTTCACACCTTCCCTTTACAATTCCAACATCTTCTGCCTCCTCCTCCTCCCTCCCCTCAATGATGTCACTTTCAAGTGCACTGAAAAAACAGAAACAATCAGAAGAGAACTTCCTTGTGCTGTCCCTGCCACATTTCCCCTCTTCTCACTCCTCTTCTCTTATCCCATGTTGTCTTACGAGCCCTTACCCCACCCTACACCTATTATTTATGCAATCAATTCTTTATTGGTTTGCCATCCATTTCTCCCTGTAGATTCTAATTTCCAAGGTTGTAGAGATTTCTCTCTGTTCATTGCTATATCCAGAGCAGTGCCTGGCATGTAGTAGCATCCAATAAATATTTGCTAATTGTGTAGCCATTATGTTGAACATATACCGTGAGGCACAACTCATGGTATGCAATCACAAAGTAACCTTACTCTGTCTCCTACGTCCCTTTAAAATTGCTCTCGTGGTACTAGTTCTGCCAGGAACTTCTGCCGAACTCATGATTTTTTTGGTCATCCTTCAGTATACAAAGAGTTTTTTCTTGTCACTTTAAGTCACAAAACACTGTTTTAATTCAGTAAAATGTGTAGTTCCATGTAACAGTATATCTTCAATTAAAATTAAAGTGTCTCCCTCTGCTCCAGCTCAGACTGCTCCATAAAGAAAAAAAAAGAACAAGCATATGGTCAGAAGGGGTTAGATTGCCTTCTTGCCACTTACCCTTTCCCTCTTCCCCAATTTGCAATTCGAAGTTTCTGATGGCTTCCCCTAAAACCTAATGTTGAAGAAAATGAGAGAAGAGAGTAAAGGGAGAAGGACATTTATTAGCTGACACTACCATGTTGATTTGTCATTGACTTTTTCTGAAGTTGTCAGATGTTCACAACTAATTCACTTGGGATGCTTTCAAGAGTCATTCAGTGTCCTTCCATCACTTGGGACCTCACCTGTGATTTCATAGACAAGGTGAACGTGTCTCTATTTTGGCTAATTCTTACTCCTTTCCTCCAATCCCATGAGCCCAGCAGTATCTCCAGCTTCTCTTTGCTTAGATCTGCTCACCTCTTTTGGACAAGATCTAAGACCACTCCACACAGGTCCCTCTTGTGGATAGCCACATAAATTTATAAGAAATATTCGCTCTTTCTTTGCTCTGACAAACTCTTAAGTGCCTGCTGCCCAGTGCAGCAGACTTGCCTTTGTTCTAGTAGTTGAGCATTCAGCCAGCCAGCCCATCCATGCTGTAACTTCAGAGCAACTGAGTCTCCAAATAGCCACCTCATAATAGGTAACATTTAATTTGGTACTTAATATGTGTCAGCAGCATTTGAAATGCTTCAAATATATTAACTTACCTAATCCTCAAACAGCCTTTAAAGATGTAATTATTTCCATCTTACAGATGGGGACCTGGGGCACCTCCTTTGCAGCAAGTCCCATGTGATGGGTTCTAGCTCCACACTTTGGGATGTGGTTTCTGTTATCTTTGGCCCCAGCCAAAATAACTGAACTCGCTAACTAGTAAGTCTAGAGTAGATGATACCTAAGGTCCTTTCCAGTGCTTATAATCTTGAAATTTAAAATTATATCATCCAACCATGGTAAGGCACAGGAATGGTTTTAATTGGTGATGGGGGTGGGAGGAGAAGGGTGACCATGTATTTTCCTGGCCTAAATTCCTAGAAGATCCCCAATGTGATTCTAACTATGACTTTGTAGTTCAGCAGGAGACTAGCAAAACTAGCCTAGATGGTATGTACTCATGGAACCGTGAACTCTTCCCTGGTCCTATTAACAGATGTTTAATTGACCATTCAGACTTGCACCAAATTGCATGCATCAAATGAAAGCACGGTGTCAGAGAACTGGACATGGAGACCTACTTTTTTTTTTTTTTAAGTATATACTTAAAAATCAAACTCCCAACTGTTTAAGTATCTCTGTCCCCATACAATTCCAACATTCTTTTATTGAAAAGATCTCAGAAGACTGGAAAGCAAAATTAACTCCATGATAACTAGTTGGAGGTTTTCTGATATGGGAAAAAGAGGCAATAAACATGAATTTTATGACAGCATTTTGGTACTCCCTGCTGAGGCATCCCTGCTCTGAAAGGGAAAGTGGTGGGGACTCATCTATGATTTCAGAGGATATTTAAATTGGCTTCCTCATCTGTGGTCTGTGATGATCTTGGAGTTTTGGTACCATTTGTTAATGTCCAGCTGAAAAGCATAACCATGATGTAGGAATAAGTACAGCAAGGGAATATTAAAAAGTTAGAAGGCTCCTATGTCTCAAGTCTTGGATTTTGAAGGCTCTGCAGTGCACCTGGAGCACAAGAGTCCCCTGTCTGCCAGTCTGCAGCTGTGACTGGGGAGGCATCTGTGAACCCAGAATTAAAAGCCAAGGAGAATCCATAAAAGTAAGTATGTAATAATAAGATGGATCTAGAAAGAAAATGATACCAGGCCCTTGCCTCTCTAACCTTCCTATGGTTATCTTTATTTCATTCCATCGTAGTTATCTCTTAACTCTTTTCTCTGTTTTCAGACTTTGCTACTCCTATCCAAACTCAACTCCACAGCCAGAGTCATATTTCTAAAATGCAAATCTGATCATGTCACTTCTCTGCTCAAAAACTGTTGCTCCCCACTGCCTACAGGCTAGAGTCCAAACTCATTAAAATGGAAGTCAATGCCCTTGAAAGGCTGGCACTGACCCACCTTCTGGCCTCATTTCTCAATGTAATATTTCCAAACCCATCATGCTCTCTCCTTTCTCTCTGGGAGCCTTTGCACATGCAGCCCTCCCATCCAGAATTCCCTGCAGTTAGGAGGGGGATCCATTGCAAAAGTAACAGAAAACTCAGCTCAAATGGGCTTTAACAGTGAAGCCTATGTATTGGTTCACAGATTGGGAAGTCAGAGGTTGGCAGGATTCATATTTGATTGAACCAATGGCTCATTGGCATTAGCCAGGTTCTGCTTTCATGCCATTTCTCTTCTCTGTTTTCTGTAATGTCTATTTTGGTATCTGGGAGGCTCGTGTTGGGGTAATAGGATGAATATTAGCAGCAAACAAGTCTACATGGGAAGGAGCATACATATTTTGAGGAAAGAGTGGTTCTCAGAGAAAAATCTGCATGCTAATAAGTGAAATGGAGGAATAAAATTATAGGACATCTTTTAGTCTAAATAATTCTTAGACATCTTTCCAGTCCCAGGTCAAGGGTTCCATTGGTTGTGGGAAGCACTCCCTTCCCCTCATCCTAGGTTAATAGTTTCTTTTTTCGTGCTTATCTGTCACCTTATGCACAGCTCTCTCATTAATACTCCTACAAATCATAAAAATTTTCATATTGGCCTACTATGTGCTGACTATCTGGTACACATTAATCTACTCAACACCAACAGTAAAACTTTGAAATAGATATTTGGTATCCATATTTTATTTATGAGGAAAACATAATGAAAAGTTAAATAACTCTCCCAAGGTAACACAGTTAACAAACTCTCTAATTTCTGCCTCCATATTGCTTGCCTTGTAGTCTGTAGATGAAAACACATTACAAAATATCCACTTGAAAGGAGTCACGGGAAAGATATGTTGAATGGATTATAATACTTATCACATGGTCTTATATTTATGGGTCTCCCTTACATGCCAACTATAAAACCCTTGGGAAAAGGGATTGTATTCTATTTCAATTGGGAGCCCTGGAATGTCATGATTAAAATCACGGGCTGTAGAGACAAAGTGACTATGTTGATACCTGAGTTCCTCCACTTCCTGTGAGACTGTGGGCACATTTCTTAACCTCCTTATACCTGAGTCCCCTTATCTATAAAATGGGATAATAATAGTGCATCACAGAGTTGTTGTGAGGATTGAATAAGGTGCAGAAAAAATCCAAACACCTATGCTTGAAATGTTGAAAGACCTCAACAAATTTTACCTAAAAAGTGTTGTGTATCTTTCATCCCGTTAGGATAGTGCTTGATACGAGGCAAGATAAAGTCAATGAAATATGATCAGAGTCGTGGGCAAGATTCTTATCCTGCAGAAAACTTAACTTTTCCTCCAATTCTCCCCCACTGTCCTCTAGCTGTATAGACACAGAAATATTTTGTGTATCTGCAAAGCAACCAGGGTCTGGTTAGCATGAACAATGACCTTTTGGTGTCCCAGATAGGACACATGGGAGAGGAAAAAAAGGCATGTGACACTGTAAATTAAAGATGTAAATTAAAGATGGTCAAGGAATCAGGAGATTAGGTTCCTAGAGCTGTTCTTAACTGTGTGAGACTTTGAAATGACATCAATAGATTGTGATGACTGTCTAAATGTGCAGATTGAGTATGAAAGAGAAATTCAGGATCTTTCTCAGTTATTCTGATATTTGCCAAACCTATCAATGCAACAGGCCTTGATTTCCCATCTGTAAAATGGGGAATAACATCATCAGCCTTTTTCACTGCATTGCCCTAAAGATCAAATGAGCTTCCCATTTAAAGACTGACACTCTATGAGAAAGAGCCAACACAACCATCTGAGCTGAGAAAGAGCAGCAGCTGCTGCAGTGTCCAAGAAGGTCATGCCTTGTACTTCATTTTAAGGACCTGGAACTTTATCCTAACAGATGACAAAACACTGAAGAGCTGGTGCAGTAGAGTGGCATTATATTCGCATTTTAGACATATTTCTCTGATTTTAGTTTGTATAAAAATTGTGGAAAAGCAAAGCTTGCAAATATAGGAAGGGGTTATTGCAGGAATCTAGGCAAGAATTAATGGGAGATTGGACTGGGGTTGCAGCCATGGGAAAGAAGAAAATGCATGAATTAAACATGTTCAGTAGAACTTGGTGACAGACTTCATGTGGGCCTTAATGAAGAAAGAGGAATTAAGGATAATTCCTAGATATTCTGATTTATCTAACAGGGTGAAGGCAGTGTCACTTTTTCAGATGAGAAAACTGGTAGATCAAAGTTAAAAATAATCATTCTTTTCAGAAATTAAAACAAGACAGAGAAGAGATTCTTACCTGTCACATGTTACAATGTGGACTCATAGATTTCATTATAATGATTTTATAGTAATCATTATGGGATCTAGTCTGGAGAATAAATATGTGAAATTAAAAGAAATGACAAGAGAAGAATTTATCAAGTCCATTTATTCATTCAGGCAATTTATTCTAAGCACCTGTTTGACAATAGTAAAGAAGAGAGAAGGTCCTTATTCTTAGAAAGCTGATATTTTAATGGGGGCAGAATATATAATAAACAAACAGGAAAAAAATCAGATAGCAATTTAGAACATTAAGATAAGTGATGATGGAAAGGCCAAGGTATGTTCTTCAGAGGCACTAGGAAGATAAGGCCATTTTGATGGAGAAGAAATTGAAGCTGAGTCTTAAATAACAAAAGAGTCAGTGATCCCTATAATCAAGAGAAAGGCATGCTAAATAGAGAGAACAGCCAATGCAAAGGCCCTGTGGCAGGAAAAAGTTCATGTTGTTCAGACCAACCATAGAAAGTGATGAAGAGAGTGGCAAAAGAAGGTGGAGATAAAAGCAGTTCATTGTAAATTGGATCTTAGAGTTGCATTTTATTGTACATGTGAATGGCCATATAAGAGATCAAACCAGTTTGCACATTTAAAGGTATCCTGTTTGCTGTGTACAGAAGGGGTTGTGGGACCCAAGAGGAAAATGTGGTCTGGGTACATTTCTCTATTTGTGGCTTGGTGATTAAGGATCCAAATTTTTTTTAGTATAACCATTGGTAGAGTGAATGAAGGGTCCTTGTGACAAGAAAGGGAAGCACGCATAGCGCAGTGAGGAGAGAGAAGGTTAGCAGAGGTAAGGCTGCCTCCACTGAACTGAAGGACGGCTCCACACCTATAAAGGCAGGGAGAGTGCCAGATTCCCACTGGGCAAAAGGCAGACAACAGAGAAGAGGCAATCATTTGGGGGAGGAAAGGAAAAAGGGAGAGAGAGTCAGAGAATCTATGAAGAACATATGTTAGCTTAAGGACATATTTATGTTTGGTTTCATTTTGAAATATATATTTGCCTTGTTTATAAATCTTTTATTTTGAATTATGTGTAGCGAGAGCTAGGTATTGGGATGCCATTGTTTTTGAGGGTATATTGTAAAGTCTCTGATCATCTGAATTTATCTTTGAGAAGTGAATGTGGCAAGAAGTCAGGAGAGACAAGGGGGAAAATGAAAAGAAGACACATTACAGGCTTTGTTGGAGGCTGGAGCCCAAGGAAAGGGGCCTTGAAATAAAGAAGCAGAAGATGCTCAAGGCATGAAAGGAAAAATATGCTGACTCTTCAACAAGGAAGCCAAAGCCTCGGAAAAGCCAATTTTGTGCAAAATATCCAGAAAAAGAAAAGAAAAATTAAGAGGGACACTCAGAATAGTTGGAGGAAAGTGTTAACGATGTCAGGAAAGGAAGGAAGGAGGGAAGGAAGGAGGGAAGGAAGGAGGGAAGGAAGGAGGGAAGGAGGTAGGAAGGAAGGAAGGAAGGAAGGAAGGAAGGAAGGAAGGAAGGAAGGAAGGAAGGAAGAAGGAAGGAAGGAAGGGGCCAAAACAAAAATACCCTAAACCCAGAAGTGATACACTCAGGGGAACATAGCCACATACTCGAGATAATGTGGAAAGAAAGACTGAGGAATGAGAGTACTTTCAAGAAAGACTCTAAGTAAGGACATCCTGCATTCTGGAGGCAGCTATGAACCCAGATTCTGCTTCTTTTTCACTGTGTGAGACAATAAGTACCTTTAACTTTTCTGAGCCTCATTTCCTTTATCTATAGATAGGGATGATGGAAAGAGAAAGTGACAATATGTTGGGGCACCTGGTGGCTCAGTCAGTTAAGTGCCTGACTCATGACTTCAGCTCAGGTCATGATCTCAGGCTCAAAGGATCGAGCCCCTTGAGTTGGGCTCCATGCTCAGCAAGGAGTCTGCTTGAGATTCTCTCTCCCTCTCCCCTTCTGCCCCCCCTCAAATAAATAAATCTTAAAAAAAAAAAAAGTGACATGGGGCGCCTGGGTGGCACAGCGGTTAAGCGTCTGCCTTCAGCTCAGGGCGTGATCCCGGCGTTATGGGATCGAGCCCCACATCAGGCTCCTCTGCTGGGAGCCTGCTTCCTCCTCTTCCACTCCCCCTGTTTGTGTTCCCTCTCTCGCTGGCTGTCTCTATCTCTGTCAAATAAATAAATAAAATCTTTTAAAAAAAAAAGTGACAGTACATAGATGGGAAGGTTTTATAAGCATTAAGAAATGACAGGGGAGAAATAAATAATTCCACAGAAGTCTTGAATAACATACGCATACATATATAGATACAAATACCCCTACACGTACACACACATTTTAAAGATCACCCCAGCTTCTGGGTGGTGAATAATTTGAACAGGATATGAAACTAGGGAGACCTGGTTAAAACATCTGTTAAAGCCAGTGGTGCAGAGTACAGCGCCCAGAATCAGACCCACTGCATACATGGAAATTTGGTAAAGGAGTGGATATGGCCAGCCAGTGAGAAAAGGGAGGACTATCCAATAAGAGGTGTTGGGGTAACTGGTTATCTATACAGGAAAAAATAAAAACAAAATGGGTACCTTAGACTATATGCAAAAATTAAAGTATAAAGAAATATTTAAAACTTAAAAAATTACATAGAAAAGCATGCTCATTTTTAAGGAAAGATTTTTTAAATAAGACACAAGTTGAGCAACCTGTAGAAAAAAGGAATGACCAATCTGACTATGAAAATTATAAACTTCAGTTCGTCAGAAGAATTCTCAAACAGGGAAAGATAAATCACAAACTTGGGTAAGATACACACACATATCCTTGATTGACTGTACCTCCTACCAAGAAAACTAGTATTCCGTAATTTAATTATCCCCTTGTTTTTCTTTATAGTTTTATCACATATGTGCGTTTATATATAGTATATTATAGTTTTGCTTGGTTTTGAAATTTAAACAAATGGAATCATAATATTTTCTTTGGGGCCATGAAAACTATACTATTATGGTTTCTAGCTCTCTTC
Organism: Ursus maritimus; assembly: GCF_017311325.1. Classification (NCBI taxonomy): domain Eukaryota; kingdom Metazoa; phylum Chordata; class Mammalia; order Carnivora; family Ursidae; genus Ursus; species Ursus maritimus. The sequence continues at coordinate 64,643,716 of NW_024426996.1, forward strand.
TTGTTGATTTAGGTAGCTATTTGATTATCATAGTTGTATTGTAGTTCATGGAACAAATATACCACAATACAGTTACCTACTTCTCCTGTTGTTCACCTTTGAGTTGTTTCAAGGGTTTTACTCTTATAAACAAAGTTGTTGTGAATGTTCTTATACATGCCTCCCAATGCTCGTGGGCAAGATCTCTTTACAGCAGGGGTTAGCAGACATTTTCCACAAAGAGCCAGATATTATATATTTTAGGCTTTGCAGACAATATGGTAGCAATTGCAATTCTTCCCTGTCATTGTAGCATGAAAGCAGCCACAGATAACATGGCTTGAAATAAAACTTAATTTTAAACATTTTAAATAAAACTTTATTTATATAAACAGACAGGGGGCTACATTGGGAACATGGGCTATAGTTTGCCAGCCCTTGCTATAGATAATCATTTTTAAATAATCAGAAATACTAATGCTGAGGAAGAGAGCAAGCTGCAATAAAACATGTTATGATTCTATTTGTTTACATTTTAAAACCGAGCAAAATTACAATATATTACAATATAATGTAGAGATACATATACATGTGGCAAAACTATACAGAAAGCAAGGAGGTCATTAACAAAATGCAGGATAGTGGTTTTCTCAGGGAATGGGGATGAATGCAATCAAGGACTCTTCAAAGACCCTGGCGATATTCTAAAGCTGAAACTCGTTGGTAGATAAAAGGCTGTCACTTCATTATTATATTTTAAACAATACATTTAAGTCCTCTAGACTCTTCTATTATATAAAATATGTGTGTGTGCATGTGTGCATGTGTGTGCATGTGTGTGTGCGTTTTATTTCACAATAAAAACAAAGACTTAATTAGAGACTATTACAGTGGCCCCAGTGATGGTGGCTTGGTCTAAGTGATGGGGACGAAAACATGGGGTTAGATTTGTAATGCATACGGAGTCAGGAGTGACAGGACTTTGTGATTATTTGCATGTGAGTGTTGGCAGGGGGCTGAGGTGTGACTCCTGAGTATTTGCATCTGGCCTGGGTAGACGCGGCATTATTTCTTGACACAGGGAGACTTGAGTGAGGTGAGGCAGAGTTCAGTCCTGGTGATGGTGGTGAGCTACCCAAGAGGAGATGGCCCTAGGCAGCTGAGCGGACAGGTCTTGCTCAGAAGAGGCTGAGACTGAGCCTCATTAGGGAGTCATCAGCACCAAGATGACATATTATGCTGGGGAGTAGTCGGGATAAGCAGGTACTGAGCGCAGAGGAAGGCCGTAAGTGTAGTGGTGAGTGCTTAGGTGTCCAAGTCAAATCCATACTCTGCCACCCACCTACCAAAAACTTGGTAAAGTTACTAACTCCTCTCTGCTTTCGTTTCTTCATTATATGAAGACAAATGCAGTTAAGGTACAAGGTCATAGCACATAGTAGTTGCTTGATAAAAGGTAGCTCATTATTAACTAATACTATATCATCAAGGTCACAATGTTGACCCGGTGAATGGGCAGAGAGACATGAAGAAGGTTTCCTGTTCAATTCTGCCCTTTTTATTCTTGATGGGGAGAAATATCCACCCTTCTCCCAAAACTGTATTTTTTATTCCCAGCCTGAGGCAAGTGGAAAGCAGTGGGGAGAAGCCAAGGAAGGAGGAAGAAGGGAGGGAACACTGGCTCACCAGATTATACTGCATTTTAACACAACATAAATCTCCCCGAACTCGTTTCCTGGCCATTAGCATCACATCCTGCTCTCTCTCTAAGTAGTCTGCCCAAGTCCCTAAATGTATCTGGACCATGCATAAACTTCATTTTCCCTTCCTTTCTTCTCTACTTTTCATTAAGCTCATCCACCCACATCATTTTCCCTCGATGAAAACCACCACACTCATCTGGAAAAACATTAAGCTCTCAGTTTTGTCTGTCACTGGGAAGCATATTCAGATATTTGGTATGAAGGTTGCTGAAGAAAAACAAATTGTGTTGTCTCCTACCTGCCAGCATGGCTGCTGTTACACCAAATTTAATGAAAGATTGCCATCAGGTGTCTAAATGCTTAAGCGACCCAAAGGTCAGAGGATGCAGTCTCTGCTGTTGTACAATCCAATGTGAATCACAGGCTCCTACTGCCGAAAGAGGGAGAGTAAATAACAGGTATAATCACGAAACTCCCTTTCCAGTGTCTCACCCAGATTTTTAGGCAAAAATTTTAAAATATTAAATGATTTAAGATACTTTCAATGAGCAAATGTGAAAGCAAAATCTCACCTTTTCCAAAACTCACTGTTATGTGTTGTTACACCCTCAGAAATTCTAGTCGATTTTCTAAGTATTGGAAACAATCACTTTAATTGTAAACTTGTTAACCAAAAATATCATTCTTTTTGAGTGAAAATGAAATGCTACGAAACACAGAAGTGGTTTCAACTTTTAGAAAATTGCAAAGCTATACCTCAGTTTCAAACGTAGTCATTCATTCATTTATCCAACCCCTATTTACTGAGCACCTGCTACAAGCTGGAGACTGTGCGGGACTCCAGGGAGAAGCAGTAGAAGGAAACAGACAAGGTCCCTACCCCGAGTCTGCATTGGAGTTGGGGATGTGAAGTTGAAGTGAGTTGACAGTAAACCAAACTGATTACATGGGAAGAAAAAAAACCAATCTGATTACACGGGAAGAAGAACTACCAAGAACAATAAACAGGGTGGGGTCTCAAAGGATACAGGGGTCACAGTGTCGGGGAAAGGAGGCAATGCGTCTAAGGAGGTGATATGGGTACTGATGCTGAAAAGGGGGGAGTGACCCATTCAGGTGGTGATTATGGGAAAGCATGGGCATGGAGGAGTCTCCCAGGCAGTGAGACTGGCAAAGGCAAAGGAAGCCACGGACGGTGCATGGAGTAGGAAGTGTGAGAGCACACCTGCAAAGCCTTAGCGGCCTCAAGAGGGCTATAGCCACTGTCTGTGGACCCAGGCATTCTTACCCACTTGTGCTCAGTCTCAGCAGAAAATGGCTACAAATCTGGTGGCTGTTCTGATTTCTCCTTCTTCATTAGCTCTGTTCTGTCGGTGCTCAGGTTTGCCAATGCAACCTTCTGCAAACCCCGCCCAAAGCTTGTGGACTAATTTAGGCCCTTGATCTATTTCACCTGGCCCACTGAAGAAGCGCCCCCACCCACCCGCTGCCAGCCCTGGCTTCCTGCTGCCTCCCTGTTCTCCTTCAGCCTAAAGTTGTCCCGCTCTGCTGCAGAGTTAGCCTGTTAACATATCTCCTACCAGGTGCTCCATCTCAGATGACTTCAGAAGCTCCCCACTGCTCAGACTGCTGAACACATGACTGCAAGGCCCTCAACGTCTAGCCTCAATTTACACTCCTGCCTCACTCCTGTATTGGATTCCTGGGGCTGCGCGAACAACATACGACAGATTGGATGACTCACGCATCAGAAATCTACTGTCCCACAGTTCTGAAGGCTAGAAATTCCTAAGTCAAGGTGCTAACAGTGTTGGCTCCTTTTGAGGGCTAAGAGAGAAGGATCTTGAACAGGTCTCTCTTCTTGGCTTATAGATGGCTGTCTTCTTCCTGTGTCTCTTTATATCACTTATTTGTGTCTGTGTCTAAATCTCCTTTTCTTATAAGGACACCAGCCCTATTGGATTGGACTGACCTTGTTTTCATTTGATTACCCTGTAAAAACCCTATCTCCAAGTTAGGTCACATTCTGAGATCTTGGAGGTTAGGACTTCGCCGTATAAATTTTGTAGGGGGGACACAGTTCAAACCAGAACATCTCCCATCCCTCATACCACACTCATCCTGGGCTCTGATCCCATTTAACACTGCATCCCCCAAATCATCCCTGAATCTCTGACGCTCCCAGGTCTTCCCTCCTTCTTTGCACTCTGTAGTATGGAATACCCTTCGTGTCTTACTCAGTTTGGTAAAGTCTTACTCACCAAAGGAGATAGTCTCAAAAGTTATGACCTCTGTAAATAAAGTCGCTCAGCCCTGCAATTCTACAGCCTGAAAAATGATCTCACTCGTTTGTGTTTTTTGTACCAATTTGTTTATAACTGGACAAGACTTGTGATGCATTATATGACTTAGTTTGGGGCATGGCCATCTCTCCAAGTAGAGGGTGGCGAGCTGCTGCATGCCCTGTCTGCAAGAGACCCTCAATAAATGGTTGATGGGCCATGCTCACATGGCACTGCTTCTGCTCTTAGTCTGTTGATTTTCTTTTTAGAAACATTTTTGTTGGAGACCTTTGACAATGACAAATGGTATTATCAGAATAATGATGGAGACAATGTAATGGATCATATTGTCAGACTCTGCACTTTCTCCTCTCTACATGAAGTATTGACCAGCTACGTGATTGAAGGAAAATAAAAGTATTATCCATTGGATGAGTGGTTGGACTTGACAACCTTTAAGCTGTCTTCCACTTCTGAGGAGTTTTACAGAACTTTCAGTTGAATTTGAATAGCTGTTTCACTCCCATCCCCCACCTCATAAAGAATACTTTATTACACAGATTCTAAAGATGAATTGGAATGAATATAATCCAAAAAGCTAGCCCATGAATAAAGGTGTCCCAAGATGAAATGAGTTTGTCTGAAGTTAACTTCCAGATCTCACTCTTGAAGATGACAATGATGTCAACATATTGAAGATTCTGAAAAATCAAGGAGCAAAGTCTTTTAAAATTGGCTCCAACATTTATCCCATGCATTTGACTAAAGAAACTTTTATATATGTAAATATATATATACACCATTAATGTATAAATTTATAAAATACTTATTTGCATATAAAAGTATCTACATATATTTACATATGTTATAAAATATGGTTGTATATAAATGCAGATAGATATATAGATAATGATAGTGCAAACAGACATTTCATCTTAAGAAACTATGTTCTGTGGAAACTGCTTTAGGAACAGCAGACCCAGTAACATTCAGGGAACCCAGTCACAAAGGAGTGCGTTTTATTAGAAGAGGGCATTTATATTTCTTATATTTTTTACTACTATATACTTGTGTTTTTCTCCTACTCTACACACATGGATTACAGGGAGCAATATAAAACTCATTTCTCCACCTAATTCCTATCTAGAGACATAATAGCAGCAAGTCCTGAACCTCTGAAGATATGGTAAAACTAGTGATTATCATTTCAAGGTAAAATTGTTAGCACTTTAGGTAACAGATTCTCGAAATATTTGCTCAACAGACGTTGTCTGTGATTTTTGGAAGAGCTCTACATTAGATCTCTGACTCATGAGGATTTTGCAAATGATGATTGTGATGATCAGTTTTATGTGTCAATTTGGCTGATGTTAGCCTGAGGTTATTCAATCCAACACTAATCTAGGTGTTGCTCTGAAAGTATTTGTAAATGGGATGAAAGTCCATAATCAGTTGACTTTGAGTAAGAGAATTTGTTTTAGATAATTTGGGTGGACCTGACTCAGTCCATCGAAAGGCCTGCATTGCCACTGGGACATCCCTGATGAAAGTGAAAGTTCTACCTGTGCCCGGCAGCTTTGTCTGGGATACATGAATTTCAGCGGCCCATCCTGATGACAGCCTACAGATTTAGGTCTTGCCTAGACAGTCCCCACAATTGCATAAGCCAATTCCCTGCAATAAATCTCTTAATGTGTATCTCCTACTAGTTCTGCTTCTCTAATTGAGCACAAACTGATACCAAGGTGATGTGTTTTCTGCGGCCATCTACACTTTCTTCTACTTTTTTCGATCAGAAGCCTTGTAAGGGCAGGGAACAAACCTCATTCATCTCCGTGGCCCCGGTATCTGTTGGACTTGGTAGAGGTGAGCTCAATAAATGTGAACTGAATGAAATAATTAATCAATACAGGCCTAACCCAAGACAATGGCATATTTAAATAGACTTCTTTGTGCTTCTGTGCCGTTTTAGAATAACCCACTGAGGTCATATTTTTTGTGTTTTGCTGATGAAGGAAAATAATTCCATTTTTCTCTATTCGTCTATAGAATGAAAGAAAAATATAAAAGTACTATAAACACAAGCCTTGGCTAATTATTGGGAAATTATGTGGAGGAAGCACACCAAAAAAAAAAAAAAATAGTTTCAAGGGTAATAACACTGTGGCACTTTTATATAACTATGGAATTTTGTAACAAAAAGTTTTTTACCAATTTTATGATAAAATCCCATAATTCTACCAATAAGAAGACTAGATTATTTTTAATCATTTTTGTCACACTCCAAAATGCAGGTCCATTATAAGGAAAAAGCTGGGGTTTCAATGGGGCTGTCTGGTAAGGAAAATATAAACCAGCATAATTTTCATTGAGAGTATATATGATAGATGTTGTACTAGATCGTTTGCACTCCCAACAAACAGCCTCCTCCTTTAACAACAGGTCAGGTGTGTACGATGAAGTGAAATGGGGTTACGAATGTACAGAAGATGTGTATATATGGAAGTGGAGGGCGGAAAGATAAGTGTTCCTTGTTCGAGAGTAGAGAAATGAGGAAAATAACTTCGAGTAGAGTTCTACTATATGCCAACCTTAGTGATACAGAGACATAATGAAGTAAGTTATGTATCCTATATCACTTAATTTTTATAATCCTGTGAGATACATTTGGTTATTGATGTTTTACAGAGTTGAGGCTAAGACAGTTGAATAATGGGGTCAATAACTACTTAGCCAAAGAAGCAAGATTTGAATTCAGGGCTGACTCCAAAGTCGATGATGTTTTTCACTACATAAATGTTTCCCGTGTATTGTTATCACACTTTATAGTAGATAAACTCTAATGTATGTTTGGTTTTGGGGTCATAAATAAATAACATCTATTACTGGCACCCATCTCTCAAGAATGGAGGAAGGAAGGAAGAAAGGAAGGAAAGAAGAAAGGAAAGAAGGAAGGAAGGAAGGAAGGAAGGAAGGAAGGAAGGAAGGAAGGAAGGAAGGAAATAAAAATGAAGCAGAAAAGTTAGATAGATGGAGGACAAGCATATCATTTATTGTAGGTAAAAGTGGAAGGGAGAAGCTGGTTTCAATGTAAAGACACATTAAAACTTCTCAATATTACCCCCCCCCCCAAATCTAGATCTTGGAAAACCTATCTGAGGGAAAACATAGGCATGCAGATCAGACCCCGTTACTCAGAAACTTTGAACTTCATGAATTTTTCATTATTAGTAGGAAAAGCTATAACTCAAGGCCATCCTTTAGAAACCAAGCTTACAACCTGATCCACATGTGCTAACTATATGGAAGACGAAGCAGAAAACACCCATGCTGTAGGCAATCCAAAAGGAGAAACTGGAAATGGCTTTATCTACACATATTCAGCACCCTCTTCCTAATCTCAGTGGTCAGAAAAGTCACACTTCTCCAAAGGAGAGGAGTGGGTGGGTAGTGGAGAAAGATCAGATGCATACCTTCTAAAATGTTCCCTCTAGAAAGTGTGGTGAAACCCCACCACCTGTGCTCCTCACTTTGCTGGTCATGGAGATTTAAGGAGTGGAGAACACTTTCTGATATTTTTCCAACTATGACAATCAGAATGTAACTAACTTCCTCACTGGATGGAAATAGGGGAAGTTTCTCATTTTATCCGGGGTAATCTTACTCCCACTTTCATGAGGTGTTTCCCCCATACTACTACCTCTTTGGAGGAGCTGGAGGGAAACTGAGTTTTTCCTTAGTGAAGCCTCTGAAATTATCAAAACAATAAATTAATTAAATACCAAGACCAAGTTCACCACAGTTGCAAATTCATTTCCTAGTCTATTTACCTTCCAAAATACTGCCCAGTAAATTATCCTACAAAGCTTACCAGAGTTATACAAGTGTATCGGTTTTCTAGGGCTGCTGTCACAAATTACCACAAACTGGTTGGCCTAAAACAACAGGAATTTATTTTCCCATAGTTCTGGAAGATAGGAGTCTGAAATCAAGGTGTTGGTCATACTCCCTCTAAACCCTCTAAACTGAAGGGGAGATTTCTTCTTCCTTGCTTCCAGCTTCTGGTGTTTGCTGGCAATCCTTCCATTCTTTGGCATAAATGCCACATTGTAATCTCTGTCTCCATCATCACATGGCTGTTTTCTCCCCTTCTCCCTTTGTGTGTCTGTGTCTTCACATGCTGATCTCTTTCCTGTTGTTCCTCTCTCTTCTTTCTGTAAGGACACCAGTCATAGAAGATTGTGTCCACCCTGCTGTAGTATGACTTCTTTTTATTTTAACTAATTACTTCTTCAACATCCTTATTTTCAAATGAGGTCTCATTCTGAAGTACTGGGTGTTAGAACTCCAATGTATATTTTGGGGGGACATAATCCAACCCATAACACAAAGTCATCATGAAACTACATATAGGTACTAAAACAATACAAGGTCAACAGCCTAAAAGAGCTCTGACTTAAACTAAATCTTTATACTCCTAGAAAAACAGTAAGGTCCAAGGATTAAATTTTTTCCTTTTAAGTTAGTGTCCAATGATATTACAATCCAAAAATTCTGAGATCAGGGTCTCAAATTTGTCTCATTCTGCCACATTTCAGTCAGATACATCTCTCTCTGATGCATTCCTCCAAGAGCTACACTCCCTGGAAAGCAGGTGATTCCTTCAGGAATTAGTTCAATACAAAGAATTTGTTCGATACAGTCTCCTTTGTGCCCTTTTCTCTCAAAAGTCTGAAGAGTCAATAGGACACACAAGATCATCACAGCAATACCCCTACATTCACATAATTTGGAGAACAAGCCAATGCCCAGCCTCAAGAGCAAAGTTACACACAGTCCCCTAACCAGCAGTGGGTACAATCCATGGGAAACAGAAGAGATGGTACTGAGATAGTAAGATGGTACTTCTAGATTATATGCTTTCCGCCTTGCCCACCACTAACAATTGTGGGGTCTGGAGCAAGATTACAAATGCATGTCCTCATATCATTGTCTAAACATTCAAAAGTTATAAATCAAGTTAACAAACTGAAAGAAAGTATATTCTTGTCCTCCTACCTAGACAAAAATAATAATCCAGAATTCAAATTAGAATTTCAAATTCTCAAAGTCTGTGCTTTTTTCTAATGACATTTTTAAGAACAGACCCTGGGGAACCTCCTGTTCTCTGTGATTACAGAGCTCTTCTCAGCCGTTCCTGCCACTTTTCTTTCTTCAATTTTTGATTCTACCTCAGTTACCTTTCTGCTGTTTCCAGAGAGAAACCCATTTCCTGAGTTCTGGTTCTATGTTCATCTAACATATCTTGAACTCTGTTTATCTGCTCCCGCAGGTCTTCATGTCTTCCCAGGTTCACCTGATTTCTAAGAGAAGGCTTTCTAGACAAAAACCATCTCTTGTGAGTTTGTAGCCTTTGGATTTGTGATGATCTCATACAACTTCTCCTGCTTTGTTCGTAGAAGCTTTTCCAATAGATCAAGAGCACCATTAATCTCGGTTTATTAAGCAAACACACTAGTCTTCCATGATTGGAGTCAGTGTCCAGGAATTCGTAATAAGAAACAATTGTCAGAGCCTTCTACAACTGACAAGTATAGAACAAAAGCGCAACTATGAGATGGGGGAAGGCAGAAAATTAATGACTCTACAACTCTGTGAATAAGCCACATGGAACCAAGAGGTTGGTCCTTCCAGAGTCCTACCACCGACCTTCTCCATAGGTAGTTCACAGAAGAGAGGAAAGAGAAAAGAAACACAATTGGAATCACAAATCTGTGACTTTTTATACCCAGCAGAAACAACTTAAAGGCTCAAATCTAAAATATAGCTCTTTGTGTTCCAGTAGAACTTACTTGCCCTATGCATTTTCAAGTCCTGTTCTGAAATTCTAGGTGAGAACAGAAAAAAGAAACAATCAAGATACTGTTACAAATACTGAGGTAAAAAGTCAGCATACTGTAGATCTGCTTATTCTGAAGTGAAATTTAACTAGAAATAAAAATAGCCCTTTCCTTTAAAAAAGCTTAAAAATTAAAAAGAGAGAGAGAAGCAAACCATAAGAGACTCTTAACTATAGAAAACAAACTGAGGGTTGCTGGAGGAGAGGTGTGGGGGGGGGTGGGCTTCATGGGAGACGGGTATTAAGGAGTGCACTTTTTGCGTTGAGCACTGAGTGTTATATGTAAGTGATGAACCACTAAATTCTACTCTTGAAACCAGTATTACACTATATGTTAACTAACTAGAATTTAAACAAAAATTTGAAAAAAAATATCCCGTTTCTTACAATCTAATCACTACCAGGTTAAGCCTGTAAGGTCAAAGTCAGTTTTAGAAATCCATTCATTCAATCCCAAATTGACTAGGCACAGCGCGGTCCAGGTGTGCTCCTGATGGGGAGCAGAACCCCAAAAACATGCCACTCTGACATATTGATAATTTTGAATTAAAATCACCTGAGAAACACCCAGTGTAAGAAGGACACTCTGACTTTCCTTTGTCCCCCTGAATGCAGTGGATAAATCTCCCACGTGAAAGGTACCCTCCTTACATGAGGAGGAAGAGAAACATCCTCATCATCAGAGACAGGGAATTTAGGACTGAGAAGGCTGTATGAACAAAATTTGTTACTTCTTCACTAATTTACTACTGTAAGCCCAAATTGCTTTTCATTGCCAATTCTTCACAAACTTATCATTTCTTTGTCTAAAAGGAATAAAAGCTGCCTTTGGTCACTTCTGTGAGTCTCATATTTTTAATGGGGCTCCCATATGTCCAAAATTAAATTTGTTTTCTCTTGTTACTCTGTCTTATGTCAATTAATTGTTAGACTAACCAAAGAACCTAGAAGGGAGAAAGGGAAAAGTTTTCCTCCCCCACGTTACACAATTTAAAAACTTTGCTTTTTGTTCTCCCTGGTCCTTACCATCACCAAGAAGGATGAATTACTTCCAAAGGAACTAAGGTAAGTTGAAGGAAGAGTCAATATTGTCCACTTATAAGAGATATTGTCTCTATTTTACCTGTGAGAAAACCACATACATTTGTATCATGTGCCAAACACAGACTGATGATACAAACCTATGACGATCAAAGATATGCACTGGTACTTTGAGCTAAAGAAAAGCAAATGAAGCATTTTTCTGCCCTCAAGGATTGTATTATCTTGTGGGAGGGAAAATATAGTTTTAGATGATGTCCTGTTGGATCTTTTTTGATTCTGTTAATCTGTGAATCTATAAATTAGCAATTTTTATGAGACAAGGCAATTAAAAGTAGGTTATATTGGAAAGTTCTTTATGAGTAGGAGAAAACATTCAGCTGAGGGAATGGAAAAGATTTCAGGGAGGAAGTGACATTTGAAATAGGACAGGGTGGGTTGAAGTTTACATACTGACTCATATAACTATTTTTCTATGACTCAACTCAATTTGCTCAGGAGCCCTGATTTCTACCTTTAGGGGGCCAACAGACTCAGTCATGCTATTTCAAGGTTGTTCCATCATTTTTTATGGGATCTTAATCTCCTGCAGTTTAACTCTTTTTTACTTTAAACGAATTTGCAGGGTGTTTTGTTTTATTGTGCATTGTTTTATTTTATTTTCAGGATCTCTGCCCACCCTCTTCCTTTCTTACTCCCCCTAGACCTGATCTAAAATCCCAGAGGGTGCTGCTAACATGTTATTACTAGAAGAAGCAGTTGTCGGGTCTGTTTCCCCCCACAGGCTGCATCGGCCTTCACTGTGATCTAACTGTAGGTCCAGGATGTCCTACACCAGAATCCACTGAGATGTGGCTGCACATACCAGAATCCTTTGGGTATGGCCCTAACAGGCACCATTGTGGCCCATGGTATCTTTTGTGACTTACACGCACAGGCTGCCCATCCTCATACCCGCCCCAAACCTCTCCTGCTCAACCAGTTTTCTTAGTTTCCCTACAACTTGTTGGGGCCTGGGAATTCTAAACTGCTATCTCTACACTTCACTGAAATTTGGGGGCTCTATGAGCCTGCCTCAAGTCCTACTCCTTAAGCATTTTCATGAGCCACAACTATGGCACTGCTCCTAGAAGGAAAGCCAACACATTCTGAACTTGTGTCTGCAGTTCACTATCTTTTTCCCCACCTTCCTCCCCTACCTTCCTCTGCTTCCCCTTCTCCTCCTTCCTCTCACTGTCTCCCTCCCTCTTCTCCTCTTCCCCCTCCTTTCTTCTCCCTTTTCTTTCTCCCTCTCTCATTTTTTCTCTCTGATTTGAACAACCGTGGAGTCCAGAGGTCTTTGTTTTCCTAGAAAACAGAAACTTCTCTTAGTCTATATGTGATGGCCTGCCTTCTCTCCATACTACAGCATTGATGACCTCTGAAGGACAGACTTGCCTCTTCACATGTCAAACCCATCCTTGGAAAAAGCCAGGCTCCTGGAAACATTGGCCTTCACTGGTGGCAGGAAGGACCAGGAAAATAAATCAAGCTATTGTAGTCATGTGGCTCTTTGGGGCTGTGCAGGGTAAGGAAGCTTGGAAGTGTGTGTGTCTTTGTGAATGACTGGCCTAACAGGTTCAGCTGAGACAAGGATTAGTTACAAAAGACATTTTCATTCCAGTCAAGGCTCACCTCGAAATGGGCAAAACTGCTGTATGTTGACATTTTTTGTCACTTGTGTTATGCTCCTTAAACATTACTTGAGCCCAGCACTTTAAAATGCAAAGGGTAAAAAGTTCCACTGGGCCACAGACCACAGGCATTTGAGGTTTGAGCATTTACTTGTTCGCTGTAGCTACACAGCATTATTGTTAGACTTGACGTCTGAAATTCTAGGACTTTCCATCTCTTTTGAACTACCTGTATACAGGTTCAATGAGAGGGCTGTGGAGGGGCTACCTGTTCTATGTCACTGATCCACTCCCTTCCTTGTTCCCAATCACCACATGACTTCAAGTTGGCTCTGACTAGTCTTTCAAAATGTATCAAACCACACTATTAAAGGGCTTATTCTAGGCAGAAAGAATAAGACCAGTAACAATGAATATACAGCATGTGGGACGGAGGGAAGGATAGCAAGTACTAGAATTTGATTTAAGTTTAGGTTTGGACCATACTGCGAGGGGCCATGATTGTAGAGTTTATTCAATAGACAAGAGGAACCATTAAAACGTTTAGGTTTGCGAGTAATGTAATTGAACCAAGTCTAGAAAAAACTTAATGGTCTGAAACAGTCCTCTGTAGGAGCTCAGAATAGATGTGACTTTGGGGGGGGAAATCATAATTTACAGACACAATATATGGACAAAGGGGCACTGCGTCCTAGAAAAATGTCTCTTTCTCAAAACCAGAACCAATAATTTTTACCCAAAAGACCATAGAACTCTCTCTAGTAAAAATGGTTATTTATATCATTAGGGCATAGACATAGTCTTGCAAAGTACAAAACACATGAAGACAATTTTTGAAAAGAACATTAAATATAGGTCACTCACAAATCCCCCTGGTTGATCACACCAAACGCATTCAAATTACGCTCTGATGACTTATACTGTGCCAGCCTGGCGTGACTTCCCAGTGGCAGCGGCTGGGACACGCTTTAAAAATAGGTTTTCTTTAATTGGATTCAAAATCAATTAAAATCCCATTAGAAACATAATTGTAGTGATACAAATCATAAAATGGTATCTTTTAAAATAAACTAAAAAGGGGGGGCTGCTTGCATAGTTAATACTAGGTACCACATAGACTCCATGGTACTTTTCAGTCACTACCTGCCCCAGTGTGGGTAGATGCTTCAGTGACCAGAGCAGGAACAACTGGTAAACAATGTCAAATGTGGGCGGAGACACCAGGAAAACACATACAGATCCCCACTGGTTCTCTTCTGAGAGAGCCAAAAGCCCTATCGATGTCCCAACACGGTTTAGGAAATAGTCTACATCTCTTCTAAAAACAAATTGACCTATGAGAACATACCAAGCAACCCTCCCTTCCACTTACTTTTACCCATTATTCAAGGCCCAACTCAAATGTAATTCTTTTGACAAAGTGAACCCTGACTTCTTCAGTTGCATTTCCTAATGGACTCTTCAGAACGATGAGGACGTAGTCCTTTGGCTTTTATCCCTTCAGAATTGTTTTAAGCATAGACCCTGTTCTTGTTCTCAAAGGGTGGTCCTCAAACTCGTAGCCATCACCTGGGAGCTTATGAGAAATGCAGAATCCCAGGCCACACCCAGACCAACTGAATCAGAATTCACAGTGTGACAAGGTGCTCAGGGGGTTTGTTTAGACATTCAGGTTTGAGAAGCAGTGCACTTTGTCTTGTTCTTACGAGAGTGCCTTGGAAAGAACCCATTCTCAATATATATTTTTTAAATAAATGCTTTTTAAAATTCTGAGATATTAGCAAAATTATATTTAAAAAGTGAGCACATTTTTCTATATTGGGGGGTCCCTTTGCTTCTGAGTGGTGAGAATTAAATGAGACAATTACATATAAAGTGCTTATCCAAGGCAATTACATGTACAGCACTTAAAGTAACTATCATCTAGTGGGCTTATTAAATGTTAGTTAATACTGTCATTACCGAGATTGTTATAGCATCGGTTTCTTGATCCACAGAGGCATGACTTCCTTGTTTTGGCCAGTGTATTCCCTTATAACTTGGTTGAATTTTGCCGCCATTATTGAGCAGGAAAATAACACAATATCATCCAGCCATTATTAAAACACAGTAGGAAAGGCGATGGAAAATGTGAGCTTTTTCTCTTGGAGCAGAATGACTACGAGCGTTAATGTAAGGAATATAATTATTCTGGTCGTCATCTAGAACATTGCTTTAGTAGCCACGGGGTATCTGGGAAAATGCAGAGCCCACAGGAGAAATAGGTCCTATTCGTCACCATTATGTGAGGATGAAATTTGGTGGGAGGGGTGATGGGGGAGGGGAATCTTCTTTTAGCCAAAGTAAATTCCAATTTTCAGCGATTTCCCCGTCAACCTTGCTTTTAAAAATCTCTTTAAAAGAAGATACTTTAAAAAAAAAAATCCTTTGTGTTGAAGAAAGTAGACCTTCCCAGCTTTTGAACTGATAGGTGAAGTAAGGGCCTATATAAAAATGAAATACATAGCTTAATTGTCCTTTTATCAGATCGGGGGTGGGGGCACATGATAAGATTTCCCTTCAGCAGCCTATTGACTCTTTCAACCTTGCCTCTTGAAACCTTTCTGAACACAGGAGCTGATACTGCAGGTTTTATATTTATAATGATTAATTAATTCTGCACTAAGCAATGTTCTTGACTACAAGAACAAAATCCACTTTAGAAAGCATAAATGACAGCTTGCCTAAAATAATTAACACCCATACTGATAGAATTGAAATGTTCTCACTCTACGCAGGCAGATTTCGGCAATTTAATTACTAGTATTTCTAATTGTTCTAGAATTATAATAAAAATAAGGAGAGTTTGATAAAGCAATAGCGTAGATGAAAAAATCAAGTGAGGAATGTAAAATGAGGAAATGATATTTATATGGGGACACACCTGAATTTATTACATACAATCTTGGTATAAACATGTATGTTTTTGGTCAGATAAACCACGACCATAAAAATGGGGCTGATTTTGGTCCAGGTTTGGGGTGGAAGGTCCTAGAACCCCTCGCGGCTCTCTGGAACCGTTACACCCTCCAGGGAAGAATTATATAACTGTTGTTCCCAAATGTCAGAGCTTTAGCATTTTCTTGAAACTCCTTGGCCCTCACTGTCAATTTTCACTATTATCCAGTTCGTTGTGGGACTTAAAAATTTCCAAATTGAAGAGTTCTGACATCTGGTTCATGTGACATAAGTAAATAAAAGAGGCAAAAGCATGTGATATTGTCTCTTGCTTTTTCCCATGAATTTCTGAGTCGAGTTCATAAAATTACCTTAGAAGTGGGAGCTCTCAAGCAAAGCAAACTCAGCATAGTGCCTGTCAGATTACATGTCTATAAAGTGACAGCTTTGCTGATAAAAGA
The DNA here is from genome assembly GCF_017311325.1 of Ursus maritimus. Lineage (NCBI taxonomy): Eukaryota > Metazoa > Chordata > Mammalia > Carnivora > Ursidae > Ursus > Ursus maritimus. The sequence continues at coordinate 64,659,691 of NW_024426996.1, forward strand.
CTTTGATGACATCCTCCCAGTCCTCATTCTCCCATCTCCCTGTTTTGTATTCCCTAAATATCTGGTAAATGAATTCTAAATATTTTTTTTTCTGGCCCACATGAAATCCTCAATACCTTTTAAAAAATTTGCTTATAAAAATGTAAAAGCATCCCGAGTTCCTGCTTTGAGTGAACATATCATTTTATCCCCCTTAGGGGCAAAAGAAGTTACTCTTCTTTGTGGGTTTAGCGAGTGAGGTCCAGAATTTCACTGCCAGGGTTGACTCATAAAATCTTTGATCCCATTTGTCCTCTTTTTGATATGCTGTGGCAACCTTGCTGTGGCTACTAACCTTGAGGCCTTCCAGAGCTTGGAGAATCACCTAAATTGAAATAGCAATAGTCTAAGGCTACTCTATCCAATGTGGGAGCCACGAGCCACTTGCAGATTTCAAGCACTTGAAACGTGGCTAGTTCCAATTGCGATGTGTCATATGTGTAAAATGCATACCGGACTTCAAAGACTAAGCACAGGGAAAAAATGTAAAATACCTCATTAATCGTTTTTATATTGATTACGTGTTTAAGTAAAAGTATTTGGGGTATAATGGGCTCAGTAAAATATACTATTAAAATGGATTTCACTGTTTCATTTTGCTTTTTTTAATGTGGCTACCGGAGAATTTTAAATCACACACACATCTCATATTCTTGGCTGGCATTATATTTCCATTGGGCAGGGGTGGTTTGCAGAGAGCTACACACATAAGAGTTTACAAAATGCTCATCTGGGGACGCCTGGGTGGTTCAGTCAGTTAAGCGTCTGCCTTCGGCTCAGGTCATGATCCCAGGGTCCTGGGATCAAGTCCCACATCCGGCTTCTTGCTCAGCAGGGAGCCTGCTTCTCCCTCTCCCTCTGCCTGTGGCTTCCCTTGCTTGTGCTCTCTCTCTCTCTCTCTCTCTGACAAATAATTAAATAAAATCTTAAAAAAAAAAAAGAAGCTCATCTGTATGTTCTTGGTGTGGAAAGAGAGTGGAGCTTTGGAATCTGAGGATTATGGGCCTACAGCCTCTCTGTGGGATTTTTTATAAATGAAAAGCAGAATACTTACCTCTCAGAGTTACAGCTAAACTCCAGTGAAACAGAATCGGGTCTCTGAACGTGCCCCCCTCTTCCCAGCTGCAGAGTTGTGGGCCAGCACCCTATGAGCCTCCGAGCTCTCTTCACCCATAAAGTGAAAGTGATGGTTCGACCAGGTGACTGTCCCTCCGCCACTACCATTAAGGGTCATGGTGGTGATAGCATTGTGCTCAACAAGCAGAGGCCATTAAAATACATTATCAAATGTGAATCATATTCCTTTTGCTTTCTACCATGTAGAAAGGTGCCAGGCACTGTTCTGAAGAATTCCAGATACATTTGACCCGTCAATCCTCACCACCAGCACCACCATCACCACCACCATAATAACACCTGAATATTACAGAGATTTGACCACGGGTCTCATCCGTGTTATCTTACAACGCCATGATGAAGTACGCACTCTGGAAAGAAACTGAGATGCCAACCATCACCAGTTACATTTTATGGATGAGGAAACCGAGCCTCCAAGAGGCTGAGCAACCACCCAAAGCACATAATTAGTAGGAGACAGAGCTGCGAGATAACTCGGCGGTTCCAAAGCTGTTCTCTTAGGCGCCACATCCGAGTCTGTCTGCACCTCCTTCCCTTCACGGCTTCGTCCCTTCCCATCTTCTTTCCTTTCCTGTCTTCTCTTTCCTTTCCCCATCCTATTCCTCATTCCCATATGTCAACTTTTTTTTTTAACTCTTTCTTCTCTCCAACCACTTGTAACCTGCCAGCTTATTATATATGTGAATATGACTTTTTCCCTCTCTTAGCAATGACTAGTTCACTGCATTAAAGAACCCTATTTTTAAACTTTTTAAAGAAGCATCTCTACAAACATTTTCCCTGCCTGCAGTGTTGTATTTGCACCTCCAGTGGTGGAGTAAGGTCTGCTGTGGCCCCTCTTTCTGTTACTGCTCCTCCTTAGTCAGAGGGTCAGTGCCCCCACAGAGGTGCTTCTTGGGAAAGGCAGAATCTGAGAACTGTCAGGTGTCTCGGCAAAGCAGTTAGAAGAGTGCATCTGCTGGGTGCCAAGCTGACAAGAGTATGTGTGAAGTCCCGTTAGGAATCATGGAATCTGGTATGAACCATCACCTTGGACATCACCTACTCCGTGTCTCCACGTCCAACACATAAGGACATTCTACCCCAGAGGCAGTCCAACTCGATTTTGATTTTCACATAGCTATTTAGTCATTAAGGGCTCGATTCAACCCACTGTTCTTTATGCTACACTAGTCTAAACTCCAAACTTATTTATCTTTAATGAAACTCTACTGTCAAATACAGAGCTCCATTTGAGAAAAGAAAATTCAGAGAAAGCATAGTGATATTAAATGTTTGTGGCTGAATCCCATGGCTACTTTTTTTTTTTTTTAATCTGTTTATCTATGTCTTGACCTTGTTTTATTTTTTTTATTTTTTTTTTAAAGATTATACTTATTTATTTGACAGAGAGAGACACAGCTAGCAAGAGAGGGAACACAGGCATGGGGAGTGGGAGAGGAAGAAGCAGGCTTCCAGCGGAGGAGACTGATGTGGGGCTCGATCCCAGGACTCTGGGATCATGCCCTGAGCTGAAGGCAAACGCTTAACGACTGAGCCACCCAGGCGCCGCTTGACCCTGTTTTAAACTGTACCCCCTGCCCCCATAATCAAGCCTTAGGGCTTCAGTGTAGCAGAAAGCAACCTGCTTTTCCCCACACTTGGCCTTCCAGCATCAAGTGGAATGCCAAATGCTTAGTTTCAGGGCTGCAAATCCAGCCTGGCTAATGTTGTACAACATTAGGAACAACAAAGACACCAAGTTTTTGGTTAATTTTGGTTCCCCAACATCCCTCCTTCCCCAGATCTAAGCTCTCAGAACAGGTTTAAGTCTTAAGGACCAGAACTTTATTATTTTCAAAATCACTCTGGGAATGCATGCAAAGTTGGTTGAAACCCTCCAAGCATTTCTGATCCAACCTCACTAATCACTCCTCTGTATACCTCTAATAGAGGTTTTCAAACTTCAGAGCATCTCTTCCTGTTTATAGCAGTGAGAAATCGTGCAACACCAGGGAAGGGTAACTATTTGAAAATGCCTTCACAATTAGTCTTCTTGATCTGAGAGAATGTTTACCTACTTCTCCTGTGGCAGCTTACCCTCATCACGTGTCTTATAACAGCCCCCCTCAACACCATTACTTGTCACATTCCAGAATCAATTATTGTTATTATATCTACTAAAGAAGGTGGTAGAAATGATCATTTATTGTTCTACATCTTTAGTATGCCACTGAGAAATGAACTACAAATTTATTAACCTTGACCAGCCTATAATAAATTTGACAGAAATCATGTTAATTCGTAGCAACCACAGTAGACACTGGCATCCCTCTAATCTCTGAGGCTGGTTACCCGTTCTTCTGATCCATGTCTCCAGCAGGAGAACCTAAATCTTTCCCATTTCATAGGGTCATTTGTTCTTAGGAGAGCTAGATATATTTTGCAATTGTGCTTTCTGGTGAGTGAGCAGAAAGAAATTACCAGCATCGGTATCTTCAAAGAACATCAATAGGGTATCTGTCTACACCCAGCAGGGCTCTAGGCATCATATAAAACCAGGTAGACAGATGCAGTCCTGCCCTCCTGGACCTTCTACAGACACCCATACTCTGGATGCACATAGACTTCAAGCATACACTTCCACCCCGGGTGGTGGACTTTTACTCAGTTATAGAGCATATATATACTGGGCTTTTATAACACTTATTTCTATAGTCTCTATTCATGTAGCATATCCTGTAGAAAGGCATTACGTCCTTTCCTAAGAGAGTATGTTTTTAAAACTTGTGTTGACTACAATTTGGCTTCAAGACTGAGCCATAAATTGAACTTGAATTATAACTTGGGGCCTGTCTATAGCTTCTACTTCTCGCATCAATCAAACTGTGATTCCAGGATGCAGATTTCTGAGGGACATGGGGAAGATGTTCTAGGGAATAAATACTGTACAATAACAGGCATATCCTTTCTGTAATACAGAGTTTAATGAAAAGGAAATCGATCCCTATTTCTCCTATAACCCCAAACTGAATAGACCAAGTTTGAATTGTCCCCTTTGAGAGTAATCACTCTTGGGTGCCTGTCAACCTCACCTGTATGTTAAAGGTATCTGATCTTCCTCCTCTTAATTCTTCCTCGGTTATTTCTAAAGGTTTCCGGGATGTGTAACATGTCCTTATGAAGATCAGGCATGTTGTTTCCCTCCAGACTGTTGGCTGAAACTCTGTTCTTCTAGAAGCTTCTCCCACTCTTGTTGCCTTCAAGGTCCTCAGTGGGATAAAAGATGTTCACTTGGGAGTCAGAGGCAGGGTGTCCATCCTCCCCACATCATGAGCTGAGGGGCTGAGGAGCACCTCAATAGTACTGTGACCCTTGGGCCTCTTAAGATGTAGGTGCCACACCATGTTTCACACAGAAATGAAGAAAAGCCACACTCCCCTGGGCTGCCCACACAAAGAGACTCTGAAAGAATGCTGCTTAGACCCCAGACTTCCCAGAATCCTCTCACAAATCAACAAAAAACAGTCCATGAAGTTGATCCTACAGGTATCAGAGTTTTTCCCCTGCTGCCCTTCACCCCTTCTCTACCTCCTCTCACACAAGATCACATCATGAAAGATATATGCCTGACTCCTGAGCCACCACACACAGCCAGGCAGGGCTTTCCCGGTAAACAGCACAATATCTAACCCTTTTGGAGTTCCTAATTTGAACAGGCATTGTTCTAAGTGCCTGGTGGGTTCAAATCCTGACTCTGGCCACATCTAGCTGTGTGACTTCAGTCAAGTTTCTAAACCTCTATGCCTCCATTTCCTCAGCTGTGACAGGAATAATCCTAATAATGACAACAGTATCTCTGTCAGAGGGGTGCTGTGAGAACTAAAGAACTCCGACGTAAAGCCTTTAGAATAACACCTGACACGTAAAAGGCACAATATTGTTTTTATTTGTGAATTCTCACCATAACACTTCTAGGACTAATATTATTCTCAGTCGCAGATGAGGAGACCAAAGCACAGAGAAATAAAGTCACTTGTCCAAAGTAGCCCAATTAGGAGGTGATCTATCTGGGAGTCAAATTCCCATCTGAGCCTCTACTTGATTATCTCCACTGTTCTTGCGGTGGGGGCAACAAGGGGTAGTAAGCAAAGACCCTCGAACACCTAAGCCTCTAGCAGAGCCCCCTGCAAAGATGTCTTTACCTCTCAAGAACTTTCACTATTAATTTTAAACTAGTGCTGTATCCCTTCAACACCTGCGATCGCCAACGACTGACTGTTCCTTTCTGATTTCTTTGTCTTGCGTTGTTTGGCTTTGTTATCCTCCAGCATTAACGCTGCCTTCCCTTCCCACTTCTCCACTGCAGCTGGGCATCCATCCCTAGCTTTCTCTTCCCGTACTCCATTCCATCAAGTAACCTAAAATCCGAGGTCTGAAGCAGAAAACTTGGGCAGTGCAGCTCTCCCCCTAGTGGTGATGTAGGGAATATCCTAAAACTTCCTGGCTTGCAAACGAATCCCTTTTTGTTAAATCGACCTGTTCATCTAAAAGTTATTACAAAAAAAAAAGCAGCAGATGAGTGCAGAATGTCCAATGATGAGGATGAAACAGGTTTCCGATGCCGGCTAAAAGCTTAGGCACTTCAGTCATCTGGAAGATGCGTGGAATTAATAAAATGGAGGAGGGGGTGGGGCAAGAAAACCCACCTTTACCCCGAGGCCTTTTGCGTTTGAAATCCCTGAGGTAAAAGGGAGCCAGCTAGTCTTGTTGGGAGGAGAGTGGGAAATAAAGGAAGGCCAGTGAGGTCAGAATGCAGCGGAGAGAGAGAATTAGCGGGGCCAACACATGCAAGCTCTTCTAGGCCAAGTTTAGAATTAAGGGTGTTTTTTGCGTAAAAGCAGTGGGAAGCAATTAAAGGTCTTTAATCAAGGAACTAACAAGATCAGACTAGAATTTTTAGTAAATCCCTCAAATCAAATGACAGGGAGGAGCCATTCCCGATTCAGTGATTTTATTTTCTCCATTTCCTTCATTTTATTTTCCTGGACACGATGAGGTTCACCCAATAGCTTAGGAGACCTTCTCTCTTTACAGAGACAGTAAGAGAGGTGCTTTTTTGGGGGAAGCAACAGACATTTCTGTCTGTGCTCCCTACCGGCAACATGTCAGCTCCACCCGGAAATGGCTAAAGTTACTTCTCAGAATAAGTTTAATCATTCCTCAGCCATCTTTCCTCTGTAAAAGGAGAAGCAATGCATGCTTCTCTGTGGTCATAACAGATTTGCTTACCTATCTACTATCCAAATGGCGTGGGAGTGCCAGGGAAGCCTGGAATTTAATGTTGTCCAAACTCTACCCAACCTTTGGGCCTTTCTCCGTGAAAGTCCCCACTTGTGACCTGCCTTTTCTCCTCTGCTCTCCTACTTGGACTCTAATAGTTAAACCTTGTTTAACATAGTCAAAAGAGCAACTGTGAGCTCCCCTCTCTGCCTCCAACCTGCTCAGGCCTCGCGGAGCTAGATGCAGAGATGGGGGTGATAGTCCACGAGCCAAGGAATGCCCAGGATCATCAGCAAACCACTAGCAGGTAGGGGAGAGGCGTGGGACAGACTCTCCCTCGCCGCTGTCAGAAGTAACAATCCCTACCAGCACCCTTGAGTGTGGACTTCTAGTCTCCTTAATAAATGTCTATGGTTTAAGCCACCCGGTATAGAGTACTTGGTTAAGGCAGCCCTAGCAAACTAAATACGGTTCTGGTCTATCTTCCATATCTGAGGAAACATCACCACCATTTCCTAAAAAAACAAGGTCAGAAAGTTAAGAGTCATCCTCTATTTATCAACTTTGTTTGATAAGCCCCCTCCCCATATTCAAACCATGAATAAGCAGTCTGTCAATGAGTAACATTTCTCCCTTCTCTCCATTTCTATTCCCTAATCTAAGCCTCCATTGCTTCTTGCCTGGACTGTGGCAAAAGACTGTGTCATTTTCCTGATTTCCTATGTAAAACCCTCCAGTGGCTTCTATTGCATTTAAAATACGATCTACACTCTCCCTGATGACCTCGTGACCTTGTCCTGCCCATCTCTCTGGCCTCCTCTCTTTTCCACCTTATTCCCTGTGCTTCAGCACACTCCTCTCTTTTCTGTTGCTAAAAGCCACCCAGGCTATTCCCACCTCAGGGCCTTTGCACTAGCAGTTCTTTTCTGGCCAGAATGTTCTTCATCCAGATATCTGTTTGGCTGCTTTCTTGTCTTTCAGAAATTGGCTCGTGAGGGAGCCATTCTCTGACTACCTAATCTGAAGTAATCCCTCAGATCCTCTCTACCATGTGGTCATTCTATCTTCTACTTGGTACATCCTATTTCTTGCTATTTTATTTTTGGTCAATTGCATATATTGATTGAACTCTGACTCTGTGCCGAGAACACTTCTGGGCACTGTGGAATACAGTGGTGAATGACAAAGTCTTTGTTCTCCAGGACTTGACATTCTAGTGAGGTAAGACAGATAGATCACTTGTCCCTGCCTGATATTTTATTCTGGTTTATTCTTTTTTTTTAATTGTCCAGCACACTCCTCCTCCTCCCACGAGAATATAAACCTAAGTCCTCAGGGCACTCCCTGCCTAGTTCATCTCTGTATCTCTAAGGCCTTAATAGATCCTGGAACAGTTTTATTTAAATAAAAATATAAATAAAAGAAAAAAATAAGTGATATCGTACAGACAATACAGCACTGCAAACAAGTCTCGGCTCTACCATTAATGAATAACTGAATCTCAGCAAACTCATCTGCAGATATGGGAGTAATAATAACTACCTTCAGGGTTATTAGATGCATAAAGGAAGAATCTGTTTGTAATAGTTTGCACAGTCTGACACACAGGGGGCAAAAAGCAAATGCTAAATGAATTAAAATTTATGAAAGTGAAAAAAATTAAGTAAAATAAAATAAAATTTATGAAAGTGCTTAGGAGTCTTTCTTTGAAACCTAAAAACTATGACTGGGTTCTCAGGTCAACCTTCAGGTGTAACCAGTCCCCGAATTCTGCAGACATCGTCCTTTCCCCTGCACCCCTGTACAACCTCTTTCCTGCAGGACTTGTGATTTTCCAGTTTAAATGATGGGTATTCAGGTGCATGCTTCATCTGTAAGAGGCAGGATCTATTTGTTTTACAAAGAATTACATACTGGCTTGTATTAATTAACTATTTCTGCTGGTTATAGGCCATCTCTTCAACTCCCCTGCAATCTTCTCGGGAAGAGAAAATAACTCACACTCATCTTCTGGCTGCCACAGAGCCTACTCATCACTGCTACACAGAACATCCTTATCAATTCTAGGTACCATGTTGGTCCTCAATCACCAAATACTTGTTAATTGAGTAGGACTGATTGTGGTAGGCAGCCTCTCAGATAGTTTTCAGAACTCTCACCTCCTACTATTCCTGAACTTCTATAATCTCCTCCCCTTGAGTGTTGGCTGGACATTGCGATTCCCTTCTAAAGAACAGAATACTGTAAAAGAGACAGAATGCCACTTCCAATACTAGGTTACAAAAAGACTAATTCATCTTGTTCTCTGTCTCTGTCTATCTCTGACTCTGTCTCTCTTTTTCTCTCTCAGAACCTTCATTCTGGGGGAAGCAGGCTGCCATGTTGGGTAGCCCTAAGACGAGGCCCACATTGTATGGAACTGATGTCTCCATTTGATGTCCGGTTAGAACCTGAAGCCTCCAGGTGCCTGGGTGTCTCAGTCGGTTAAGTGTCTGCCTTCTGTTCAGGCCATGAACCCAGGGTCCTGGGATCAAGCCCCACATGGGGCTTCTTGCTCAGTGGGGAGTCTGCTTCTCTCTCCCCCTCTGCCCTTCTTCCCCACTCATGTTCTCTTTCTCTCTCAAATAAATAAGTAAAATCTTAAAAAAAAAAAAAAAGAAAGAAAGAAACTTGAAGCCTCCCCACAGTTGTGTGAGTGAGGTTGGCAGTGGATATTCTCAGACTGCTCAACAGCTATGTAAATGAACGTGGATGTGAACCTGGCTATGGAACCTCAACCATTTGAGCCTTGAGGTAACTGCAGCCTCCAAAAATACCTTGATTGAAATCTCATGAGAGACCATGAGTCAGGACCATCCAGCAAATGCATCCCTGGATTCCTAAGCCACAGAAACTCTGAGATAAGGGCTGTGAGTTATTTAATCCACTAAGTTTGGGGATAACTTGTCACACAACTGACGCACTGATGTAGGGCACTTGGTAGGTGCTCAATAAATATTCTTTGAATAACCAAATGAATAGCTTCTGTCTATTGACTGACAGTTAAAACATATGAAATCAGAGATTTATAAAAGCAACTTCTTTTGCTTTACTCTGAAATCTGAAACTATAGGCCATAAATATAAAAATCAGATTCTTTATTCAATTAACAAAATTTCTTGATGACACTATGTGTCATAAAGTGAAGATTGTCCCCTACTCCAAAATGGTCCTTCCAATCTAGAAGGCACACACAGTCTTCCTATCACTCATGAATGTCTCCATGTGGTGTCTTTCTGAACAGAATTCTGGGTGAAAGAGAACTTAATAAACTGATAATTACTTTTTTTTAAAAAAAGATTTTATTTATTTGGGAGTGTGAGAGAAAGAGAGCATGAGCAGGGGGAGGAGCAGAGGGAGAGGGACAAGTAGACTCCCTCCTAAGAATGGAGCCCAACACGGGGCTTGATCCCAGGACCTGGAAATCATAACCTGAGCCAAAGTCAGATGTTTAACCAACTGAGCTACCCAGGTGCCCCTAAACTGTTAATTACTTCTAAAAGAGCCAGACAAATCTGTATATGAGCCCTGGCTCTCCACTAACTAATGAAACATCTGGAAGAAATGAAAAGAAAAAAAAAAAAATCTCTCCAAGTCTTCAGTTTCTTCAGTAGTAAAATAGGCATCATGATATCTACCTTTTTAAGGATTTATAGGTTCCAAGCCCCAGATTCAGAATTATTAGTCCAAGTAAGCTAAAAAATATTTATGGTCTCATTTGCCATACTTCCTAAAATAGTATCATCAAATGGAAGAACATACAGTCAGTTATGAGGGTCCCATCAAAAAGCAAGTGACTCAGGTTCAAAGAGTAGAACCCTATAGGCAGGAATCCCTGACTGAGCAAAGCTTTAACCAGATCTATAAAACCAACTGGGGTATGCTTCGATCTCAGGCTTTTTCTCCACATCCCCCAAACACATATGGAAGCAGGAATCACAGCTGGAGAAAAATAAACTTAAAACACAACTTTGTAAAACAGATAATAAACATAAGAAACTTATAAACCTGAGAGATGGGATGGAATGAAATGGAAATTTAGAAATATAGAACTGAAGAGGGCTTAAAAATTCAGAGTGCGTCTGAAAACCTTAAAAAAAAAAAAAGTCTAGTAAAAGGCAAAATCAGTGTTACCAAACTTATTTATCAAAATGTGTGTCTTCTAGTCTCTAGGTGCCTCTTTACATTTAGTTTACACACAATTCTAACAAATATTGAAATTCAATATTTCAGTCCTCCCTAGATTGGGCTCAAATAGTTGCATAGTCAGGCAAGCTGAAAGTACTGGGAAGCACCGGTCTTACAGAGAGAAGACAAATGATAACAAATTCAACAAAAGCTTAAGAAAATTATAAGAGCAATCTGAGGCCATTTAATGAAGGGGCAGGAAGTCCTACATATTCCAATAGTTTCCATGTATGCATCACTATTTTATAGAAGTGCATAAGTATTCTGATTAAACTGAATCTTTCTAAAGATGCTAAATTTACGTTTTACATTTTATCTCCCTAACTTGGAAGTGTGCTATACCTTAAAAAAATTTTATTGTTAGTTGGCATTAAAAATTATATATAATGTCGTATTTCAGGCATCCATTGAATTCAAATATAAATTACTCTTAGTGACAGTAGGCAAATAAAATATTAAATAAATGCATGTAAAGGGATCACAGACACCTAATGAATCACTGAGGGACACTAGGCAGTGTGAAAGAGACCCTAACTTTGATCTTGACATCCAGAAAGATGGGCATGACTGCGCTCCTCGCGTCCCTTGGGACTTGCAAACAGACATTTCTACAGTTGAGCATGTAACTGGGTTTTTCTTTCTATGTGTAGGGATAGGAAAGAGGCACACCATGGATGACTTTTTTTACAATCTTACACTGGACTTTCCTAGTATAGGCAGAGTCCTTCAATCAAATTGCCTGGTGTTGTCTCTTGGCCCATTTGTAAGTCTTTTAACCAAGAAGTACTTTCCTACCTAACATTTTTCTCCCCAGTGGTTCTTCAAGGGCCTCACACAGTATAGAAACATTCTGTGCTGAAGATTCTTCACGTGCTCTTAGAGATGCACTGTCCAATCTGCTCTGGGCCCCAGCAGGCTGATCTTTAAAGTCTTCCTCAACAGACCACCTTGTCCTCCAGCTTCTGAGTAGGGTAAGTGTGAGAGACAGCACTAAGAGACCAGGGAGAGGGAGGAGAGGAGGATTGGCATTTTATCCCCTAGCTTCCTCCCTGCTGGATCAGCTGTTGGAAGTGGCTTCTCTCTCTCTCCCTCGCTCTTCTTTCTTCTTCTCTCTTTTTCTCTCCTCCCCCCTCTCTTTTTACCAACTTCATTTGCATGTGATAGAAACTCCTTTTATTTTCACTGTTTCAAGAGTTTTGACAAAGGTATATACCCGTGCAACCACCACCACAATCAAGAAAGAACACACCACCACAAAATGTTACCTAATTCCCCCTGCATTCCGCCCCTGCCTTCCTAGCCCCAGGCAACCGCTGATCTGATTTCTGTCATTATAGATTCGTTTTACTTTGATTAGAATTTAATAGAAATGGAATCATAGAATATGAACTCTTTTGTTCGACATAATTATTTTGAGATTTATCTATGTTGTTGAGTCTATCAATAGTTCATTAAAATTAATTGCTTTGTAGTATTCCATTGTATGCCTGTCACAACAAAGACTGACAGTGGTTAGTTTCATCCAAGTCTCCCCTACAACTCACTGGTCCCCTGTTTCACCATCCTTGTTGATTTCCCTTGAGTCGGCTGCCATCTTTGTAAATAGCCTTTTATGAAACTTTAGTCAGTGATCCCTTGTGGACATACCCATTGTCTCCTGCTGGGCTTCTAACTGACCCATCATCACTTAGGAAACACAGTATTAGAAGAATAGATAAACGTTCTGTTCTCTAAAGTGATAAATGTTTTCATAGGTACCATTCTATCATCCTTCATTATGTCCCTCTATGGCAAAGTAGATAGCAGCCTTTTTTAACTTCAAAGAGAAGAGAAATGTGGAGTGATCCAGCTCTTTGCTGGTGGTTCATCATGAAAGAGTAGGTAGAAAAAGTGAGGCAGAAGAGTCTGGACCCCTTGAATTTCTAAGCCTTCAGAGTCCTTTCAATTACTTAAAAATAGTCTTTTTCTTCAGATTATAAAAGATAAGTGTGTTAAATGAATATTTGGAAAATGTGGAAAAATGGAAAGAAAAAATTAAAACCATCCATAAACCCACTTTCCTGAAATAAACATAGCGTATTTCTTTCTAGTCTTTTCTTTTTTTTTTTCCTGATGACCAACATGCAACTGTTTGAAATAAAATTAGATCCCAGGGGCAGTTTTGTTTCCTGCCTTTTTACACCTAACTGTATATTTGCAGCATTTTTCATTATCATTAAATATTATCTACAGACATTATTTTTAATGGCCATATAAATCTTACTTTGTAGAACACACGTGTTCAATTACTTCCTTATTGTTTGTGATCCTTTGCTTCTAACAGGGATCTAAATTTTGCAGAAGGCAAACCAAATTTCAAGTCATTCATTGGCCATTATGATGGCGTTCCCTGACATTTGGAGCCTGCCTAGCTCCTAAATAGAATTTAAAATCAAGGGATTTAACAATTGAAAGAAAGGTGCTTGACAGCTAATCGAGGCATTTGGGGAATATTCACTGGGCCTAACAAGGAAAATAATGGGGTTCTCAGTCTCCATCTCCAGGTAACTTCCAAAGCCTGCCCTGCTAAGGTTCAATTAAGATGAGAAAGATCAGGTAACTTTGCAGGAGGACCATAATTCCTGCAATAACAAATGTCAAATGTTGCCATTTTAGCTGTTCTGAGTGACTGCCTTGTTATTTCTAAGGGTTTTAAAGGTAGTATTTGTCAATGGCAGTATCACTGACTTTTCAAAGTAATTAACTTTGTATCCAAAAATAAACTTAATTGTTTAACCACCGGTGTATTAGGCACCATGGGAGGGATGTAACACTTTCTTTGGAAATAAATCTGATTCCTTCAGTCTCTAGATTTATTTCTCCAGGAACCGTGTTATTGTCTTGTAAAATGGTCCACCCCTCCCATTATCTCCTAAGTAGCAGTTAGGCTGGGGAGAAAACAGTTATATTGATATATGAAGTTGGAGGCAGATGCCAAGCTAATTGATCTGAGTAGGTTAAATGGGAGAAAATACTTCCAAGAATCAATAGAGGTGCTAATTCGGCTAATTGTTGGAAAGTGTTTCTTTTTTAAGTGAGCGGTTTTCCCAATTACTGTTTATCATGTTGATTTTTTTTTTTTTACCCTGAGTTTATCAGTTTTAACTTTACTAAACCTTCTATGATATTGGTTTCCAACGTGTCTTTGTCCCAGAGTTTTTATCACCAACCTGGTGACAGGTAGTTTTGCTGGATAAGTTGATCTTCCAGCGCAAAAACTAGGCTTGATCTTTTACCAAGACAACTCTAGTAGAGACAAACTTCTGCCAATGGCATCCAAAACAAAAACAAGAATCCTTGTCTTACCAGAGCTGATGGACCACGAAATAGAAGTTAAAGCATATTATTTAAATTTACAAGGATAACCAAGAGACAAACAGAAGATTAATATCTTTCTAATTAAAAAACTGAGAAGAGAAATCCAGAGCAAGTGGATAATGAACTAATTTCTTACCTGTCCATAGGTGTGGGAAGAGGGGGTGTCAACGGGTGTTGCTAAGATTGAGAGTTCAAGACACGGTCAATGACGGATACACAAGGAGTGGATGTGGGGGAAGAAATAAAGGGGCAATGAGAATTTTCTTTCTTTTTTTAAACCTTATGTGTAATCATTTAAAAATAACAATAACATAAACACAAAGATGCTGGGAGTTTGGAAAGAATAGTGAGTAGATAAGAAGGAAAGAGAAATCCTAAAATATCACCCTGTAAAGACTGAAAGAGACCTAGGAGAACTAAATATTTTTCCATTCCCCCACTTCACCAATGACAGACTAAGAGACAGATGGTTGAATAATAGAGGATATTACAAACATCGAGACTCAAAAAGGACAAAGCAGAGTATATTCTATTGATATGCATGATATTTTCTTGGAATAATACTTGGAAAGTTCTTGCTAGCCCCCACCCCCAAGCCTCCTCTCTAATGCCTGAAAAGATGGGACTAAGCCTTTTATTCCAAAATGAGGGATACCCTAGGGGAAAATTTACACATTAACTCAGGTTCTGCTTGAGTAATTTTGACCTAAATTGGAACAAAGGTTTAAATGTCTGCTATTAGAAGAGCACAAAACTCTGAATGCAGAGAAAGAGCAAACTCTGTCAATATGAGCTCCAAAAAGGAAAGACCAGAGGCATCTGATACACATATTTTACATCATAACTCTTTTCTGCTGTGTTTCCTGCTGTCCACTATCTGTCTCTGGCCTCCTTCTTTCCTTCTGTGCAATGGTCCATGATGTTCGAATTGTTTTTATAGCTAAAATCAGCATCAGAATTGGAATTTCAAATAGTTACTGCCAGATTTTGGCTAGAATGTTTGGCAGATCCCCCTGCTGGGGTGTTCACTGTCCTATCAGGGTGGTAATGATACATTTGCACCAACACATCCACAGTTGGCTAACCTGGAATAGAAAAGAACTTTTCAAGGCAAACTTCAGGCTACAAAGGAAGTTGGAGTTCACTCATTAGAAGAATTCACACAAACATCAGAGCACCTCAGAACAACTTATTTCATTTCTCAGATGGTCTGCCTACTTATCTATGAAATGGACATACTGGACTTGGCCCTGCCCATTTTGTAAAGAGTCCTAAATGTGGAAAAATAAATGAGGCAAAGATTCATAGAAATGCCACTGGAAAGCACTATGCAAATATGAAAATAATCAGAAATGATTCCAAGGTCTTGAACTCTTTGAGGTCAGGGACCCACAGAGCATTGCATGGAGTGCTTGCTGCACATTGTAGGTATTCAGATGTGTTTTATGTCTGTGCGATGGAGAAAACAAGGCAAAGATAGACAAAAGTGCAAATGAAGGTGTAAGTCATTCCATAAGACAGCACAGGATTAGCAAAGGAACAGGTAGTCAGTGCCATGATTTCAGAGGACACAGAACCTCCAGAGGGACTCTGGAGTGAAACTGGAAGAGAAACTTTAGTTGGGCTTTGAAGGACAGGTCAGGTTAGCTATTTACTGAAGAAAACAGAAGACAATCAAAGATAGGCGCAAAATTTACTTAGTAAATTTATTGAATACTTCCAGTATGTCCAGATAGGATTACCTGGTAGTCCTTTATATGTATTCTTTAGTCTTACCAAACACCTTCTGAGGATAAATACAAATATTAGCGTAAGTTCCCAATAATTTATATCTCATAGTTAAACCATGATTCAAAGGTGTTGAGTTGCCTGAGATCCCACAGCTAAACATGGGGAGGAATGTATGACTGACTCTGAACCCCACAGTCTTAACCAGAAAGCGGATGTGCCCACCAGAAACCGAAGACCACCATTCCCCTGACAATAAGATGTCACTGAGCCCTCAAAGGGTGTTCAGTCCTGATAGCCCAGAAGAGAGTTTCCTTTATAGTCTAAACTCTGTGAAAATGCATACATATATAAAATTAATCATTATTTGCAGACTCTGCATTTGCAAATTTTCCCACTAGCTAAACTTTATTGGCTAAAATCAATACTTGTGGAGCTTTTGTGGCCATGTGCAGAAACGTGCAGAATGACAAAAAATTGGAGTCATGTGACACACATGCTCCCAGCTGAGATTCAACAAGACAATGTTCTGTCTTCTTGCTTCATCTGTCATCCTACAAGCAAGTATCCGCTTCAGGATATATATATGCCATGATCTTCACATTTTTGTGCTTTTGGTTGGTGATTTTGCTGTTGAAAATGGCCCCCAAGTGTAGTGCTAAAGTTCTGTCTAGTGTTCTTATGCACAAGAAGGCTATGATATGAGAAAGGACATGTGTTACATAAGCGTCACTCAGGCAAGAGTTGTAGTGCAGTTGGCCATGAGTTCAATGTTAATGACCCAACAATATATATTAAATAAGGAGTCCTTAAACAGAAACACACATAAAACAAGGTATGTATCCATTGGTTGAAAAAATGTGACCAGAGGGTCACAAGAACCTAACCCTGTGTGTCGCCTAGGAGCAATGGTTCAGTGCTCTCCAACTCAAGGTTCACAGCCACTTTAAAGACATAACTTCCATAAATAACAAGAATCAACTCTATTCCCTTAAAGACATAACCTGTTGCACATAGTATCACTCATCAGTTACATATCACAAAACCACTTACTGGATTTACAAATTCTTCTTGGGGATAGAAAAGTTTGAGGTAGGAATAGAGGTGGAGAATGGAATGGATAGGTGGTGTCCTGAGATAGATGGACAAGCATAGATGGGTTACCGCCATGGTGAAGAAGATGGCATCAGCCTTCCCAGCTAAAGAGAGCTGGGTGTTTGAGGCTATGGATATAAGAGATTCCAAAGAAGGCAAGTTGGGGACTAGGGAGAACAGGCTGTAGCTACTTATCATTTTGTCTTTACAAGCAGGACTACAGTAGGTAGTGGCCATTGTACTCAACAAGGAATTACCCAGTGGGACTGCATTCTTTCTAAAACATCTGGTCAACCATCCAGTGAGGGCCAGGGAACCCTTCAGTTCCCCCTTCAAGGTCTTCAGCTGTGATTTACCCATCCCAGTCTATGCTTCTAAACCATTCCACGGGACAGCGCACATCAGGTCAGAAGAGACTGGACCGAGTGTCCAGGGCCTGAGGCCTATTACCACAAATTCAAAGCTTTGAGGGTTTATATTTTACCACAGAAACTCAGGTGAATTTTGTTACACTCTATAATGCACCTGTGCCTATGGGTGCACCAAAAAATAACAGAAAATTAGCACTTTAGGAATAATAATTGTTAATGTGTATGAACAGGGACCATGGGCCAGGCACTGTTCTATGCACTGTATTTATACTGTCTTTGTTAATCCTCACAGCATGAAATAGTATGATTATTACTGTCATTATCTCCTTTTTACAGGTGGAGAAACTAAGGCTTAGAAAGGATAATGACTTTGCCCAAGCTCACTCAGCTAATGGGTGCTGGAGGCAAGATTCAAACCCAAGCCAGCTGAGCCCAGAGCTCTGCTAGATCCTTCAAGGTCCAACCACCATTTTCCCTCCTCCAGAGGTCTCTCCATGTCCCTATAATGAGCTCAGCTCAGTGTCCTCTGAGGTCATAGAATTCACTGTCCGTACCCCTTCCTTAATGATATACTCCTTATATATTGTTATTCATATTTTCAGTACAATGCGCCTATCCTAGGACTTTAGGAACTCCCAATCCTAAGACCCCAAAGCTTGAGAAAGACAAGTCTACATGATATAAGGCTTGCCAGGGAAATTCTTGGCATTATTTAAGCTAAGCAGTCAGTTTCAGTATGTGTCACAGACAGCCTTAAGCCCACAACTGGGGGAAAAGGAGGACCAAAAAAGCAGTGGTGAGGGGAACAAAATGGAAGAAGGTAAAAATAAATTAATTAGTAAACTAAGTTAAATTAAAATTAGTGGAGGGAGAGGAAGATGGGATAGAATGAAAAATAAAGAAACATCATATGTGAGGCCAGGCATAGGAGAGAGGGAACAATCATGGTAAAAGTATCTATAATTGCACGTGTCCCCTGGGTTACCAATCCCACATGAATTGGCCCAAGCTCAAGGCTAGTAATTAGAAAAATAAGCTCTGACCCTGTGTTCACTACCAATTTATTAGGCAATCTTGAGGAATTCGACCAACTTCCAATCAACGCACCTCACGTAATCTAAGCTTCTGCTCATTACCCCTCCTGACCACTGCATCAGATGATTGAAAGAACAAAATGAGTGCATATCGTGTGAAAACATTTTGGGGGGAACATGCACTAGACAGAATATTCCACTGCACTTCTGGGAAGTATGGCACATCAACCAAGTCTCTAAGTATTAGAGATCCAAAGGTAAACAAGACCTAGTCTCCACCTTCAAAAAACACACAAGCCAATGACAAACAGAGGATGGGTTAACAAATGTTTTTCAAAATAGTAGGACAAGTGTAATAAGAGAGACATATTCCAAGGGTAGGAAATGGTTAACTCTATCAAGGGAGGTCAGGAGGAATGGCATAGGAAGAAAACACAGGTGTCAGTATTAATTTTTTATGGGAAAAAAAAAAGGAGCTGATGGAAGACAAGAAGTAAATAAAATTGTCTACCTTTAAGCCCATCTATTCAGAATCAAAGTAACAATGTATCTGTTAAAGTCTGACTTCCTTTGTCTGTAATTTTAATCAAGTCCAAAAGGACACTTGGGAGATTAAATCGCCACCCACAAAACCTTGATTTATCGGGGGAAAAATGGACTCTTTCAGCCTCCATCCCCTGAGCAGAACAGACAAGCCAATTTTGCCTTTAAAAAATCAACAGGTAGAGACATAACAAAGGTCATATATTACGAGGCTGCAGATGGAAATTCAGCCCCAGCAGTTACATCGACACAGTTATTACTGTTATTACAGCTAAACCTCCTCATTCCGCTGACATTATTAACCAAGACAAACGTGGCCCTGCAGCTTTATTTCATGGGGTAGATCACCTATTAAACCAAGAACAATATCATTGTCTTTTGCAGCACTTCCAAAATTGCTTCCTGCCTCTGAGAGGTGTCCTGGGCTTTTTTCCCCCTTGCCATCAAAACAGGCACCATCCATCTCGTACATGTTGCTGTATGGCCAGATTCTGTTTTGCATATCCCAGTATATCCCTGCAATATTCATTCAGGTAAGAGACGTGCAATTGTTGTGATCATTTGTGAAATCACCAACATGCTCTCTGGCCATTTCATTTAGCTGTTTACAGAGGGAATCAGCCCTTTAAAAAGCCCAAAATGTATCAGGGTGGGGTTTTTTTCCCCCTCTAACCACAAACGCATAGTTCTGGATCCGTTAGTGAAACTGATCTCAGAATTTGGAAGGGCTACTTCAGTCTGGAGGAAGAAACCAAGTCTCAGACAATGGAGGTAATTTGCCTAAATGACACAGCTGTACGTGGCTGAACAGGGACTAAAACTGAGGTCAGATAAAGTTTTTCTTCACCTGTTTTTCTAGGGAAAAGGGATACTTTTTGGAAACAGGATTTCAATTCATTATTTGCTATGGGGGTGATAACTAAAATTCAAGCCACCTTCGTTTGGATTATGGGGCAGGCCGATTTTTGCATGGAATTTCCCTCATTAATTTTACCTTCCTTACTTCCATGAATTTAGTGAGTCAATCTTTTCCACACTCCATGTCATATGCTTTGGATTTGATAATGGTCTCTTTGTGTCAAAGAGGAAAGAAATCCCCTCTAAGCACTGATGATAGTGAAACTGGCAAATATTGACTGTTTTTGAGGGAGCCCTATGTGACCATGTAATTATAAATAAAAATACAGACGGAAATAACTACGGCAATCACTCAACGGCATCCTCAGTTCTCTTGGGAATGGTAACCTCAAGAGGCAGAGTCCAGCAAGAAGTTTACAACAAGCTAATCCTTAAGAAAGGAGAAATGTCTTCTAGGTTGCACAAAACTCCAAATGATCAAAGCCCTCCAAGGTTTGCCATATGACTTAAGCTCCTCATGTCTTTTCTTGAATTTTTTTTTCTCTGATAAAACAAACCATCATGTCGCTGTTGAACAACAACAAAGTAGCGGGACTTGATGTTCCAAAGGCATCAAGGTCGGGAGCCTGACCTGTAAGGGCCTCTGTGGGCTGTCTCTCTCCGCCTCCACTGGCCCAGCCAAGCTGGCCGACGGCAGGCAAGCCTGATGAGTAGAGGCAGAACCCCGTTGTCTCAGTGGTTCCTCTGGTCTGTGGGCAGCCAGACTGATCCAGGGCCAGACCTGGCTCCCCAGCTCTTTGCTTTTTGGCGACCAGCCACCTGGAGTCTGTTCAAATGAACAAGCTGCCTTTTCTTCCTACATATTGGTTTCTCCTCCATTTGAAAACAAAACTCTTCCCCATCTGCTTGCTTCTGGGATCGCCATAATTGCATGGAGGATAATTGGCGGCAACTCAATCTGAGGAAAACCCTGTTGATTCGAAGCACAGACTCAATAAACGTTTGTGTTTCATCGTTTTTCCAAATGGAGCCTGTGTCCCAGCCAGCTTTGCGAACGCAGGAGTGGAAATTAATGGGAGGCATATGAGGGGGAGGGGAACATCAAATTGTGCTCCACCATGACCCTCTTTCTTTCTCAGAATCCTCCCCTGTCAGGGGAGCCCTTGATTTGTCTGGATGGTGTTCCCCCCAATCCATAAAGCACTGAAGTAAATGATAGCAGAATGGTGCCCTGAAAGCTATGGGACTGCCAAGAATAGAGCCATTTTCCGGACTCCACGTACTGAACTGTGGCCCTGGATCTGAGTACTGGACTGGTCAACTCCAATAAAAAAGAAAAAAATCATTGCCTTAATACCTAACATTTGCTCTCTGTGATGGCCATTGCCAGCCCTGAAAGAAGCAACTTGAGTCTGTCTGTACACAGTCTGAGCAGAGCACTGGGGCAAGAGAAGTAAGCTTGTCATTTGCACACCTGGGTTCCAGTCCTGCCTTTGACACTCACAAGCTGTGTGACCTTAAGCATGGCCTTTAACCTCTCTCAGCCCCAGTGTCTCATCTTAACATGGGGGGTTAAGAATCATTTCTAACTCACTGGGTTGCTGTGAATGAAATCATTCATGTAAAGATCGCATCAGTACCTGAGGCAGGGGAAGCTCTGTAAAACATGGCTATTAATGCTATTTATAGTTGGGGCTCGTTCACTTTACTGAGCATTAACTACCTACCCGGTGCCCCTTTATCCTCTGGAAACATGTTGAAAAAGCGTAGCAAAGGACAGACACACTTTTGATAATCATGGATATTTGATACTTGTAAGGGAGACGGGCAACACAAATACATTCATAAATAAGATCACGTGAAATAGTAAGAATTTCTACAATGAAAATTAAATGAAGTACATGGGGTAGATAGAGACTGGGGTGGGGACTACTACTTCAGGTAGGTATTCAGGGAAGGCCTCTCTAAAGTGGAAGCATCTGAGCCGCAACTTGAAAGCTTGGTGTAAAAAAGAGCTGAGGCAAAGGCTGGTCGCAGGAATGGTCCTGACATGTTCGAGAGAAAGAAGAGGACCTCGGAGGCTGGAAAATAGCGAACAAGGGATAAGAAAGACATGAGATGAATCAGTGGACTTGGCAGGACCTTGTGTTTCAAGGTAAGTATGGTCCCGTGCACAATGGAAGTATCTGCGAGGAACTAGAATTCTGTGATTTACATGTTTAAATGCTCCCTGGGGGCTTTGAGAATATTGTCATGGGAAAGAGCAGGACCAGACCAACATGAGGCCAGTGCTGTGGTCTTGTTGAGAGATGACGGAGACTTGGACTAGGGTGGTAGCAGCAGAGATGGAGAGAGGTAGACAGGATTCAAGCCATATTCTCTTTTAGCAATGTCGGCCAGCCTGGCACCTGTTTTCATTGATCTGATTAAGTTCAAATTCTTAATTTCAGTTCTCAGTTCGCCTGTCCAGCAGCATACACATAAACCATAGTGAGGACTGAAATGAGATCCGGTCAAGGACTTTTTTCACTACACCATGTAGGCAGGACGGGGCAGTAGAAAGGGCCTTGGCTTTTAGTCAAAAGACTCCAGATTGAGCTGGACTTCTTCATCCACTCGCTGTGGCACTTTGACCAAGCCACTCAACGTCCAAACTCAGTTACCTCAACTGTAAAATCCAGGGGCTCATATCAAACTCATAGAATTGTGGAGGTAATGTATGTAGAAACTGCTCTGTGAACTTTAATGTGGTATTGAAATACAAGAAAGTATTTCCAAACAGAGAGCTGGAACAGATGGTTTCTGCTTTTCTTGATGTTCGGTGCCCAACCACAGGGCCAACTGGGCCACATCTTGTTCGAGTTTCTATATTAGCTTCCTAGGGCTGCTGTAACAAGTTGCCACAAACTGGGTGGTTTAAGGCACAAGAAATGTATTCTCTTCCAGTTCCAGAGGCTACAAGTCCAAAATCAAGGTGTTGGCAAGATCGTGCTCCCTTGAAAGACTAGGGAAGAGTCCTTTCTCACCTCTTCCACCTGCTGGTGGCCCCAGGTGTTCCTCAGCTTACAGCAACAGTAGTCCAATCTTTGCCTCCATCTCCACATGGCCACCTTCCCTCTGTGTCAGTGTGTCTTTGTCTTCAGGGGGCATTCTCCTCCCCCTGTTTCTGCTTTCTCTTCCTATAAGGACACCAGTCATACTCAATCAGGGCCCACCTGATTGAGTATGACTTCATCTTAGCTTGATTACATCTGCAATGACCCTATTTGGGTGTCAGGAACCAGGGATTAGGACTTCAACACAACTCTCCGAGGGACACAAAACACGAATTACTCAGCTCTGGACTGTCCTGGTGTCTTGCTAAACAGGAAAGTAATGACCAGTTTTGGGTTTGAGGAAGATGTCTTGGGCAAAAAGCAAAATCAAGAATCCAGGGATTAGAACCGTTGGTAGATGGGATAGGATGGAATACATTTGATGTGAAGACTACAAATTTAAGCTGGAGCCATCTGGTGGCCCCAAGGAGGGTTGTCAAGTTGGAAGATGGAAGGAAAAGAGGGATCAGAGAATAAGCCAGTATTGTAATAAGGGAAGGAAGAGTTAAACTGGTACAGCTGGGGGCAGTGGGGACAGCAGTCACATACAGTGGATACTGCCTGGGCATTCCATTGACCAGGCAGAGAGTAGGTTACCCAAAAAGAAACAAAGAAAATTCAAGGAAAGCAGGTTTCAAGTTCTGCAGTTCATTAATTGAGCACAGGTGGAAGCCCTAAAGAAATTAGACTGTAAGTCACTCCGAATTGTATGCGTGTTTGACGGTGGCTCTGTCTGGCAGATGGCTATGTTCCTAGGCAGACAAGTTCAAGAATTTAAAAAAATTTTTTTTCTTTTGTGGGCTTCCTTTATGGTTTTGTTTTAATAAAACTTCATTTTAAACCCTGTGTGAATATACACTTAACAGCACTAAACGAACATAGTGAGACATAATCTCCACTTACTAACATTTTTTTCTTTCTTTGATGGGGGAGGGGCTCTAATCTTAGAATTAACTAGGTACATTAAAAAATATTCAAATGGAGCTTTATGAGATGTCTTCTGAAAGAAATTAATTCAAGGAATGTCGAATTTTATGTAGAAAGGAAAGAAACAGAATATTCTCTTTCCACAAGAAATCATAGTGGCTTTCAGGGATCAAAGCAGCAGGCATATCATTATCCCAGTGCTGGTGAAATGAAATGTAGACTTTGAATCCATGAAGTGGAACTGACGGTGTTTCTTTCACAGCATCAAGTGCTGCCATGTGAATTGCACTGTATGTAATTTCACCTACATATGTCATAACAACCCACATTGGCAGATATTTATTAGCATCAATACTCTATCCACCTCCGAGAGAGATGTCGATGTGTTAGTGTAGTTTACATCTCTGTGTTAATATGTTGACTTACCTAGGTCCCACGCTAGACCAAAGGCCCCTAAGAGCCGGGGCTGACTTTCATCTCCATATCCCTGGGCCACTGTGTCATCAAAACCCGAAGAATGAATGCACCTAACATACAAATATCTCACTTTCCCCTATATCTGTAAGAGGAAACTCTCTGGGGAATGTGACATCTGAACTGAGCTTAGAGGGAAAATAAAAGAACATTCCAAGCAGAGAAAATGGAATGAGCAAAAGCATGAGGTGAAAATTAGGAGACAGCAAGTCTAATGTTGAGACCAAAAAAACCGGCTGGAGCCAAACAGCAGCCCCAAGCACAAGATCCCAACCTGACTTTTCAGGCTTCGCTATCACCTGGGGTGCAAAATAGAAACAGAAGCCACCCTAGGTATTTAGTCGGGAAAGGATTTAACATAGGGGACTGAAAACTTAGAGGATTCGTGTTGCTACTAGATATGTGGGTTCTAGGTTGGGCCTCCAGGAACATTTGGATCAATCTAGAACGAGCCACCACGAGAGTTACTCTAGCTGAGAACACGGGCTCTGCCAGCATCACAAGCTACTACTGCCTCTGCTGCTGCACCACGATCGCCTCCAAATGCTCGGCAAGCTGTGGCTGCAGAAACCTCTACCTGCCCATGACCTCGTCCAAGAAGGGCAGGAAGCCGACACCTTCCGAATATTGCACAAAACCACTTGTTGGTAGAACCCAACTCAAATCTAGAGCCTTATCCACAAAGAATTCCAGGAAATGTAGCTTTAATGTGGTTTCAGCTTTTAAACCTCTCCAACTAGAAGAAAGCTAGTGATCTGAGTGATCCAGACCACAGTATTCAGAAAACCTGTTACAGTATTAAAGTGCAGGTGAAAAACGTAACGGCTTGAGAAATTTTACCTGGTAGGCAAATGCAGGATGAATGAAACAGAATGTGAAAACAGAGAAACTAATTCAAACAAATGAAAAGATTTATTTTGTAACATGGACTAAATATTACTCAGAGATTTTATTGATGACAAAAAAATCTTTTGAAAAAAATGTATCTTTCCTGCTTTGGAGTGTGTGTGTGTGTGTGTGTGTGTGTGCGTGTGTGTGTGTGCGCACGCGTGTGTGTAAGAAAACTGCTTTATGACGGATAAGGGCATTTGTCAGAAGGGAACAATGAAATACTGATAAGGAAAAAGCGTCCCCCAGCTCAGAAGGACTGCCTACTTGTCTACTGCCTAGTTGTCATCTTACACCGTGGCTTGCTGAATACTGGAGCCATCCACGGGATTTCTTGAATTCATTCAGCATTTCAAATATCAGCTGCAGTTTTAGGTCAAGCATTGGCTTAAACTTCTATGGGGTTTGTTCAATATGGTGCCTCAGGTTTGGGTATTGGCGAACTGTCATTGTAATTGTGTGTCTAATTTGATGTGACTTCAGTATGTACCTTTCACTAAAACCTCCTGAACAGCTTTTAGAATCCCTGATTAGTTTAGGAAAAGAAAAAAGTTTCTCCCTTAATGGAACGAAATAAAAATGGCTGGATTAGTAGGGAGGCTTTCAAGATTTGTGACAGTGGGAGAAGCAAGTCTCCATCACTTCACAGCCACACCCTAACTGAGCTTCTGTCCCGTGCACCGTTTAGGGTGGCAAGGACATGTGTATTCAACCTGCACTGAATCCCAATGCTGCTCCTTACCAGTTATGTGGACTTGAGCTAATTATTTCACTGCTCCAAACCTCAGTTTCATCTTCTGTAAAATGGATATGACATTTATTTTATAAGATGGTTGAAAGGATTAATAAGATATATAATTTCTGACATATACTATTAGTTTTTTTAAAAAATCTTATTTATTTGAGAGAGGGAAAGAGAGTGGGAGGAGGGGCAGAGGGAGAATCTCCAGCAGGCTCCCCGCTGAGCATGGAGCCTGACGCGGGGCACCATCCCATGACCCGTGAGATCATGACCTGAGCCGAAACCAAGAGTCAAAAGCTCAACTGACTGAGCCCCCCAGGTGCCCCATAGTGTTAGTTTTAATAAATGTTAGTGTGTACTTTCTCTCTCCTTTTCTACTGAACCAGGGGCTTAAGAAGCGTACTGTGCATCTCATCGCTGCTAGTACGTGTGTATATACGTGGCACGTTGTAGGTTCTCAAAAACTGTTTTTGGATATTAGTTAATGTTAGGATGGATGCATGGATTGTTCACAACAGCCACGCATCCTCTGAGCCACTGCTGGTTGATTGTCTGGGCTGTACCTACACGTTTCTAATACTGGGCGGTGAGTGCATAATACAGACACCAGCCCATGCTAAGGGGTAAAACAACAGTCATTTTCACTCCTGACTAGACCAACCAGGACCCTCCCTCTCACTGCCACGGGAGACTTGACTCGCATTTGAGGCTCCAGAAGTAATTGTCCTTTCCAACAGGCTTATTTCACAGTCGATTATGCTGTGGCAGCCCCAGACATCCCATTTTAAACATGTATAGCGTGTCCTTGAAGAACCCAATCAATTCAACAAGAAGCAGTCACTCAAAATATTAAATACCACTCAATCTTCAAAGCAACTTATCACATAAGCCAGCCCCTCCTGAGCAAGATCTGCCATTGTCAAAAAATAAAATAAAAATAAAAAATACTAGGCTTAGAGGTGCAATCAGTCAATTACAAAGCCATAGTATCCACAGTGCTGGACACAAACCAGGAGGTATCACCTGGTGTGAGGCTCAGACGTAGCTGTTTGGCTACCAACATCCAAACGAGTACTTTAAACCAAATAAATACAGGGCTCTCATTCTGTCCAACTTGCAAGGACTAAGCTGGGCAGACCCCATCGTCCTGGATGGGCTCACTCTCACCCCTCAGTGCCTCCCAGGGGTTATTTATCTTGGCTGTCTAAGCCACCCCTGGTATCATTAGTGACTGCAGGAAAAAATGCCAAGTGCTCTCCACTGTTTCCAACTCACTGTGGACAATGGAGTCTGGGTGGTTTGGATCACTCCTGGGAAGTAGGCTGCTAGAGCAAGGTTTTTTCCCCCTGAGAAATGAAATTATACAAGCCTTTGATCTAACTTTTATTTTCCTTCCCTAAAGTGAATTTTATGCCTGGGGAAAGTGCCAGACCGGCAGGCCAGGAAAATGGAGGATTGTACTTGCCAATGAGAAAGGTCAGAGAGGAGGAACAACCTTGCTCACAAAGGTCACTTTTGTCCTCCTTTGTCTAGGGCATTGAGGAGAAAGCAGGCCAAGAATCAGACTGTCTCTTGTCTCTGCAGCAGTCTAATTTGAAAACTCAGTCAACTTCCTTCCTCTACCTTAGTTTTCCTTCCTGTTGAACAGGCAGAAGCCTAAGTGCCCCTTTCCTTCCTCAGAGGGATACTTGAGTGTTTTCAGGTTTGAAGTGCTTTGCTTACCAGAGAACAAGCAGGCTAGCAACTCAAAGACAACTCCATCAGCTTCTGGGTGATGAGGAATGCACACAAGTGAAATCATTCATCTTCATGTGCTTATCAAATTCCCACCATACTTCCCAGACGGTGCCCACCTTTTTGTGGAGTAGACAGAGCTGTAGAAGATCTTGCCCTCAATCAAAGATGGTCTATGAATTTTCTTGATTTCTCTAAAAATGGAAACACAGAACTACCCAGGAAAATAAAACTAAGCCAATGTATAATCGAGAAGGAAAAAAGTTAAACCAAAACTGACTTAGTATAACTTTAACAACTAGAAAGTATTATGAAGGTAGCAATTGCACCAAGTCGCTACCACCTGGAGGCTTGGAAAACCTAGGTAAAAGATTAGCATCATTAAACCAGAACGAAGACCTGGGGAGGCTGAAACTTAGACCTCTGAGGAGGGAGCCCTGTTGGGCTGGAGCTGGTATCTCTGAGGTTATGTGAAGGGGTTGGTCCTGAAAATGCTGGGAAAACTTTAACAGCGTCCAGCAGCTGGGCTGATGACAACCCCCCTGGATGATACTGACAGGAGCAGGAAGTTGAATAAAACTAAATGGGAGAGATATAGGAAGCAGCAGCAGGTGTCTTCTCCCCTCCAGTCTTGCTCACAGTCTCCCTCTAAGCACCCTCCACCTGGCAGGGTTTAACAGGGAGCAGTGGGCAAAGTAGAATGGTGGTTGCTGAGTCCCGGTGCCAGCATCACAAAGACTAGAGGAGGGTCAGTGTAGAGTGGGAAGACAATTCCTTAATAATTGGCACTGGAAGATAACAAAGAAGAGAAAGAGATGTGTACCATTTGGAGTTGATGCTCTAAAGGCACAGAGTAGAGAATAAGACTCTGGAGAAGAACACTGGGATGAGAGGCAACCAGTAGAAATAAATAAACAACCCCCTGGAATTCAGAAGCAAAATTTGAAGAGAAAGTAACGACACTACAGAATGTAAGATTAGGGTGAGGCATTTGGGGCAGGGACAGGTGGTAGTGGGCCAGATAGATCGTCAGGGGTAAAGCGTCAGGGGCATGGAATTTAATTTCAACACAAGTCCCATAAATTGTTCAATGTATGACCTTGGGTAACTTGCTCAAAGTCTTTGAATTTCATTGTCCACGTCTGCAAAGTGGGGATAAGAATGCTGACTTTATTGAAAGTTTAATGTGGAAAGTGAATGAGATAATTCTGTGAAAGATTAGTGGAGTGATTTGCATAAACTAGGTACTCTTTGTTTATATA
This sequence comes from Ursus maritimus, assembly GCF_017311325.1. NCBI lineage: Eukaryota > Metazoa > Chordata > Mammalia > Carnivora > Ursidae > Ursus > Ursus maritimus. The sequence goes on from NW_024426996.1 coordinate 64,688,464, forward strand.
TTTTTTTCTAAACTATGTACACTATTACTCTCATCAATGACGTTACAAAAGAAACTTACTTGTTCCCCAATATTTACTTTTTCTTTCAAACATGATAGTGGAATTTTAAGCTGAGTGCATGACTTGGTGGAGGAATGACTTCTTTTCTCAGCTATGTCTGTACCTATTGCCAGTAGACTAAGTTCTGACCAATGGGGTGATAAGCCAAGCGATGCAGGTAACTCCTAGGTGGTGTCTTTGAAAGGAAGAGGCCCCCTCTCCTCTCCTTCTTCCCACTTCCTGCTGGCTGGAATTTAGACATGGTGTGGAGTCATCTTAGACTTCATGGATGACAGCAACACTCTAGGAATGGCAGAGAAACAAGATAAAAGGAGGCTGTTCGCAGGATATCACGCAGTCATCCAGCACAGCTCAGACTTTGTGTAAAAGAAAAATAAATTTCCATTGTGTTGAAGTCACTGTATTTGCAGTGAACTAGAATCTGTCCCTGTCTTCATGGAACTTGCATTCTAAAAGGAAAGTGTAGCTGTTATAAAGGTATGTCAGATAGGATACCTTTGGTTTCAAGAAAGAAAAAACAGAAACTAAGAGGCTTTGAAATAAAGGTTTGTGTGCCTCACATCAAAAGGACTCATTTGGTGGTTCAGCAATGTTAGGGCTTTGTGTCAGTTTCTCTGTGATGCCCTTGGCCCTCTCCTCATGATCTAAAAGTGGCTGCCATAGCACCAAGCATCACAGCCCCACACAAATAATATGTAAAATAAGAAAAATGGAGAAAGATATGCTCCTTGTTTCTCTTCCTCTTTCCTCAGGGTGAAAAGTCTCTGACAAGTGTCCTGATCACTTTTGGTCTCAGGTCCATTGGTCAGTATTGGAACACATCAATGCCCTAGCAGCAAGGGAGGCCAAACAAGCAAGGAACTGGCATTTATTTTTATTTTCTATAGGCTTTGGAAGGTGGACTCTGCAAAAAAGGAAGATGTAGGCTGACAAGTGTCTTAGGCATCAATCTTTGCAGGAACCCTCTTCCACTCTCTGTAATTTTCCTGTGGGCAAGTTAGTGTTGAAATTCTTCTTTAAATGTGCTTATGTATATCCTGACTGCTTGTTGAGTTGTCCTCTTGCACTGCAGAGGAAGTAGGTTAGGGTTAATTATTTTTTTTGAAAAAGTTGTTGTAACCACCATTTAATTCAATTCTACCATGCGTCAGGCTCTCTGTTGAGTACTTGGTACACATTATATCATTTAATAAAGCATGCTTTCTGAAAATTGCTGGTCATCTGCTTGTTACCTTCCAAAGCGCTGCATTTTAGTATGAATAAAAATAAAGCTGGGTGATAGAAGGTGCTGTGAATCAATTTTCAATATGTTCAAGAATCAACATTACAGCAAGCAGACATCTTATTATCTTGGGCAAACTACATAAAGTGTTGGCTTAGCTTTTAGCTATGGCTTCAAATCGATTCTGATAATGGTGCCAGAAAGCACAACGAAAAACTAAAACATATATGGCATTTTCCTGTCAAATAAACTGACCACTCCCTGGGAAATGAGACGTTGGCCAAGAATTTAGATCAGTTCACCAGGACCATTCTAGGACTTGATGAAAAGTCCCAAAGTTCTTCCAATTTGCTTAAATATTTGCAGAATATTGTGAACCCTGACAGTTATTTGCAACTCATGAATTACTATATATTCTACTTTGGAGTGTGGGTTTGCCTTTAAATCTGCTGAGTTCAGGGGATTAATGTTTGGAGACTTTATTAAAACTGTCACCATCACACCCCATCACCCTCAAGCAAATGGTCAGATTGCAGATGTGGTAGAAGCTACTATGGTTGAAATGAAGAAAGTTATTGGAAAGACCGTCCAATAAGACTAGACAGATTCCTCATCACGCAGCATGGCCCAAGGGTAGTGTCAGGTCTGTGGCTCAGCCAATTGTACACGGTCTCCTGTCTTGGCTACGTCTACACTTCTAGATGCATTGGCTCAGCACATCCATAGCCTAGAATCATTTGTTCTCAAACTTGGGTAGTCATAATAATCACGTAAAGAGCACGTTAAAAATATGGTTTCTAGTGTCTTATCCTAAGGTGTGTATCCAGTAGACCTGTGTTAAAGTAAATGATCCTGCATTTTTAATGCATGCCCCATGTGGTTCTGATGCAGGTAGACCAGATCACAGATGATAATTTGAGAAACGCTAATCTAGATGCTGCTTGGCTGGCACCTACTTTTCCAACTTTAAGTTATAAAATGTAGTCTTTGCAAGTAACTATAAAGTTGGCCTAAAAAAGGATTCCTTTAAAACTGAGATCACATATGGCAAGTTATACAGTGATTAGACATCAGAAAAATCAAAGCAACCTTACCATGTTGATTGACATGTGGTTTGCACACACATACACACCGGCCTAGTGACTCAACAGAGGCAAAACTATTAGAGCGTCTCATCTCAGTCACTTAGCAAATGAATTATCAAGTATATTGGAGACATAATGCAAAGAAAATGTTAAATAGTTTAAGACACCGACAAACTCCTACAATCAAGTCACCTAATGGTTTTATGCTTACTGGTATAACAAAGATAAACTTGAGACGCCATCTTCCAAGACAAATCCGATATTAATATTTGGGAATATGGGTAAATGTTTGGTAGCCAAGCATTTCTGAATTCTCAGATCTTACCCTGACAAATATCCTTACTTCCCCATAAGATTTCCAAGAGAGATACATGCGAAATACAGAAGCAGGATATTTAGCATAATAGAACCACTAAATTAACAGCAACAAAAGATCCTCCTACTACTTCACTCTGTTAAATGGCAGAACTGGAGCAAGATTGCTTTTGGTGGACATTCAAAAGAGGCCTTAAATTCCCTCCTCCGGCAAATCTAAATTTTGAGACAGCTATACACATTCAAATCTGTGGGAGATGGGGAGGCAGGTGGAGAGGCAACACAGAAGGGAGCATTCAGAGAAGAGAGAGAGAAAAGGAATGGGTAAATATGGTCCTTGGCCCTGACCTGAGTTACCCACGTAGTCATATGCTAAGAGATACTAAAAAATAAGTAACCATGGCTCTGGAGGATCATGGGCCCTGCCTAGATATGCTTATTATAGAAAGGGAAACCACAAGAGACAAGGAAAGATGCTAGTCCCACCTTTAAGGATGGTAAGCACACCTGTAACAACAGTATGGCTCCAAGAAGTGCTTTGGTCTGATCAATCATATTACCAATCATATTAGCATGCTTCCTTGGTGTCAAATACAAAAGGGATGGGGCAGCAGCAGTGGAAGAGAAGTCCAAGATTGCTCTGGCTATGATTCACCTGATAATTGGATTTGACATTGAAATGGCATGGTCTGCTGCAGCCTGTCTGACTCCCCTGCTAAGACCCCCAATGTTTCCACCTCCTATTTCGGGACTTCTTTTTAGGCTCTGTGGAGGGGCTGTTGGAATGCCTGAGCCACCATTGCTAGGTGATGACTTGGTTACTTCCTTGGTCTCAGTGCTTCTCAGTTGCGGTTGCCATGGCGTTTCAGACAGTGGGAGCCCGGGCTTCCCATAAGCCCAAGCAGCACCAGCCAAGTGCCACTGTAAGCCATGAGACATCTGGTCTGAATGGGAAAGCCTTTCTATACGGCAACCTTGCCTCTATTGTTGCTGAATTTGGAACCTTCCCTATGGACCTGACCAAAATGCAACTTCAAGTTCAAGACCAAAGCATTGATGCCCACTTTAATAAAATACTGAGAAATGTTTCATGCCTTGTTCCAAATCTATAACGAAGAAGGTGTATTGGCTCTGTATTCTGGAATCTGCTTTGCTAAGACAGGCATCATATGGCACCATTAAAATTGGCATTTACTAAAGTTTGAAGAGATTATTTGTAGAATGTTTAGAAGATGAAACTCTTCTAATTAATATGATCTGTGGGGTAGTGTCAGGAGTGATATCTTCCACTATAGCCAATCCGCTGATGTACTAAAGGGTGAAATTTAGCTTTAAGATGCTATATTTTGCACAAAAATAAATTCAAAATGGATTAAAGACCTAAATATGATATCTGAAACCATAAAAATCCTAGAAGAGACCACAGACAGTAACTTCTCTGGCATTGGTGGTAACAACTTCTTCCTAGAAATGTCTCCTGAGGCAAGGGAAACAAAAGAAATAATAAACTATTGGGACTACATCAAAATAAAGAGTTGCTGCACAGTGAAGGAAATAATCAACAAAACTGAAAGCAACCTACTGAATAGGAGAAGATATTTGCAAATGACATATTCAATAAAGGGTTAGTACCCAAAATATATAAAAAACTTAAAAAACTCAACACCCAGGATATGAATAATCCAATTAAAAAATGGTCAGTAGACATGAGTAGACATTTTTCCAAAGAAGACAGATAGATGGCCAACAGACACATGAAAAGATGCTCAACATCACTTATCATAAGGGAAGTGAAAATCAAAACCACAGTGAGATATCACCTCACACCAGCAAGAATGGCTAAAATTAGCAACATAAGAAACAACAGGTGTAGGCAAGGTTTTAAGGAAAGGGGAACCCTCTTCACTGCTGGTGAGAATGCAAACTGGTACAGGCACTGTGGAAAACAGTATGGAGTTTCCTCAAAAAGTTAAAAATAGAACTACCCTACAATCCATCAATTGCACTACTAGGTATTTATCCAACAAATACAAACATACTAATTCAGAGGGATTATGCACCTTGATATTTATAGCAGCATTATCTACAATAGCCAAATTATGGAAATAGCCCAAGTGTCCATTAACTGATGAATAGGAAAGGAAGATGTGGTACACACACACACACACACACACACACACACACAGGAATATTACTCAGCCATAAGAAAGAAAGAATGAAATATTGCCATTTGGGATGAGAGGGACGGAGCTAGAGAGTACGACACTAAGCAAAATAAGGCAGAGAAAGACAAATACCATATGATTTCACTCATATGTGAAATTTAAGAAACAAATGAGCAAAGGGAAAAGAGAGAGAGAGGGGGGCAACCCAAGAAACAGACTCTTAGCTATAGAGAACAAATGATGGTGACCCTAAAGGAGGCAAGTGGGGGAATGAGTTCAATAGGTGATGGGGACTAAGGAGTGCACTTATGATGGGTGCTGTTTGGAAGGGTTGAATCACCATATGTACACCTGAAACTAATATTATGTATTAGTATGTAGTATGGTATATTACTATGTATGTACTGTATGGTAACTAACTGGAATTTAAAGAAAAACTTTAAAAAAAATGGCATGTCAATCTGTTCCCTCATCTATACCTGCTTTTTAAATCTTACCCATCTTTTAGGGTTCACCTCAAACACATTCTTCTGCTTGAAACTGATGTAGGCAATTCTTCCCCGTGATCACATGGCACACATCTATACCATTCGTCAGCTCACCTACTGACAGACTGTAAATGATTGCACTCATTAGAAAGGAGTCTAACCCTTGCATGAATTCATAGAAGGATCAGAGGGATTTTAAAAATATGGTTATGCCTGTCTTCCTAACTGGATTCTCTATTCCTTAAAGGCAGCAACTTGGTTTTGAATATTTTTGCAATCTTTGTATCACCTCTAATGTATAATCTAAAGATTCCTTCTCTTACAAACATTCAATTTACAAACTTTTGTAGTAACAAAGGTTTTCACTTGGGTAAAAGTGAAGCAATCTCCCAGCCATCAACAGATGGTTGGGTATGGTCTCCTAAGATGTGGTGATCAAGTCTCTTACTAATTAATTGCATGTCTGAAGCTGCATCATGTTATCAACTTATTTTTGACTAAAAAAATGAAAATGCAGGCCTATTTGGGAGAAATGTTTGAGGATTAAAAAAAAATCAGAACTGTCAAATAGTCACAGTTCTTCTACAGAACTTTACATAAACATGCTGACAGGGATTGCTTTCAAGTATCCTAGGACTTTGGAACAAATAAGCTAATGAACAACCTTTTGGATCCTGACTTGATCATAAGTTAAAGATGATTTTGGACTATCTACTCTATGTTGTAAGGATTCTGTAAATTTTGATCTGGTTTTATTTTAATTTCTTTGATTCCAAACTAAATTTTTTTTTAAAGATTTTATTTATTTATTTGACAGAGAGAGGGAGAGCCAGCGAGAGAGGGAACACAAGCAGGAAGAGTGGGAGAGGAAGAAGCAGACTCCCAGCAGATGAGCCTGATGTGGGGCTCGATCCCACAACGCCAGGATCACGCCCTTGAGCCGAAGGCAGACGCTTAACGACTGAGCCACCCAGGTGCCCCCCAAACTAAATTTTAACCCCTTTAAAGGGAAGAAACACATTAACTGCTTCTTTTACATCCCTCTCAAATGTCCAAGAAAGGTGTTAAATAGCATTGTCAACCACAGAAAGAGAACAAGTTAAAAAAATCATCATCAAAATAAGTCCATAGTACCTATATGTGTATAATATTCTGCATGCTAACCCAGACATTTTCTCTTCAAGAAAGTACCCCGGCAATGAAGGGAAAGGAAAAAATATGGAGATCTTCAGACACTTGGGTACAGCCAAGTGCATTGGTTCAGGTCAGACAGCCTGGTTTCCTCATATGGAGGCAATCATTACGTATATAACCTTGGAAAAGTTAGATAGCCATTCTGTGCCTCAGTCTACTCTTCTGTAAAATGAGGGTGACAATAATAGCAGACCCTATCTCATATAGACACTCTGAGTCTTAAAAGAATTAGGAGTTTGCAAATTATAGCCCATAGACCAAATCTGGTCCACCACCTATTTTTTTTTTTTTTTTAAATATCGGAACACACACAGGAGTTAATGCATGTGAAGTGCTTAGAGCTTTGCCTGTCCCCTAGCAAATGCTCAGTGAATGTTAGGTATAGCTTTTGTGGTGTTGGGAGACACAGACGGTAGCCCTAATTTCGCTGGTCTTGAGACTTGTAATTTTGTGTTTCCTTATCTGAGAAAGGAAAATATTTAAATATTTAAACCAGATGATCTCTAGCACTAATTCTAAGTTGGGTTATTCAAAAAAGAACATCCAGATGGTATCTGAAAGAAAAACATAGGGCGTGTGGGTAGCTCAGTTGGTTAAGCAACCCCCTTTGGCTCGGTCATGATCCTGGAGTCCTAGGACCAAGTCCCATGTCCGGTGGGCTCCCTGCTCAGCGGGGAGTCTGCTTCTCCCTCTGACCTTCCCCCCTCTCGCGCTCTCTCTCTCTCTCTCAAATAAATAAAATTAAAAAAAGAAAAAAAGAAAGGAGAGATAGTGGTACTATAAAAAGTAAGAAGAGGAAATATTTCACTCAGAGCTCTATTCCTTTTATTAACTGAGAGACAAATTCACTCAGAACTTTTAATTCTTCAAATAACAGGCATCATAAACACCATTATCTGTTTGCTTGTGCCTGTAGCATTTACTGTAATTCCTGAGATTAAAACCACAGCTTCTAATATTACAGGACAAGGATGGAGTGAGAAAGGCTTAATGCAATTCAAGATATTCAAAGGTAAAAAGCTGCAAATGAAAATTATCACAATGAGCAAGAATAAAATTATTATAAAACTGTCACATTTCTAATATTTCATATCACTTCTGACCATAAGCTCTGCAGCTATAAAAGCAATATCTTTTACTCCCCAGTGTGCAGTGGTGATGGTTCGCATTCTTCAAGGCTTATGATGTTAAAATGCCTTTAATTATGTTCGGGATAGCTATTCATAAGGCATTCTTAAACCTCTCCAAGGTCAGCATCTTCCTTCTCACTGATTCTCAGATCATCACTCTATGATTCTAGCTTCACTGACACAATATTCATTTTATCCTGGGGAAAGACACAATTGCTGAATTGGTCACACTGGCATCCGGGACGGGAGCAAGAATTGTCCCGGAAGGTTCCTTTGCTGGGCACTTGATGTCTGCATTGGTCTCCTCTGCCATTCTTTAGAGGTCAGCCAAACAGAAAATTCAGATTGGTACTTAATGCAATTCAAAAGTCCAAGCGTTGCAAACAGCCACCACCTTTTGGGGCCATTTGGAGACCCTGAGAATCAAGCAGATGGTAAGCGGCAGAGCCCCTTATAGATTTGTGTTTCTGGTGACACCTTGTAATGGGGAACATGAAAGTAATGTTGATATTGCCAATTCCTGTGCTACGTGGGCACCTTGAAAACTGAAAACTTAAGTCTATCCATAGTTTATCTTGAATTTAAGCAATTGCTGGCTATGCTACATACAGTGATAGACTTTACTCTCAAACCATTAATTTAAACACTCAGACACCAAAACCCAAAAAAGAATCAACTTCATGGATCGCTGGCCTTGTTAACAAGTAGCGAATGGGGTAAGTTATATTTCAGGAGCACTGGCTCACCAAGTTCTTGTTAAGGGCATAGCAACTATGGAAATGTCCTTGTTTTCAGGGATTTTCTTTTCATTCGCTAGCGCCTTCACGCGTGCGCACACAACACACACACACACACACACACACACACACACACACACCTCTATGCAGACCTATACATCTGCTTCCCCTCTGTGAAATTTCTAAAAGGCTGTGACAAACAAGTGGGAGTGCAGGGAGGAGGACCCAAAGCCCAAAGCCATGAAGAAGAAAGACCAAGTACAAAATGAGATATGAAGTCATTTCCAGGAGCCACCCAGATAATGAGGAATGATTTCATTTTCTTTTAATAACTTTAAATAATAATTTTACTGTGGTTTTTCTGCTTACTGAGAGAAATCTATGCCCATTGTAGTAAATCTGGAAAACACAGAGATGCCATGGAATAAGTTCTACTACTCAGATCATCACTGATAATATTTGGTATCTTTTTACCTAATCTTTTTTTAAGCATTGTCGTATCATCAATTTGTTTTGTATCTGTTCATGTCTAGCCTAGACGTAATCACAGTCTTAACTTTGTTTATTTATTAGTTTATTGTCTGTAACCCTACCCCTGTCCCCAAACCCTGCTCTTGCCCTGGAAAGAATGCTTCCAAAAGGAGAATAGTTTTGTCCTATTCTTTGATTTCATAGAGCCTGGGGACCACTTCAGTACTCAATAGATTATTGAATGCATGAATCAATTGAGATCCAATTGAGCATGTAACATTAAATCTTGTATTTCTCTCCCAACATCATAACAGTATAACGAGCACATCTTGTATGTCACTACATAATCCCCTCAATCTTTCTGTTCATTCCAAGTACTGCAGAAGTGGCTAGTTCCCTGTAGGCTTTCATGAGCTTCATGCAAGAGTAGTTAGAGAATGCCTCACCACCACTTGCTTGGCTGTAAAATATGAATTACTACATACCGTGTAATAATTTCAGTATTACTGAATATTTTGGTGGTTTATAGTTTTCACTCTTACGAATAAAGCTATGATGATCATTTTCACATGTAAAGATTTTCCTCATTTAGGAAATGGAATTAGTAAGTCAATAAGTTTTACATCATACTGAGCAATTAATTCCAAAAAAGACTGTACCATTTTACAGTTTCACTAACAATATATAAGCTTGTTCCTTTCATCGCAACCTTGCCCATACCAAGTATTATCTGTATTTCTATTTTTGATCATTTGAGAGGTTGGATATAATTTTTCATTTTAATTTGCATTTTTCAGATTTCTAGTATCCCGTCTTTTAGTCTGCCTCTTATGGACGATCAAGATTTTTCAGAATTGTGTGGAACTCTGAGTTAGACATATCCTACAACACGAGCCAAATCACCCTAGGAGATGGGCATTTGACTAAATGAGGGTTGGAGAGGAAGTCTAAGGGAAGGTTTGAGTTAGAACAAGAAGGAGAAGGGAGCTCTTCAATTGCATAAACATGGGTGCCTATTACATGCTGGGCACATGGGAAGATAGTGGAGATCCAAAGATGAAAGAGACGCAAACCATCATCTTGGAGCTAATACTCTAGTGATCATGCTGAAGAGAGAACTGAATGGCTGAAGAGAGAATGCCTAAACTAAACTAAAGTCAACCTAGAGAAAAATTATGGAAGAAGCTTTATTAAAGTTTAGCTTTACTGGAAAGGAAAAAAAAAAAAAAAACTAGTTCAAAATCCTCCCACAGCAGGTTAGGAAAAGTGAATTGCTTGGAGTGCATTTAGTTGGGCTGTGAAAGAAGTTAGACAATGCTGGTGGTTTACAGCTAGACATACTTGGGTTAGGCTGAAGTGATACCACATGGGGTAAATGATCATGCAACATTATAATAAGGAAATCTGAACATAAGAATTAGGCAACCCTTGTTTCAAGATTAAATTCAATTGCCTCTAGCTTATGGCCTTGGACATGTTAATTTCTTTGGTCTTCTATCTTCTCATCTGTGAAATGAAGATTATAATACCTTCCTGATGGGGTTGTTACATAATTTTAAATAAGATAGTGTATGGAAGAGCCTAGCAAATCATAATGGTACAAAGTAGATAACTGATAAAAGTCATAAAGAAAAAAATGTTAATTGTTTCTTAAGTTGAAGACAAAATTCCTCTGAGGATGAGAACTTTACGTTGTTAAGTAAAATAGATCAGTGTCCCATTTGACTAGGAAGAGACAGATACAAGACCAGCAACTGAAAATGGAAAAAAAATTCTAAAATGTAGAAACTATAAAGAAAGTAAGAAATAACAACCAAACAACAACAAAATTCTGATTAAAAAACTGTTCCAACAACTTTTTTCAAAAATGAAGAATATGAAATAACCACTTAAAAGTTACTTGCTACATGGTGACTATGGTTACTAATATTGTATGCTATACTTGAAATTTGCTGAAAGTAAATCTTACATGTTCTCATCTCCAAAAAAAAAAGAAAAGAAAAAAAGGTAAACTATATGAAGTGATGGATGTGTAAACAAAATTGATTATGCTAATCATTTCACAATGTATGTGTGTTTCAAATCATTACATTGTCCTCTTAAATATATACAATTTTTATTTGTCAATTAAACCTCAATAAGGCTGGAATAAAACCAAAAGCGACTTTTTCCCACCTGCCCACAAAAACTGGATGTTGTCACTCTTTAAATTTTGTCAATAAGTTTTGAAAAATGTTGTATTTGATAGCTTTAAATTTGCATATTTTATCATTCGTGGGGTTGAAGACCTTCCTCACACTGAAATAGTAAAAATTTTTCTCTTGAAAAAAAGTTGTTTGCTGGACAAGGCTGAGATACAACCCCTCCTTTTATGTACAAAACCACAACAGGGGCGCTTGGGTGGCACAGCGGTTAGGCGTCTGCCTTCGGCTCAGGGCATGGTCCCGGCGTTATGGGATCGAGCCCCACATCAGGCTCCTCTTCTATGAGCCTGCTTCTTCCTCTCCCACTCCCCCTGCTTGTGTTCCCTCTCTCGCTGGCTGTCTCTATCTCTGTCGAATAAATAAATAAAATCTTAAAAAAAAAAAAAACCACAACAAAACAAACACCTCCATTATGGATGTTTTCATTAACTTGATTGAGAGAACCATTTCACAATGTATATGTGTATTAAATCATTATATTTTACATTCTAAGTAAATCACAATTTTACTTGTCAATTATACCTCAAAATAAAGTTGGGGAAAAAAACAAACACCTCCAGAAAACTTTGCTAATACCAAGTATATTAACTAATATGTTTATATGGGTTTAAGATTACTAGCAACTCTCTTTTCTTCCATAGTTAGAACTGGCTTATTGTGTGTGTGGGGGGGGAGTAGGTTAGGTTGAGGAATAAAAAATTACATACATATCAAAAATATTTTTATCTACTAATCTTTGTATGTGAATCCAATGCCTTTTCATCAAGTGAAGTTCGCACAGTTGGTTTCCCTGCCATCTTTCTTACAAAAACTATACCTATAATGCTTATAATGCAGCATTAGTTTTCATTTTGGTTTCTCTAAAGTGGAGCAAGAAATTAAAGACAGTTGCAAAATAATCTGAGTACATAATCCTTCTTGGTTTTTACAAATTTTCCAAAAACTTTTACTGTTGTTTTCTCCAGGCTTAATTGAATGCCTTTATTAAACAACTCTCCTTTGCTGAGACTTGCCATTGTCATTTCATAATAAACAAAACCTCTCTTACTCAACTATTTAATCAGTTAGGATAGTATTTCCATAAATTAATTAGTTACACTAAAAAAAGTCTTTAATAAGCAACTTTGGTAATAGATATATAATTTTGGTGAGCATACAACTTGACTGGTAGAGGTATATGTGCACAAGTTTAGTGGCCTGAAATGACTTATTTCCAGCAGTATGGGTGACTAGATAATTCTGAACAACCTTCCTGGCTAAAACAGCTAAAGTGATATATATATATATATATATATTCAATCTTCTAAAAAGCATTGCTGAATTAGCACAAAAGGAAGTAATTCATAGGGGCCAAAGAAAAAGTGAAAGCAGGAACCTTGACAGAAAAGAAGATACCAAAACCAGATTATATGTAGAGGTTTTTGGTAAATCCTGGAGTTCTCGAGTGTCTGTTTTGATGCTAGAAAAGGTGCAGGGGAATGGAGTCAAAATCTAGGATCTGCCAAAGGATAGAGCCTATGAAGACAAACTCCATGATGCTCAGCCCTCAAGGACTGAGGTAAAAGAGACAAGAAAATTGCATTTATCAATTTATTGCATTTATTGATTCTATGCTGAGTGAAGAGAGAAAAAAATCCTAGTTGAGAATTTGCTGTCATTAAACAATCGTTATAGAAATATACAATTCAAATTCATGCTTTCATTTTGGTCAAAAAAAAAAAAAAATCCTACAGTGAAGTAAAGTGGCGCTGGGTTACTAATGCTGCCAAATAGCATGAACACATACAAATGTCACCTGGAGGAATCCAACTACAACCTAGGCCTCAAGAAATTCTCACAAAATGTCAATTAAAATGAGTAGGTTGTAGCCAAAAATCACAAAACACAAAAGTGACAGCCAGCAGGAACAGAGATGGCATGATCAGAAGGGAAAGTCTTCAGTGATTGCAATAAGATAGTGAATATAAACTATACAAATTCAATATGTTTAAAAAAAATAAAAGATAAGCTTGAAATACGGAGAAGAGGAACTCTCAAGAACTACTAAGTAGCTTTGGAAACATGCAAATGACACTCCCAGGCACGAAGGGTAAATTAATTAAAATTAAGCATACAATGAGTAAATCGGAATTGAAGACAACAGATAAGAGTTTTAGTGAACTGAAAGACAAATCCAAATAAATTATCTAGAATGCATCTTAGAAAGAAAGTGAAAACTTTAAAGAAGGTAAGAGCCATAGAGGATAGAGGGGTAATGTCTGACATAGACCTTAACTGGTGGTCCAGAAAGAGAACATATTAGTCAGAATAGGCTAATCTATGATGCAGCAACAAAGCAAGCCCCAAATTTTAGTAGCTTAAAAAAACAAATGTATTTGTTATTCATATAAAGGTCAGTGTGTATCGGGCAACTTTTCAGGGAAATATCTACCCCCTGAGTGGTACCTCAGGAATCTTGTGGATCTTCCACCTCACAAGTGGTTTCCACAGTTGCTGCCAAAATAGATGGGAACCCTGGGGTAAGTTAATGGAAGAGGCATAAATGATACAGTGAATGCATAGTACTATCTCTGCCTCTGTTTGCCCTTCAGTCATAAAATCTTTCCATTCTTCTATCTACACACAGAATATACTCAGCCCCAAACCCAAGCCCCATCTGGTCATTGCCCTCAGCTCACAATTCAAGAATTCTAAGTGATAGTCACTCAGTCTTTCCAAACATGGCTTCTCTTCTAATGAGATCTATGAACGAAAAAGTCACCATTATGCCACATCCTGTCTAATCAGTGACTGTGAAACAGGAACAAAATAATTACAGTAAATATTACCATATGAAAGGAAATGAATGGGAGACATATAATATACCCTTCACTGGAATCCACTGGGCAGACACTGTGCATGCTCCTTACTCAAGGGAGATTTTCCTTAATTCATCTCTGATTCTCCTCTTTGTCCACTGGTCTCATGTTTCATGGTGTCACTCTATATGAAGTTACTCTTCTTTAATACTATCCTTGACCACATCTGAGGTGAGCTTTGGGGGTCAATCACTGTTGTGGTCTGCACAGGTTTCAAAACTGACTTTCTGTTTATTAAAAGTTGGAACACAAGGGTTGTTTCAAATCTTAAAAGTCATATGCCTTTTCCAAATCCAAACTCATAATTTCTTTGTCATTATAGGTTTCCTAAAAACTTATTAAGTTTCTCATTATTTGCTTCCAGTCAGTTACATGTGCCAGTAATGATACCAGAAGTACTCTTAAAGACATTGTTTTTGGATATGTTTTCTTTATTTTCTTGTCCTTCACACCTCTCTCTCTTGATTTAATGGCAGGTACCTTAAGGCTACCTGGAGCAATGAAGGGTGTGGGGGGTGGGGGCAAAACTATAATGTGATTTTATCCTGGATCATTTTATCTATTGATAGGTTTTGCTAGTTGCCATTTTTAGGTCTTTTGGCTTTCCCAATTCTGTAGGGTTTGAGTTTCTATTTCCTTTAATTGTGCAAACTGGCCCTATCTCTCTTAAACAAATCCCATTTTCATAACATTGCCACAGGTTGGGTTCTCCAGAGAGTAGATTCCAATATGGGGTTTAGTGTACAGGATATTTTTAAGCACCTTGGGATCAGCATCTGTGAAAGAGAAGGAATGATAGGAGGACTAAGAAACTGGAGGTCCATGACAGCTTCAGCCTACCCCACAGGGAACTCTGGAACTAAAATGGTTTAAGAAAATTGTCACATGCTGGGCCAAAATGCCTGTGTGTTTATGTATCCATATTGATCAGTCACTGGATATGAGCCACCCCATGAAGTTTGTGACTTTGTGAAAGCTGGCTAACTATAGCCAATGAAGTCTGTGGAGATGCTGTTATCTGAAGGGTCTCTATTAATGTAACCTCCAGAAACAGGGGAGTAAGTCCTTCTATGAAGAGAGATCTAGATAAAACATCTTGTCCATTCCAGTCCACCCGTGTGTTTCTCCCCTATACTTCTCAGCATGTTGAGTAGCAGCTTCTTTATAATTCTAGTAGGCTTCTCTCCCCTGGGAAAACTTAGTAGAAGGTTAGTGGAACAAAAGACAATCCCCACTGCAGCAAATGGTCTCTGGGCCACACGATATTGAATGTCTCCATCCTCCACTATATGATACAATGCATGGATGTCATGGCTGTAAACCCACTTGCACATTTCTTTGTTATATACTGGGTCCCCTGGTCTGACACAATATAATATGGGATGGACCACTGAGTCAAAGATCTGTAAACCCTTCAATGGTAGTACTGGTTGAGGTCCTGCAGGCAGGAAAGGAAAATGCACACACAGAATATGTATCTGTTCCTATGAGAATTAATCACTGGACCTTTAATGGTAAAAAAAGAGCCCAATGTAGTCAACTTCCCACTAAAGTGGCCCATTGGTTTCCTCAAAAAATGGTGCTATATCTGGGGCCCTTCCTTGGTATCTATTATTTATCAAACAGGCATTGACAGTGGCAATAGCTACATCAGCTTTGGTAAATTTAACTTCATGTCACTGAAGCCATTCATGGCCTCCATCTCTGTTACCATGGCCACCTCATTCATATGTACATCTACCAGCACTGAGGAGGCCAATGACAGAAAAGTCATTTTGAATACTTGGTTGCTTGGTATCTCTTTCATGGAGGTTGTTCTCTGATGGGTATTAACACACCCTAATAAATATATTTACACTTAGCAGCTATTCCCATATGTTCACCCACATGCTTCTATCCCAGATCACTCTGTTCCTAGTCTTCTACTCTTTCTCATTCCAGATGTCTGACCAACTGTCCAGGATAATTAAATATGCCCTCGAATCCATATATATTTTAACCTGAGGTAGTCACTCCTCTGAACACACAAAGTTGATGACCAGGTGCACCACTTATATGTCTGGCAAAGCTGGATGGGAGAGCCATCCCTTCCACCCACATTCTATTGTCCATAACTCAGTCACATAGTCCTAATCAAACTGAAAGAGAGGCTAGACCAGTTACTCTTATTCTGTGCCTGGAGTGTTCAAAGCATTGTCTCTGCCATAGAGAAAACAGAGAATGGAAGAAAGGTAATGTTCAAGTTAAGAATTATTGAGAATTTTCCAGAACTATTTAAAAACACCAATTCTCAGAACTAGGAATGGGACAAATTCCAAGAGGATTAAATAAAAAGAAATCCACACCCCAATCATCATCATAATACTGAAGACCACCCAAGAAAAAGAGGTCTTAAAAGACAGAGTGCCCACAGAGGAACAGAAATTAGACTGACTGATGACTTATCGATAGCAATAATGAAAGCCAGATTATTTTGGAATAATGCCATCAATGTTATCAGAAAAAAAGAAAGTTGAACTATTGTTCAAGAAAGAGAGTAAAGATATTTTCAAATAAATAATATGTGAGAAGCTAACCTAGCAAAGATCTTCCCTAGATTACAGTCTATGAGATGTACTTTACACAGAAGGAAAATGTTCACAGATAGAATATCTGAGATAGAACGGTGAGCAAAAAATAAATTAAATGAATAAAATTAAGAAAAATGTGGGTAAATCTAAATCAACATTGACTATTCAAAAGAACTACAAGAATGTTTAACTGTCGGAGAAAACTCGAAGAGAATTAAAATACAGAATAACAGTAAGACTTAAATTAGGAAAAAAAAAAGGTGATCAAGTATTTAGGGTCCTTGAATATTTCGGAAGATGATAAAATGGTGGTGGTGCCAGTTGAGTAAGTCTGTTAAAGGTGTTAGGGTTACAAAAAACTATATGGAGCACATAACATCCAAACATAGAAAAAGAAAACAAAGAAATGAGAAAAATGATATATATATCATCATATTATTCTACCAACATATAGATCAGAAGGCAGAAAATGAAACAACATATTTTTAGATGTATAAATCAAACCATAAAGGAAATATGGAGAGTAGTTTAGAGACAATTCAGGATAGCGGTCACCCTGGAGAGAGTACAATGGGGAGGAGGAGCAGCAAGAAGGAAGGATGGGGGAACTCAGGTTTCAATTTTTAAAGCTGGATGGTGAGTACCCAGGTAGTTGTTTTATTATAATCTTTTAAAGGAATCCAAAATGTTTTAAATATGCTTTTCTATGTATATTTCATCAAAAGTAAATCTACTAAAATAAAGGTAAAGATGTGAGTTGATGGATGTGTTAATTAACTTGATTATTGAAATCCTTTCCCAATGGATATGAGCATCAAAGCATCATGTTGTACACTTTAAATATATCACAATTTTATTTGTCAATTATAGCTCAATAAAACTGAAAAAAGTAATAAATAAGTAAATAAATAAACAAATAAGCAGGGCAAATGACTTAAAATGTGACCCGCCAACTCTGAGTATTCCAAGTGCCAGGACTATTAATCAGTATAGGTTGTCAGCAGATATATTTTGGAGAAGGAATGGAGATTGTCAATTAATGCAATCAATCAATCCAGAAAAACATTAATCCAGCTATTTGATTAAGTAGAAATCAATTAAGAGTGGTTCCACTTTGAGTATATAAAACTATTTGGATGTGCTTTCTCTGGAGAAGGGAGGAAAGAAGAGAAGACGCAGTAGAATTCATTGCTCCTGGTATGATTTCTCAGAAACTACTCTGAATCTTGGGTTTGGGTTTGTCTGACTGCAAGGTGTTAGATTCTGTAAGTGTTCATGGCATTAATATGGTATGCATTCTGAATTTCAAGCTTTATGGGCTATGTCTCTTTCTATACAGCATTTTTTCCTCCATGGAAAGCACAGCAACAGGATATTGCTTAACAACAACAACAAAAGAGTTAATAAGGCTCGTTTTTCTTCAAAAGTTGCTTGAATAGTCTCTGCTCAGTTTCCTGAAGAAACTAGGATAAAATAACAGTACACATTTTAATAAAATATACGGGGAGTTTGAACATTAAAACTGCCATTATCAGTATTACCATTATCAGTAGAGAAGTTGTATACCTAATTCTCCATACATTATGCTAAAAAATTAAAGCATTATATCTAATACAATGTCAAACATAATGTTAATGTAAAAATTAACTACAGGAAATTACAAATGTGAAAGAATGGAATTCTAAATGAACAGATTAGAAAGATGGTAGCAGGAAGATATCTTCAGCTCCTAGAATTAATAGTTTCCTAATGTAGCACTCTGAAAAATCATTCAATGGAAGGCCTACCTATCATCATCTACATTTTCATAAATGATATGTAAAATGACTAGTTGTTAAGATGCAATATTGACATCAGGTTGATAATGAATCAACAACCAAGAAATGCCCAAGAGCGTATCTATCCAAACTACCATAATTAGCCAGACCCTGTGCTTTTTTAGAGAGAAATAGGCAAATAAGATTATCAGGATCCCTGCCTCATTGGGTGAGTGAAGCAAACAAGTAAAGTGAGTCCCCAGTTCCCAGTTCTCTGTCTTTTGGTAGGTGCTTGCTCAAATGTTAGTTGGATGATGGCGGTGTGGTAGGTTGAGTCAAAGTGCTTTCAGAATACCAAGGAGTAATATTTGAGCTGATTCTTTAAGGAAGGACAGGACCTTTCCAAGAAGAGATATATTCTGCTAAGAGAGATCAATGGAAAGGAAGATTTTTTTTTCATCTAAAATGTATGCTAACAAAGGGGTAAATGGACATGTAAGTCCTGGAAGATTCTGAGAGCCGGTATCAGAGGATGAAGGTGGAGATGAGATTGGGAGGCAATTGGGCCATGTATCAAAGCCATCTATCTATTCCACACTAGAGAGTTTGTACTTTCTTCTATAGAAAATACAGGGCCTTCAGAGGTTTGCATGCAGGGGAGCAGGCAGGCAGGTTTGTCTATAAGGGGAAGAGCTCCTGCAGCGTAATAGGGAATGGATTGGGTGACAGGTGCCATGCTGCGGGCCCTGGGTTAGTGACCACACACAGATGAAGAAGACACTATCACCGCCTTCCAGGTGGTGGAAAGCTAGTGGGGAAGGCAGGTAAAATCAGGGGATGGATAATTGTTATACAAAGGCTAAGTGTTGTGATAAGAGCATATATAGAGTGGTGCTTTGCAAATACACAGGAGGGTTATTACCTCATGGTGGAGAAGTCAGGGAAGGCTTCTAGGAGGAAATACCAGCTGAGCTGAGCCTAGGAAATCAGGAAATAAAGGCAAATACTATATTTTAACTCACTGCTCAGGCTACAACCTGAGGTTAAGAGTTCATAACGGTTCTTATCCAATGGCATGTATTTTGGGAAACATGATAGGGTATAGGAATAAAAGTAATTAATGTAATAAATCAATAAAATCATAAGAACAGCATTTAATCTTGTTAAGCACAAGGAATGTTTAACTGATTAATCATGCACAATGAACATTTATCAAGGGCTATGCATCAAAGAAGCTTCAAGATAATTTTCAGGAGTACCAGGATTGTGTCCGATGGGATTCCCACCTTGGAAAGGGGTTAGAATGGGTCCTGTTTCCCTTTGAATACTGAGGTCCCATTTCTACCACCTTCCAGCTCAAGAAGCTTATAACCTAATTTGATGGAGCAGATTTTTCATGTTGGAAAAGAATAAAGGGCTAAAACTAGGCTTATACAAAAGTAGGATTAAGTAGTTTGGTGCAAACTGAAACTTCCATGGGGTTTCTGAGACATGAGCTAAGAAATGTGGACTAAAGCATCCCAGACAGAGGGAATATTCTGGGCAGAAGACCTAGGAATAAGCAGAAACATGGCTTTCTCTTTTCTCTTTTTCTCCTTCCTGCCTCCCATCCTCCCCCCCCCTCTTTCTTTCCTTCTTCCAATGGCTATTCATTGAACCTAGAATTTCACTTTTAATCAAAATCTATTCACCGCTTGCAGTTCCACGGAAGCGACACCAAAAAGAGAAACTATGCTGCCCTTCTTTCCTCCTAAATCTAATTCCATCTTCTGGAAACTGGGCATTGATCAGGGAATATATCCCAAAAGAGATAATGTTCAAACTAAATCGCAAAGGAGCCTAAAAGATACACCAGGCAGAACAATAGCTCACACCAAAGCAAAATACAGAGGGTGGCATAGTCCAGGAATTACAAGGATCTGACTAGCGCAGAAGCTTAGGGTACTAGAGAGGGGGAGGGGTGGAATCCAAGGAAGAGTGCAATAATGACTCTCAGGACAGGAGACAGACCAGGTTCATGGCAGGAGCAGTAGGAGAGAAGGCTGAATAGGTCATCTAAGGTCCTGCTGGCTAGAAAACAGCAAACAGACGTGACATAAACTGGTTCCTGCTAGTCCTTCAGAACTGTGTTTGCTAAGCAATTTTGCACACTTGAAAGCAATCTGGGTACACTTAGGCCTTCTGACTATAGTTGGTATTACCTGTAATTATTATTAATTAAGGCAGAGACTTGCGTATATGAAAGGAGTGTGGAAATCTACAGGGTTCATTTTTGTATTTGTCAACTTTTATTTGAAAACAGCAGGTGAAATTCTGATTTGAGCAACGTTTAGCCTCAAACTATCATGCAGATTGTTTTGGTATCTATGTAATTGCAAAAGGCTGCTTTGGTCGAAGCTCCTGAACACTTTTTATTGCTAATTTTGGCAATAAACCTGTTAATTAGTTAATTGTAAAACATTAGTGAATCAAGCAAAAAGAATCCATCTGTTTATAAAATTTCAAAGATCTCTTCTGGGCATAACATTTAAAAACAAGAGCTGGCTTGCACTCTCTTGCCTACTAACTACAAACCATCTCTTTGGAATGTTTGTATAGTCTCCACTTAGGACTAAGAGGTGATATTTGAATGCAACCACTTGCCATATTTGAAGACAATTTTGTAGGCACATGGTGCTGCATACAAAGTTTTCCAGAAAATGAAAAATTAGTGAGGGATATACAACTTTTTCTTCTATATCCCAAGCTGAATCTAGAAATAATTAGTCAAGCAGGAAAAGAAACAGAAGGCATTCCACACAGAAAAGCACACTTATAAAAGCAAGTCACAACAACAACAACAACAACGACGACAACAACAACAACAAGAGGACTGCAAAAATTCCTAACAGAGAGAAGCTGTAGTATACATAGGAAAAGTACGACAGAGAAGACTGGTGGGTTGGACAGGGACCAGACTGTAAAAAACTTAAAAGAAGAAATTTCCTGCAACTTTACCAACAAAGTTAGGGGAATCCAGTGAAAATCTTCTACCTAGTGAGTATGATGAAAAATTTGTTTTTTAAGAAATATTGCGAATCTTCCATCTGGAAAACTGGGAAGAGTCCTAAGGTCTTCCTTGCCCCAGTTCCCCGAGGGAAGTGTAGTGGAAAGACCAGGAAAAGCTTGGGCACCCACGAACGAAGTAGGAGAAAAGGTCACCAACCAAAAGCCAGACTGACCATGTAGCTCATCTTCCCCGGAGCTCTACTTTTCTTTATAAATGGGGAAGTTGTTTGAGGACACATTTAGTCTGGGTTTAAGGGAATAGATTGGTATGGTTCGGTTCACAGTTCCTTCTGTGTATAGCTAAGTTATTGAGAGACATTGGGATGTTGGGATGGCTTTAAGGAATTCCTCCCACCCAAGATAACAACTAATCTGATCTCCTGACATGAAGGTGCAGACCCAGACACCATATTGCAATATGAGCAAAAGCACCCACAACTGGAACTACGGAGGTTTGGGGGAGGAAACAAGGTTTGGTGTATAAGACTACCAGAAGCTAGTCCATGGTCTAAAGTCATATGCAGATGATGTAGTTCTGATGGAAACCTAATCATAATGGAAGTTACTGCATTTGTTATAATCTGAATTTTTGGTTATAACTTGCATCTTGATATCAGAATGATTTCCATTGTTTTTTTTTATTGCTGATTTTCATAGATTTTTTTTTTTTTGTATTCCATTAATTATCTGAATTTGATCTTGGATCTTTAACAAATAAATGTAAAGATAACAAAGGTACCCTTCAGTTATATAGTCATCCAAATCACTTGCTTTCTTTCTTTCAACATCCCAAAACATCATAACCATCTTTCTAAAATGAGTATAGAGTAGGCTTCCAGAGAAGAGCATCAATGGACCCCAAATGCTCAAACATTCTCCTTCATTTTTGTTTTTCCCTTGTTGTGGACTTTATTATGTCTTGGATGCAACTAGCGATTTCAATGTTATTAGGATCCCAGCCACCAATAATTCCCGTGCTCATATCTGCCTATCATAGATTACCCAGTTGTAAGTCAGAATTCCATTTATTTCCTTATTTTAAGACCTTCTGGCTTTGATATTGCCGACTGGGGGGTTCCAGCGGGCATCTGTTAATAAGTATTCTGATTTGTTCATGAAGTCGTCACTTAAATATTCAACAAAACTTAAAGAAGATAAGGTATCATAACATGATGAAGTAGAAGGAGCACTGAGTTAGGAGTCAGGAGGCTGGTACAGTCTCGAGAGCTGGGTGGCGTTGAATAATGTATCTAATCTCCTTCAGCCCTGGTTTCCCCAACTATAAAAACAGGGTTGGACCAGTTATCATTTTAGATTTCCTCCAGTTAAAACATTCTCAAATTTGATTTCCCAGGCTGCTTTTGGGATCCTCCGTTTGCTTCCAGCCCGGCAAGCAGAGGCCAATGCTATTATAACCTGACAGCTGGAGAGACAGACAAAGAATAAAAGCTTCCCCAAGTGTTCCTGATCCTCCTTTTCTGTAAATAAATGAAAAGACTTCATTTTCCAGAGCAAATCCTGAGTCGCAAATGCCATTTTTTTCTTCATGGGGAGGTAAAAAAAAATTAGCATTTAAAAATATGCCAGCATGTAACATTTCGTTTGTTTCCATAATGTCTGATTTAAGGATAAAGATCTTTTTTCAACACTGAAAGCAAAACCTCCTAATTCATCTGGCTTACAGGATCATTTACATATCCAATGGAACGTTTATTTTATCTGACCAGAATTGAAGATGATACAACATTCTCGGCTGAGATTAAAAATATATAAGGATGGAATATTGATGGCAATACACAATATAGAGAAGAGCAGCCCAGATGATGCACTGTGGATGATAAGAATGAAACAGAGCCTAGCTAAAGTAAGATGATAACCTCAAAAGATATAGATTAATGACAGTAGTTTCTAAGATTGAAAAAGGAGAGGCAAGGATAAAAGAGGAATAAATTTAAGCATTTCAACAAAGGATGGAGAAATTTAAAGGATAATGTTAATTGAATTATGTGTTGTAACCAGATAATACTCTATTATACAGAGATGAAAGCCACAGTCATATCAAACCATCTAGTCGCAAGACGCCAACTTGAATCTGCAAGGGTTATTTTTAAAGCGGCAGACTCTAATAGGAGTCTGAATTTCAAGAGTACAATTTTAGTTTAAGCTTCTTAATTTATAATGGTGATTGACTTAGTTTGATTGCTCAGGAACATATTTCCAGATTTATGACAACACCAGGGTAACTGAATGCATTGTTACTTTTCATCTAGAATTCACTGATTCATTTTATGGCTATTTAGTGAGTTTACCTAGGAGTTCTCCATAATCTCAAATGGCCCAAAGGGCCTTATTTTTTCAACCTTCATTCATGCAACTAACCATTCCTAAGTACCTTCTGTGCAGAAAGCATTGTGCTCAAGTTCAGAGCCTAAAAGACATTGATACACTTTTTGAGGATGAGAGTTATATCATCTTTACATTTCTATCCCTAGCAAGAGGGCCTGACCTATTTTTGTAATTGGTAAATATTAAGACGAAATGAACACTTTAGGGAGGCGGATAGACATGAAACTATGAACTAAGAAAATCAAATAATACTTTATATGCCTAGAATCATGAACTAAAAAAGTTGGAAGAGATCTTACATGTCATTGGATCTAATATTTCCTAAGTTTGTTTCATGGAATAAAAGTAATGGATGTTACTAAAACAAAAGGGGGTGGGAGATTCCTTGGTCGAATAAGTTTGGAAGGCAGCTTGTGCTCTCACCACCGTACCACCGATGCTGCATAACACAGGTCAATTAAGTTTGGAAAAAACAGAATCAAGCAAGTTGCTTTACTTCTCAAAGACTTTAACATGCTAAAATTTTGTATTTATCTCAAAAATCAGATATAGCACATACTACTTTCAACTTTATTCATCCAGGGGGCACTTTTACTGAGCCACATCTTGTGAAACCATGTTCTGACCTGGGAAGGGCTCAACTGATCCATTTTCCTGGCTTTATCCCTCAACCCTAACCACTTTTCATCCAGCAAAAGAGAACTTTGTAACTCTGCTTGAATAATTCTATGAAGAAGTGATTCATCCTATTGTTTAATTTAAATTCAATTTAATTAACATATACTGTATTATTAATTTCAGAGGTAGATTTCAGTGACTCATCAGTTGCATACAACACCCACTGCTCATTACTTTAAGTGCCTTCCTTAATGCCCATCACCCAGTTACCCCATCCCCCCACCCACATTCCCTCCAGCAACCTTCAGTTTTTTTCCTAGAGCCGAGTTTTTTATGACTTGCCTCCCTCTCAACTTTCATCTTATTTTATTTTTCCTTCCCTTCCCCCATGTTCATCTGTTTTGTTTCTTAAATTCCACATGAGTGAAATCGTATGGTATTTGTTTTTCTCTGACTGACTTATTTCGCTTAGCGTAATATCCTCTAGTTCCATTCACATCGTTGCAAAAGGCAAGATTTCATTCTTTTTGATGGCTGAGTGATATTCCATTGTGTATATATACCACATCTTCTTTATCCATTCATCTGTCAATGGACATCTGGGCTCTTTCCATAGTTTGGCAATTGTGGACATTGCTGCTATAAACACTGGGGTGCATGTGCCCCTTCGAATCACTATGTTGGTATCCTTTGGATAAATATCTAGTAAGGATGCAGAGAAAGGGGGACCCTCTTACACTGTTGGTGGGAATGCAAACTGGTGCAGCCTCTCTGGAAAACAGTATGGAGATTCCTCAAAAAGTTAAAATAGAGCTATCCTATGACCCAGCAATTGCATTACTCGGTATTTATCCAAAGGATTCATCCTCTTTTTTTAAGCAAACTGTTTCTATCATTGGAAAACCATTAGCAATCTTTTGGAATTTGAGCTGAAATCACCTCATAGTCCACTAAGAACAGGTGTCAGCAAGCAATGGTCTGCAGGAAAAATAAGGTGCATCACCTACTCATGCATGGTGCTCAAGATAAGAATGGTCTTTATATTTTTTTAAAGACTGAAAAATAAAAAACAAAGAATAATATGCAACAATGATCATATGTGGCCCACCCAGCTTAAAATATTCACAATCTGGACCTTTACAAAAGCATTTGCAGAATCTGTACTCCAAATAGTCTCCAGAATTTTTGAACATGCATTCTGTGCTAAGCAACCTCAAAGGTAGTCCCAAAAGATCCCTGCATCCTTGTGTTCAAGTCCTTGGATAATCTCTTCCCCTTGAGCATGGAC
Organism: Ursus maritimus; assembly: GCF_017311325.1. Taxonomy (NCBI): domain Eukaryota; kingdom Metazoa; phylum Chordata; class Mammalia; order Carnivora; family Ursidae; genus Ursus; species Ursus maritimus. The sequence goes on from NW_024426996.1 coordinate 64,714,020, forward strand.
TAGATTTAGCAACTCACTTCTATTCTATGAGATTCCATTCCATTCCATTCCATCCCATTCCATCCCATTCCATTCAACAGACTTGCTTCTATTCTCTTGTGCTGAATAGAATATGGCAAAAGTGATGGAATGTCTCTTCTAAGATTAAGTAATAAAAAGACTAGCTTCTGACCTGGTTGTTTTCTTGCCCTCTCTCACTCGCCCACTCTGAGGGAAACCAGCTGCCCTTTGTGAAATACTGCCATATTTCTGATCCTATAAAAGGGCAAGGAAAGGAAAAAGGCCTCCAGTCAACAGCTAATGAGGAACTATGGCTTTCTGTCCAACAGTCTGCAAGGAACTGGACCCTACCTACAACCAGGTAAGTGAACTTGAAATGGATCCTCCCCCAGCTGATCCTTCAAACATGACTACAGCACTGGCCAACAGCTTTTTTTTTTTTTTAAGTTTTTTTATTATATTATGTTAGTCACCATACAGTACATCCCTGGTTTTTGATGTAAAGTTTGATGATTCATTAGTTGCATATAACACCCAGTGCACCATGCAATACGTGCCCTCCTTACTACCCATCACCAGCCAACAGCTTTATTTCAAGTTCATGGGAGACCTTGAGCTAGAGGCAGACGGCTAAATTACACCCAGATTCCTGATCCATAAACACTTCAAGATAATAAACGTTTGCTGTTTTAAGATGTCATGTTTTGGGATAATTATTGCCTAGCAAGAGATAATAAACACACATTACCATTAGTAAAAATTTTTAGAGTATCTAGTCCAGTCCTAATATATGGATATTTGCTTATGAATACATGTATAATATATTAACATATTATACGTGTGTATATATGTATATATACATATAATATATATATATATTTCTTATGAATTATAAACATGTACTCCAATTATAAACATGACCCTCTTTTTCCCAAACTTTTACTTTAATTACTAGAAAAGCTTACATTCTTTAAAAAAATTGGTAAAAATAAATATAGAGGTAAGTTTTAATAACTTTTTATGGGTATGGACACTACTAGATTGGTTTGTCCATCCCCTGATGTGCCCACATCTACTACAAAGATCACTGTGATAGAATAACATATAAGATCGACACAAACACTCCCCAAAGTTGTAAACATAAAATTTTATTTGTATGATTACTATATACTTTCAATAGAATCAGATTTTTCTGTCTAAAAAATTTTATTGTTCAGAAGTGTTAGTTCTTCATTCTTGTTAATCAGTGTACAACTCATCACAGATGTCACCTTGGAAACCTATACTTAGGTCTGTAGAAAATTTTCAGATGTCTGACAGAGTTTGTTCTGTCTTAAGGGTTGCTTGGCCACCAAAGAGGAATGTTAACAGCTGTGGGAGAAGCAATTAGTGTCCATTCTATCCTGATTGACAATTCTGTAAAATGCCCAGTAGCATTTTCTATGGTTTTACAAAATGGCGACCTTCTGTTTCAGAGTGCTGGGTAGCTATTGAGTTCCGGGTATAGTTATCATCATGCGGATGCCCCATGTGGCTTCCAATTAGAGAATTGAGCCTAATTTCACTCCCCAACCAGACTGAAATATAAAAGAGACAGATAAGACCTTCATAGTGAAGCATGGACAGAGCTTTCAGGCAAGCAGAATACATGAATATCAACTTTTAGGAGCATTCGATTAAAAATGCAAAGGCAGAGCTCTCTGAGAAACTGGGAGGCTCTGGATGAAAGGAGAGAGATTAGGGAGGACACTGCAATGAATGCACTGTTTTCATACAATGCCCTAATCAGGAGGACAAGTGGCAGTCGTTATGAAGCAGCAAGATTCAGAACAATGCCTTTCCCAGGGAAGTAGTCACTACAAAACAAGGCCTGCAGTAGGACAATACTAACTTGTACACGTGAAAAAGAATAATTACTTTAAGACACGAGGCCTGACATTTGGTGAGCTTCCTTGGTCCAAAAACAAAAATACTAGAAACTGGAAAGTGGTGGGTTATTTTTCCCTTAGCCTCCGAACTTCCTATTTTTGTCACTATGCATTTCATATTACCCCAATTATCTAAGTTAGTGCATTAATATAGAAATACTATGATCTTCCATTTTCCCTAATTAAGACTATTAGGAAGACATTTTATGCTCTTATTTTTTTAATGAAATTCAATTTAAAGTCACTGTATCAGATCTTATTAGCTGCTACATTATAACATATAATATTTCATTGGGGGCAAAATGCCTAAATCAAAAATTAGATCCAAACTTCAAAAATACAAACTATGATAGTAACATAGTCATGGTCCTTTGCATATATTTCATCCTGTATAAAATAAAACTTTCCTTGCGTCAAGTTTTAATCAAGAATGTCCCCAGGAAATACTATGGCATGGAAGATCTAGGAAGAAATTGTACCATCCCATCTTTTTAATAATAGGGTGTCCAAATTAAAGGTTGTGAATATTTTAAGGATGGTCTGAGAGGTGAATAAGGAGTTGAGCCACCCCATACCATTTTTTTTAAAGCAAAATGGGAAAATTTCATTCAGTTAATACAGCAAGCATACTGAAGCGTTAAATGCATGCTCAGCGTGAAGCTAATCACAGTGGGATAGGATAACATCCTGGAGGAAAATACCTCCTGTGTCCAGTACACAGTAGTTGCTCAATACAAGATTTTTAAATAAGTGGATAAAGACTTTCCTCCCTTTCCCAAAGAAACATACAACCTAGTTGGAATTAACAGACATTCCTCCATGTAATCTTTGCCAGATGTCTGTGAGGAAGGAAATGTTTTTAAGCTAATTTTTTAAAGGAAGAGATGGAGGTTCTGCATCTAAAGGTCAGAGAAGTAGAGAGTGGTGGAGCAGGGACTTTGACCCCGTCTGTCTGCCTCTGGAGTCTATGGATTAACTTGGACTTGGATCTTCAGCTACTGGTGTTTGCTCTTCTGAGAGAGAAGGACTGCCCTCAGTGATCTCCTGCTAGTCCTTCAGTCCTGGACTTTTTCTCATGTTTTCTTCCCTTGTCATTACTCTCCCTTAGAAATGCTACAGAATAACAATTCAGTCTCCTGCGGGAAATCTTCCAGCCGTAATTATTAAAACACAAGTAAACATGTACCTCTGAAGCTGGAGGGAAAACCATACTTCAAGTCAAACCTTGGGGGCTACCTGGAAAGCCACTTGGCATGTACCCAGGGCTCAGAACAACCACCACCAGGACAACTGATACTCAGGGATGTTTTCTTTGTCATTGCTGGACAGGAGGGACCCTTCTCAATGATTTTCTGTCACCACATGAAAGTGATAAGTTCTATGAACAGTTTAATGGCCAAATAAAGGATTTCTGGATACCCCATAGAGGGGATTCTCAATTTTGCTGTGCTCCCAGTACATCTCACAGATATGCTTCGAGGACACATCGATGTTCAAATTTCCACCAGGGCTCGGAATTGTCTATTTCTCTTGGAACAGCTCAGCACTGGCAGGGCTCAGCTGAGACTAAGGATAAAGCACCTTAGGAACAGTCAATAAAATATGGAACCTTGTTTCTCGCTGATGGGGACCAAAAGGTTCTCATATAAGGTCTGATTTTTTTAAAGCCTTAATAAATTTGAATAAAAGGAACTGTACAATGGGTAAATATGCCAGAAAATAAAAATGACCCCTGAGATTCTTCAGCTAACAGGAATGAGTGGCCTCACACACCCACAATAGCTTCTTGCTTAATTTTTATTTTTGTTTTTGTTTTTACAACATTAACTACTCAAATTTTACCATTCCTTCTTAGCACTCTACTACCGCGACACCGTCTGTAGAGCCACGACGTTGATTCGGGAGAAGGAGGAGGCATAGACAGGTTAGCTTGTGAAAGAGAGCGTGGGTGCAAGGGACGACCGCCAGGCGTGCCACCGCCAAGAGTGCGATCGCCCGGAACAGCAGCAACCTCGCGTATTTATTGGCAATAAACAACCAAAGACAATCAAGGGGATGATCCATATCACATCCTAGTGAATAGGAGTACATCACAGGGAAGGTCACGGGAGTAGATGATGTAATGTTCAGCAAGTGAGGCCTATTCTTAAACATGTTTCTATGGACCCCCGCGGGCTATTGTCAAGAACAATCAAGTTTCGGTTGGGGCAGTGTTCCACCCGGTAGCAGACCAGGCTTCCCCGCTGCTTGTTATCTTGAGGGCAGCGTTCCACCCTGAGTGAGCTGGGCGTTCCCACTAGGCGTTCCCAACTGCTGTGTAAGCTGGGGTTCCCAGCTGCTGGGCTCTGATGTTTACGCTAAAGCCCGCAGGGTCACAAACATGTTCTCCTATTATATCCTTAGCATAAGCTCTCCGGTCAGGGGCTGCTGCGCTCTACCACTCTTGAAGGGGGCCAAACGAGTCTTGGTAGACAGGCTTCATTCATTCACCCAGAACTGAATCTGACTGAGAATACAGGCAACTCTGATTCCCAAAAAACTGACAGGTTGCCAACTGTAATGAAGACAGGACCTTCTGGAAACACCACAGAATTGGTCACACCCACATTTCTATAATGTCTGATTTGCAGCATACTGCTAAACTGCACTGCATTCTTCCAGTAACCATGGTTGTTGGAGGTTAGAGATTTGCTCTTCTCAGCCTCCAGGACACCTTACCCAATCTTTGGACCTCTGTCAGACATGCTAGATAGAGGGATATGATCATGATGTGAATTAAGCAAAAATTTTAAATCTCAGAAGTTCTTTCCTCAGTTTACAAAATGCTTTCAGATGTACAAGTTGGTCCTTGTAACAACTTTATTATGAGAACATTCATTCTACAATGAGGGAAGAGATTTGGAGACATTTAATGATAAGATTAAGATGATCAAGGCATTGGGGTGCCTGGGTGGCTCAGCTGGTTAAGCATCAGACTCTCTCCCTCTTTTTTTTTAATTTAAGATTTTATTTATTTATTTGACAGAGAGAGCAAGCAAGAGAGCACAAGCAAAGGAAGCAGCAGAGGGAGAGGGGGAAATAGCAGAGGGAGAGGGAGAAGCAGGGAGCCTGATGTGGGGCTTGATCCCAGGACCGCCAGATCATGACCTGAGCTGAAGGTAGACACCACTCAGGTGCCCAAGCATCAGACTCTTGATTTCAGCTCAGGTCATGATCTCAGAGTCATGAGATTGAGGCATGGAGCCTGCTTGGGATTCTATCTCTCTCCCACTCCCTTGGCCCCTCCCCACTTCCCGTTTGCTTGGTCCCTTACTCTTTGCCTCTTAAAAAAAAAAAAAAAAAAAAGATGATCAAAGCATTTAAACAGTGGTGCTGGGAATGTTTAGGTTTTCTGATTCTTAGGCCAATACTGTTTCCATCTCCCCACCACTAAGGTTAGTTGACTCACTGGCATACACCAGGGGCTCTCAAAGTTTGGGGCAGCAGCAGCAGCATCTGGTAATGCGTGAGACATGCAAATTCTCAGGTGCCTCCCCCAGACCTGCTGAGTCAGCAACTCTCGGATGGGGCCCAGCAATCCATTTTTACAAACTCTCCGGGTGATACTGATACCACTGATGTTTGAGAAACACTGGCATACAGTTCCTACTTAGGGTATCATAAAGTCATCCCAGAAATAGACCTTCTATCAGTTGTCTTTCCAAAAGCTTCCAGAAGACTTCAAAGCCATGAGGAAGCAGAATGTTTAAAGCTCATCCATATCGTGCGGGCGCTATGGCCTTGTCTTGCAGCTTTTCTTCCCCTATCCCTATCATCTGGAGATAAAGGAAATGGTTTTCATTTCTTGAAGTCCAACTATTTAAATTTGTTGTAAAAAAAAAAAAAAATCTTTATTCTATGAAAGCCCTTTCTCAAGGATCTTCAGGTCCTTCTCAGTCTGCCCAGAACAGTGTTTTTATTCAATTCATGGGCAGCCAGAAGCAGTGACTCCTTCTCCCCACCACTCACCCACTCCAGGCACACTGTAAACACCTCGTCTTTCAACGGCTTTATTCCACTAGTTGAAAATGTGCAGGTCGTGGATTTCATCGAGAAAAAAGAAAGGAGGTGAGTGAGGCACCCCCTCATATGCTCCACAGCGCTCTGTAGTTCTCCTTTACAGTGCTCATCACACTTCTAATTACTTGTTCAATGTCACTGTCTAATTACTCGTTCCCCACATGTTCTCTATTAAGACTTTTAGAGGCCCTAAGCTCTGACAAGATAATGGTGTCTCCTCCAACACCATATGGATTTTGAAATTAGGACAAAAATCAAAACTTTCAAATAAGTTGAAGGTGTCCAACAGGTTTTGATATTGCCCATGATGACTGCTTCAGTACTTTCCTCCAAATAGCATAGACTGAGCATACTTTTTTTAAAAGGGGGGGGGCGACTCCTCCTTTGCTGGTGCCCTAAGCACAGGGGTCTTCCTGCCGGGTAAGCCGGCCCCATTTCTACATAAACTGTACGTTTTGTGAGGATCAGCCACGTCTGTCTTAGTCCCAGTGTGGTCCCAGTGCTGGCACACTGCCTGAGCCAAGACAAGTTCTTAGGAAAGGTCCGATGAAAGAACAGGAGGGTGACTGAGAGGACAGGTGGAGCAAGAGGAAGAGAATGAGATAGATAAGTCAAAGTGACGGAAGGGAGACAGGACAGAAAGGCAGGAGACGATAAATGCAGCTGGTTACTAACTTAATTTTGTGGTACTTTAAGAGAGAGAGGCCCTGGTACTAAACTCCCTGGTCCATTGCTAGAGCTCAAAGAATCATCTGTTTCATTACCGCTTAATTCTACAATAAATGTTGCCATCACCCTTTTATAGAATTATGAACTGTGTCTTTATTTACTTACACCGCACAATTTTCAAATATGTGACAGCCCATTGCTCATATCTTTGTCATGGAATTAGGGAAATGTAGCATAAGCTTTAAATTTGCAGCCGCTGTCCAATGGATGAGGAGGGCCCACCCTACAGATAGCGCTGTGATACATGAAGTTAGCTATTCAACAGTTGCAGTCCTTGGGACTTTTGATTTCTGTCACCCTGGAAAATGAACAGCATTTGTGCTGACAGCTTTTTTTTTTTCCCAATTCACCCCTTTCTAATGAATCTATTCTAAACCATGTTACGCATTTAAATAAATTTTACACGCCATATCAAAACAGCAATATTAACAGTACTTGTCGCCACAAAATCCCATGCAAATTACAGAGAACTTACACATGCAATACATTTAGCCAAAATGGGGCTTTTAGATGACAGCAATCTTATAAGGTGTCAACACACAGCAATGATATGCAGACCCTACTTTCTACTTTTTCCTGATGAGAACAAAAGTATGCTTTGGCACAGCATTCAAATTCATCAAATAAGCACCCAAGAGCGGATTTATTGCACAGGCTAAAGTTGAGTAAAGAAGGCCCATATGCTGTGTAAAAAGCTTCTATATCTATTAGGTCCCCAGATCCTAATGTGACAAGGATATTATTATCCACTAGAGTCATAAAGCCTTTTATAGAGATATTTTCCCCCTTAGCCCTGTTATTTTAATTTGTGCATACATTTTAGCACAGGCAATTTCCCCCTGAAAGGGCTTTTCACTAATAGAATTATACTGTCTTAGCTCAAAATGGCCTTTGGTTCTTAGTCCACTGGGCTCAAAAGATTATTTTCTTGTGTGGAGAGCTCTCCACACCACCCGGGAGCCCACCATTATCTGCACCGAACACCCCAATCCTCTACATCCTTCAAGAGGCTACACAGCTGGGCCCAGCATGAAAATGACAACCATTCAAAAGCGCCACGAGTTTATTTTCCTCTGGCTGGGCATCTTGGCTTCTGGACTCCCGTCAATGCCATCACAACACATGCCTTTCAATAAAAAGTGATCCTAACAGGATTAAATGTAATTTAGAGTCAATAAGGAGAAGTTTGCCATCGGGTGGAATTATAATAGACAGTATGATCAGAAGGTAGAAAATCTGGAAGGTTTTCAGGGGTGCATTCTACTGTAAGAAAAATGAAACAGAGAAGAGAAAAAAATTTATTCTCAGCCAAATCCTTTGGCTAGTTCCATCTCTCACGCAAATCAATTCACATTCTATTAAGGTAATAAGAACCATGTACTGTCATTTACAGGAAGGAAAAGAGAGAGAGAGATTTATGGGAGGATGGAAAACATGGTGTGAACGCTCCGCCAGTTCCTTGTTGTGATGTAAGTGGTGAGTAAAATGTTTTCAGTTCTGTATGACGTGGAGAGCACGAAGGGCACGTGGCACACATGACAGATTTACATTTGGCTACAGGACAGTTCCCAAATCGTCAGTCGGCAGGCAGCAGTGTTGGGAAGCCAGTCACTCTCCTAGAAGGCAGCCCTCTATCCCCTGTGCAGGGTGGGCCTAGGAAAGGGAGGGGAGAATTGAGCACTGGAATGAACTGTAGCCCAGGGAAGAATAATCCTGCACTGCGAGAAGGATGAGCTGCTTTCTTGAAGCCACCAGTGGATGCTCTTCACTGAATCACTGCTTTAGTACAGATGGAAGAAATAAGGAAGGAGGATAGGCATGTAGCAAGAGTACTTTTCCTGAAATTATTTCCCTGATTTAGAGTCTTCACATTGCTATTAACAGAAAATAATAGCTACCACTTATAAGACATTGTAATTACCACTTAGTGGAGAAGGCTCTAAGTTATCTTTCCTATATCATCTCACTTAATTCTCACTGCAGCCCTATAAAGGAGCTAGTTTTATTTTTTTACTTTTTTTAAAGATTTATTTATTTTTGAAAGAGAGAGAAAGAGCGCACAGTGGGGGGTGACAGAGGGAGAGGGAGAGAGAGAATCCCAAGCAGACTCCCTGCTGAGCAAGGATCCTGACGTGGGGCTCGATCCCACCACCCTGAGATCATGACCTGAGCTAAAACCGAGTCAGACGCTTAACCACCTGTACCACCCAGGTGTCCTGGAGCTAGTTTTATTTTAATCCTCACTTCACAGATGAGGGAAACAAAAATCAGAGGTATGAGTGAGTTGCTTGAGGTCATGCAGTCCATAAATGCTAGAGCTCCAATCAAGCCCTGGGTTATCTATCTCTATCTATGGGCTTAACCACCATATCTGCTCCATTGCTGACCAAAAATGAGGCCCTTCCTCCCCCCCCCCTTTTTAAGTTGTAGTATAGTGGACACACAATGTTATATTAGCTTTAGGTGTACAACAAAGTCAACAATTCTATACAACATGCTATGCTCACCATAATGAATGTAGTTACCATCTGTCGCCACACGACGTTTTTACAGTATCATTGATTATATTCCCAATGTTGTAGTTTTCATCCCTGTGACTTATTTATTCTACAACTGTAAGTTTGTACCTCTTAATCCCCTTTGGTTATTTGCCCATCCCCTCTAATTCCATCCCTTCTGATAACCACCAGGCTGTTCTCTGTATTTATGATTCTGTTTCTGTTTTTTTGGTGTTCATTTGTTTTGTTTTTTAGATTCCACATACAAGTAAAATCGTATGGTATTTGTCTTTCTCTGACTTACTGACTTCACTTGGCATACTGTCCATCCATGTCATCACAAATGGCAGGATGTCACTTTTTTATGGCTGAGTAATATTCCAATGTACATGTATATCACACCTTCTTTATCCTTCATCTATCAGTGGACACTTGGGTTGCTTCCATATTCTAGCTATTGTAAATAATTCTACAATAAACATAGTGATGCATGTATCTTTTTGAATTGGGGTTTTGTTGTCTCGTACTGAAATAAAGTTCTCAGACACCAATCTGAGCAGACATGCAGGACTCCCTCTGTGAGACAGAGCAGCAGCAGATTCTGCATATAGCTTTTATTTTATTTATTTTTTTATCAGAAAAGCAAGAACCGATGTATCAAACAAAGGGATGGCAAGTATCTTGAAGCTGTAAAGCAGGCCTGCACCCTCCCCTAAGCACCAGTACGCAGGGAGGCAGTCATGGGATAAGGAAGGAGAGGGGTGTTTGTGCTAGCAATCGACAGGTGCAGGAAGGGGGACCAAGGGTTATGTTCTCTTACAGCTCTTAACCTATGCCCTGCCCCAGGAGATCACTGGATCCTGTTTGTTCCAGGCTATTGCTTTCAATAGCCTGAGACCAGGAACACTGCTGATGTTTCAGCTACTTTCAGGGTCACCCCTTAGGGCTTACAACACATTTTCTAAGAATAACTCCACAGGTTTTTGCTTTCTTTGGGTAAATACCCACTAGTGGAATTACTGGATCATATTGATGAGGGAGCAAAAGGCAAGCTGAGGACAAAGTATAAACCTCCCCCTAGCCCCCACTCCTGGGTGGGACCTGTTTGACATTCCTCAGGAATCTCCCAACTGTCTTAATGTTAATACCTCGCTAGAGGTAAAAACCACCTTAACTTGACAATGGCAAGACCTCTGGTATCTTGTAGGTATCTTGTAGGTCAGTCCTCTTTAGCATATGAAAGTTCTTTTGAAACCTCCCTTTTACTTACTTCCCCCAACTCCCGAGTATATATAATCACCACTCCTCAAGATCCCGGTGCAGCAGCTCTTCCTGTTCCCGTGCTTTAGTAAACCACCAGTTTGCACCAAAGACATCTCAAGAATTCTTTCTTTGTCATTGGCTGTGGATCTCACCCCACTGACCCTCACCTATATTCTAAAACCCCATCAATATGATGTTTCTATTTTTATTTTTTTGAGGAACATCCATATTATTTTTCCCAGGAGTTATACCAGTTTATATTCCCACCAGCAGCAGTGCATAAGGGTTCCCTTTTCTCTGTATCTCGCCAACGCTTATTTCTTCTCTTTTTTTATTTTAGCCATTCTGACAGATGTAAATAAGGTGATACCTCATTGTGATTTTGTTTGTAAATGTAGCACCTTTATCATGGGAGTAATTTTATTTTGATAAGAGCCATTGCTGGGAAGAGTAACCAGTTTCTTAGAAGGCAGGATTCAAAAAACATGGCCTGGATGAGTGCAGAAGCAAAGAAAATGTTTGGTATGGACAATGCTAGTCTTAGGAAAAAAAGATACTACACCCTACAACTTTGTGAAATGAGTCGCTGTGAGGTATGGGAAATCAGCTGAAGTTTTAGAGACACAGATTTTTTTTTTTTTTAAGATTTTATTTATTTATTTGACAGAGAGAGAGACAGCCAGCAAGAGAGGGAACACAAGCAGGGGGAGTGGGAGAGGAAGAAGCAGGCTCCCAGGGAGAAGCCTGATGGGGGGCTCGATCCCAGAACGCTGGGATCACGCCCTAAGCCGAAGGCAGACGCTTAACAACTGAGCCACCCAGGTGCCCCGAGACACATATCTTACACCGAAATGTTACAATGTGGTTAAATTATGTGTCAGGAGGGCCTACTGAAAATAACCAGGGAGCCAGGCCTGATTCTGCCACAACTGTATCTGGAAAGAATATGAAGTAGCTTTTTGATGTTTGGAAACAGATACATGAGTTGCAATGCTGGCTCCACTGTTTACTAGCTCTATGGCTTAGACAAGTTACTTACTTTTCGCTTTCCCTCAGCTTACTCATCTATAAAACAGGGATAGTAACTGTAGAATTTACCTCATAAGGCTCTTGTAAGGATTAAATGAGTCAATCCATATCTTAGGCTTCCACTGCAAATAAGAATTTGACCACCTAACATCCACTGCATCAATGAGTTAGTATGCATTTATAAATTGTGTAGAATTGCCAGGTGTCATGCAAGGTACTGGAAATATTAAGATAAATCAGACCTTAAGTTGTTCACCATCTAGGAGAGCAAACAAACAAAAACATTATGTGCAGCAGGGATAGAATATATTGGTGATTACAGACAAGATGTAGCAGTTAATTTTTAAATATCTCAAAACTGTAACAAGTACTTAAGCAATATGTATTGCCACGATGAGTTTAAAGTATCACCTAGACAGAGGTGTATGCTTGCCAATTTTCATCAATGGTATCATTGTTCCCTTACAGAGCCATCATGACTTATCTACCTCTATGACTCCATTATGCCATGAATCATCTTGACCACTGAAGTTTGTTTTTAAAAGTATTTTCTAGTAAGGGGCACCTTGGTGGCTCAGTAGGTTAAGCATCTACCTTCAGCTCAGGTCATGATCTCAGAGTCCTGGGATCGAGCCCCACATCAGGCTCTCCACTCAGTGGCAAGTCTGCTTCTTCCTCTCCCTCTGTGATCTCTCTTGCTTTTGCTCTCTGTCAAATAAATAAATAAAATCTTTAGGAAAAAAATATTTTCTAATAATAGAAGAAAACAGAAGCTAACTAATGAAAACTTAAGAGTAAATTATAAAGAAGAAAAAATTAACCATAATAGCACAACCCCAAGAGAGAGAGAAAAGGACATATCAAGACATTAACAGTGGCTACAACAGTGGTTATAAAAGACAGCTGTCTTTTATCTTGGTATATGTAGGTTATAATATATGCTTATATCTAATACACTCCCTGAATATATTAATTCTTCCATGTACATTTTTTCAGAGTTTTGGGAGGAACAATTTTAGATTTGTTCTAAACTCAAAAGAGTTGCAAAAAGAGTACACAGCAGTTCATACATTCTTCACACAGCTTCCCCTAATGTTAACATCCATCTTACTTGACCATGCTGTATTTATTCACCAAACCTAAGGAGTTAACACTGGCAAAGCACCATTAATTAAACTAAAGACTTTATGTGATTTCCCAGTTTTTCCACTAATCTCTTTTTCTGTTCCAGGATCTGATCCAAGAGACCATGTTGCATTTAAGATCCTGTGTACTTTTCATACATTAATTATAATTATATATTAACTTTTCATATATGCACTTCCTACCTTAAATAGAGCCCTTAACACATCAACTATATTCTGCTAAAAGCAGCATTCTAACTGGTTCCTAATTCTAGTTTCTTTGCCATCTTTCAACATATTGCTTTTAAATCTTCACCATCCTGTTCAGAAATCTTCAACTTGTTCCAAGAGAAAACCAAGACCAAGAACATCAGACTGTCCACATCCAATCTTCCCACTCCCTTTCCTAAGGTGAACTGGCCTAAGCAATGTCTCCCACGCCCAAGGTTTCACGCCTTCCACCTCCATATTTTAACTTACATTATTTATATTATCATACTGTTTTTAATATTTTTAACATTTTAAAAATTTATTTTTAAGTCATCTCTATACCCAACATGAGGCTCGAACTCAGGACCCTGAGTTCAGAGCTGCATGCTCTTCCAACTGAGCCAGCCAGGTGCCCCTGTTTTTAATATTATATTACTTCCCTTGTCCAGGAAGCCATATTTGCCCACCCCCATCTAGCAGAGAGGTCACCCTACTCCTACTATCCAGAAAATTCACCTGGCATCATCTGTTATCATCTCATGTCTCTGTTTTAGTTCCCCAACCAGACTGTGAACTTCTTTGGAGAAGTTCTGTCTTGTGAGTAGTTTCTCATCTCCACAACCTATTGCACAGTTTAGTTTAATAAATATGTTCTGATTGGGCTGCTGGAAACCTTCAATTCTAATGATTACAAAATAATGGCCATTTTCTGTTTCTGGACCAAAATGTAAGGAGCTTGGATGTTACTGCTCCTCTCCTAACAAGAAAGAAGTTGAACAAACTGAAAATTAGCCATTCTTCTTAGATCAGTCAGCGAATTGAGGTCACAAGGAAAACCACTGCCCCAACAACTGGAGAGAGAGAAAATCGGAGTGACAGTGACTCCCAGCTGACCAGAGCAGAAACGTCTGCAGAACGTGGAGGTAGAACCAAAGTAAGAGATCCTAAACTGTAATTGACAAATTGCTGGAGGATCCATGTGAACAAATCAGAGAGTGAAAAACGATGGCCCACAGTAACTGTAGCCTAACCATGGTCTGGGAACTGTCTAAGCATGTTATATCTATCAGGTTACTTACGTCTCGCAACTTACAAGAAGCCCATGTTACAGATAGAAAAACTGAGGCACAGGGAAGTTCAGTAAGTGGCTTGGCTAGTAAATGTCAGAGCCAGGATTTAAATCCTGGTGAACTGCCTCCAGAGCCCACATTCTTAATGATTACTCTACATTTGCCTCATAACAGTTACCACAGTAGCCTCTTCGGCAAGGTCACACAAGCCAAGCATATGTCAGGTGACACTGACAGACGCTGGGAAAACCTAGGACAAGGGGACATTTACTCTCTACAAGAAGCACTCATTAACTCTCACCATTAGGGACCACTCTTCCCCGGGACCCTAACCCAGTGCTTCTACAACATCTCCCCATCTCACTGCTGCCACAATTAATAAGGTGTATTCTCACTTCATGAAGGCCACCATAAAGTGTCTCTATGTCAAATTTTCTTCTAATTTCATTCTTTAAGGCTCATCATGCTTTGTGCTAAGTACTATATCCCTCCCAGGACAACTAGAGCCTAAAATATTGTCATCAGTGATGAATATGTGTTCTCCAGGTAAGGTGTATTGCTAGTAATTAAACAGTATTAATTCCATCAGCTTTGATTTATTCTGCTCTCTCAGTAATGAAGCTCAGTATTCTATTTTCTCTCTGCCTAGCACTGAGCAATAGAATTGGTGTTTAAGGATTATCATATAAATCTACTTTTTGGTCAGCCAGTGTTGGGGAATTTTTTCAATATATTACAAATGTATTCATTATTCCCTCGTTCATAAAAATAATTAAAAGCTACGGCCGAACACAAATTCCCAGAGCACAAAAGACTGACTGGCAGGCCACTGCCAAATACCAAGGTTGCCAGCTTCTTAGTTTACGGGTTTCTTAATGAGAACTCGTACCTTCTCATTCAATAAAGGGCTTAGGTGGACATTTCGTGCTGGTGTTCACAGGAGTTATAAAACTAAAGCCCTACATATCAAAATGAAAATGGGCTTCTGTTATTTTCTTTATGTTCTTAGCAATTCAGAAATAACTTACCCTAAAATAAAAACTACCCCCCCCCAAAAAAATCCCACAATTCTCTAGAAGTGATGCCCAGGATGTTATAAACATGTGTTCACATTCTCTTAAAATAAAAATAAATAAATAAATAAATAAATAAATAAATAAATAAATAAATAAATAAAAATAAAGCAAGGAAGGAAAGTAGAGAGAAAGAAATACAAGTAGATCCAATCCATCATTGTGATATCCAAGTTCTCCTCAGATAAAACAGACATAAAACATGTACTTTACAAGCCTCAGATGACCTTCAAGACATCTGAGTACAGTATCTATGGATTTTTAAGTATAATTAACAACTCCTGTTTTTCCATTTAAAGAATCCGAGTTCTGTTTCCTTGACAGGCAAAAGCCAATCAATCCTGTTTTCAAATGCTAATACAAGCAATTACAAATAACATTAATTAAAATACTACAGGAGCTGTTAGATTTTGGGTGGTGGAGATTTTTTTCTTCACCTAAACTCATCAGGATTCTAATTTGCAGGATGAATTGAGGAAGCATCCTTGGTTGGATTGTTTCTGGCCCTTGAAACCCAGCAGAGAGCTGCAGAAAGCCACTGCTCTGTGAGGAATCCCGGGCATGCTGCAGCAACGATACTTATTTCACCTGGTAGACCAAATGTGACAGATCATTTTATTTACAGCGTGAATATTAATTTTCTGGTTTTGGTAACGAAAATACAGTGCTCATTTGTATTGTTGTAAAACTTGTAAATATGCCCTGTAGGATAAATAATATTCAAAACAACATCCTAATTAAAAGGAAAACTCAGTTGTCTTGCAAGATAATATAAGGAGGGCACATAAATTGTAAATAAGATACATGGTAAAAATGAAAAAGACAGGCTGGATAGGAGAGGAATGAAATAAGATTTGGAAATGTGCTTTTTAAATGAACACAAATTGTGAGATAATGTCTCATTGAACAATAAAAATAACAAAACAGTGGCAAAGATGTAATAGAATTTCCTATGTAACCATTTTAATCTTAATATAATTTTCCCCAGTGCATCTACGTTTATTGAACTACTACGACAATTTCTTTCTCACTCTGTCCAAAGTTACCAAGACAGTGTTCTTTGCTGTAAATAATTCCCTGATTATGAACATGAAAACGATCTAGAAATTGACCACAGTGTTTTTTAAAAACGACATAGCGTCTGCTCAGGGCCAAAGGCCTTATGGGAATGGCAAAGTATGGGAATGGCAAAAGTTTCCTCAGGGAAACACAATGAGAACACAGAAAAACACTTTCCCACTTCCTCCTGCATAAGGCAACGCCACACCTATGTTGTTGTTGTTGTTTTTCCTTAATTCAGAAGAAGGAGAAAAGACTTCTATGGCACCTGGACCTACAGTGTGATGGACAGAGCACCGAGCTGATGCCAAAGAAGTTCTGGGTTCGGGAAACAAGTACCAACAACATGACTTGAGGAAAATTCACATCAGTGCATCCTCAGTTTCTCAGTCCACAAAATGGGGGTGATAATACTTACCTCTTAGCTTCAAGCATGATACACAAATGAATGTTGAGTAAATACTACTCAAATATGGAGGTGAGGGTCCAAATTCAATATATGTGAAAGATTTGCTGGTGTGGACACATTATGTCCAGAGAAAGCCCTACATCTACTACTGATCCCAACTGACGAAGCTCAGTAGACTGTCCAACTCCAATCCAACCCTATACAATATACATCTCAGACGTGTATAGACGTCTTATACTCATGTAAGTCATTCAATCCATGTATATATTTCCTGGGTGTCATCAATGTTCTTACAGATCTTCAACTTTAAAAAAATACCCAAAAGTAGAGGCCATGTCCTGCTTATTATTTTGCCTTTCATTTGGTGTCACCCTAGAGTAGGAATTCTGTTTCCGCTAAACATCAACTCAAATACTTTTTCTTCCATTCACAGTCTAATTTGTTTTATTAATTTATTATTTTTCAAAAATAATTCATCAGGCAAGAGAAAGATATACTTGTTCATGCATAAAGAAAATATGTGCCAAATATATCAATAAATCCATTTTATTAAGTATGTCATCAATTAATTCCTTTGTTGAATAGAACACATAACTATAAATTGTGCCTAACTTTAATTTTGATTTTTTATACTAGATTAAACAGTAGAAAAATTTTGGACCACATGAAAATGGATCTACAAAGCAAATAATAGCTGACATAACCAGAAAAACTAGGCTCATAAACAAATATTCTTATACTAAATGGTCCTGCTGTTGGAGCTGCAAATCATGAGCACACTATCTTTACAAATTTTGCATTATTTTTTTCTAGAAAAATCCTAAGGATTTAAATTGAAGTTTTTAAGTCTATCTGATTTCTTAATATAAAAATCAATTTCAGAGGTTTTCTACTCTGTTTTTTTTTTAAGCCTCATTGATCCAAATGCAAATAGAGTAAAGGCCATCATTAAATACATCCCCAGGCATTCCATATTCAGACTTCATAATCACGGATCAGCTGGTAGGAGATGATTACAAAGGCAATTTGAGATTGTCTAAAGGATAACCAAAGCAGACTTCTTTTCCAAAACCAGAGGCCTCTTCTCCAGGAGATGTGGGCCAGCCATCTTTTATGGATGGTCCTCTAGTCCATTGTTTTGGATGAGCTTGGCATATTCCTTAGCCGATGTGTAAGGCACTCGAGGTCTAGCAGGATCCTCAAAATCAACATGGAAGAGACCAAACCGGCTGTTGTACCCTTGGATCCACTCAAAATTATCCAGAAGAGACCACAGACAATATATTTTGCAATTGACTTTATCAAGCTGGATAGCTAATTTTAAAAAAAAATGAGAGAAAATGAAAGAAAAAAAAGGAGGAAAATTATCATCTCTGGGAAGTTTTCTTGTGAACATACAAAATTGCTGACAATTAGTGTGGGTATCTTTCTCTTGCAGAGGATCGCAGAAAAAAACCTTTCAATGCTCTTTTCCAATTCTCTTTCAACCAAGTAGGGCTTCCATTCAAGAAGTTAAATTACATATCATTCTAATTCTTTGGTTATTCATTCATTTTGATGTATGTTTTATTCATCCATTCATTTACTCAATAAATATCTTTTTCAATATCTACTACTTTTCAGACACAAAGAAACACATACACAGTTTCACCTTAGTCCCTAGAATTATATTTATTCATTAAAGACACTGCTCAGCTCTCACTCTCTGCAGATGATGTGATACTCTATGTGGAAAACCCAAAAGACTCCACCCAAAAATTGCTAGATCTCATACAGGAATTCAGCAAAGTCGCAGGATATAAAATCAATGCACAAATCAGTTGCATTTCTATACACTAACAATGAGACAGAAGAAAGAAAAATTAAGGAATCTATCCCATTTACAATTGCACCAAAAACCATAAGATACCTAGGGATAAACTCACCAAAGAGGTAAATGATCCTGTACTCTGAAAACTACAGAACACTTATGAAAGAAATTGAGGAAGACACAAAGAAATGGAAAAACATTCCATGCTCACGGATTGGAAGAACAAATATTGTTAAAATGTCTACGTTACCTAGAGCAATCTATATATTCAATGCAACTCCTATCAAAAAACCATCAACTTTTTTGCAGAGCTGGAACAAATAATCCTAAAATTTGTATGGAAAGGCCCCAAATAGCCAGAGGAATGTTGAAAAGGAAAACCAAAGCTGGTGGCATCACAATTCTGGATTTCAAGCGCTATTACAAAGCTGTAATCATCAAGACAGTATGGTACTAGCACAAAAACAGGCACATAGATCAATGGAACATAACAGAGAACCCAGAAACGGACCCTCAACTCTATGGTCAGCTAATCTTCAACAAAACAGGAAAGAATATCCAATGGAGAAAAGACAGTCTCTTCAACAAATGGTGCTGGAAAAATTAGACATATGCAGAAGAATGAAACCAAACCGTTTTCTTACACCATACGAGAAAAGAAACTCAAAATAGATGAAAGACCTAAGTGTGAGACAGGAATCCATCAAAATCTTAGAGGAGAACATAGGCGGCAAACTCTATGACCTCGGCCACAGCAAATTCTTGCCAAACACGTCTCCAAAGGCAAGGGAAACAAAAGCAAAAAGGAACTATGGGGACTTCATCAAGATAAAAGGCTTTTGAACAGCAAAGGAAACAGCCCACAAATCCAGAAGACCACCTACAGAAAGATATTCATAAATGTCTTATCACATAAAGAGCTAGTATCCAAGATTTACAAAGAACTTATCCAACTCAACACCCAAAAAACAAATAATCCAGCAAGAAATGGGCAGAAGACAGGAATAGACATTTCTCCAAAGAAGACATAAAAATGGCCAACAGACACATAGAAAAATGCTCAGTGTCACTCAGCATCAGGGAAATACAAATCAAAACCACAATGAGATACCACCTTACACCAGTCAGAATGGATAAAATTAACAAGTCAGGAAACAACAAACGTTGACCAGGATGCAGAGAAAGGGGAACCCTCTTACACTGCTGGTGGAAATGCAAGCTGGTGCTGCCACTCCGGAAAACAGCATGGAGGTTCCTTGAAAAGTAAAAAATAGAGCTACCCTATGACCCAGCAATTGCACTACTAGGTATTTACCCCAAAGATACAGATGTAGTGAAAAGAAGGGGCACATGCACCCCAGTGTTCATAGCAGCAATGTCCACAACAGCCAAATTATAGAAAGAGCCCAGATGTCCATCGACAGGTGAAAAGATAAAGAAGAGGTGGGGTGTGTGTGTGTGTGTGTGTATGTAATGGAATATTACTCAGCCACCAAAAAATGAAATCTTATCATTTGCAATGACGTGGACGAAACTAGAGGGTATTGTGCTAAGAGAAATAAGTCAGAGTAAGACAATTAATTATCATATGATTTCACTCATATGTGGAATTTAAGAAACAAAACAGAGGACCATAGGGGAAGGGAGGGAAAAATAAAATAAGACAAAAGCAGAGAGGGAGACAAACCATAAAAGATTCTTAACTATAGGAAACACAATGAGGGTTGCTGGAGGGGGAGTGGGTGGCGGCTGGGGTAACTGGGTGATGGGCATTAAGGAGGGCACGTGATGTAATGAGCACTGGGTGCTATATGCAACTGATGAAACACTGAACTCTACCTTTGAAATTAATAATACACTGTATGTTAAGTAACTGAATTTAAATAAAATAAATTTTAATAAATAAATAATAAAATATTCTTTTAAAAAAAGAAAAGAAAAGACACTGTTCAGCTTCTAAGTGCAACCTCCAGATAATCCAGAAAGTCCACCTGTAAGTTGGAAGAGGTGATAATAATAGGGCTGAGGCAGCTCCAGCTATTACCTTGTGTCCCTGTGACCAAACTGAGACATGTATTCTAATTCCAGAAATAGGACCCTTAAGTGAAAAGGATCAACACACAGCTCTGGTTGTATGTAGACTGAGTAGGCACAAAAATGTTATGGCATCCCCTCTGCCCAATATCTAAACTCAGAGTGGTGTTTAAACCCTCTAAGAGCCAAAGCAATGGGCCATCTTTCCACCAAATACACATATGCACATATACAATATTCTATATGATTTCCTTTGTGGACACCCCAAAGCCCATCCATGGACGCCCATAGTAAGATGTCAAAATGTGGAGAATTTTCTAAGTAGTTTTACACTGATTTCTATCATGTTAGTCAGGGAATTTAACTCATTTTTTAGTATTTTAATAATTTTAATAAATGTTGAGTATTAATATTTAGTAATTAGCATTTTAATTTAATATTTCAAGTTTGGCAAAAACAAAACAAAACAAAACTCTGGTGTTGCATGAATTGTTGCACTGAACATTTCTTTGAAAACCAGAATAAATAAATTCTATATATGGGATGCACTGATATCTATTTCCCAATGGAGAAATTAAATTAAA
Source organism: Ursus maritimus (assembly GCF_017311325.1). Lineage (NCBI taxonomy): Eukaryota > Metazoa > Chordata > Mammalia > Carnivora > Ursidae > Ursus > Ursus maritimus. The sequence goes on from NW_024426996.1 coordinate 64,734,899, forward strand.
AGGCACGTTTCCTTTACAAGATAGACATATTCCTAAATAAATTGGGTGAAAATGAACATTCATATGTTACACCAAATTTTAACAATATTAGGTTTCAACCAAAATGACTCTTTTAGCATTAGCAAAGCAAGATCCACTCTACCTTTTTCTTTGTAAGTCTGTATTTTTGGGGTCTCTTAGAGGAACTATACCCATAAACTACAACACATGTGTACATTCTGAATCACCTTGGAATTTTTTTTTTTTTTTTTTTTGACTATGGATACTCCATAGACAAAAGGTTCCTGAGCAGTTAACTGATGCCTAATCCCTTGACCTTTGTGCATGGATGCAAACTACTGAAGAGAGTATTCATAGAGAGTGCCTTATGAATGGCCTCGAGACAGGAATTAAGCCAAGGTAGACTGGCTCTTTTTAAATAAAGTATGGTTGGAAAAGGAAATATGTAACATTCAAGCACATCAAGTTTTGAAGGAATTAAAACACGTATATATACTCCTCCTTCTACTTGTCCACATTGCCATCTGTGTCTCTTCCCCTGTCAACCACAACTGCAAAATACTAATTTTTCTAAAAATAATTTTATAACTAATTTAAGTTCTACATGTCATATATTTAAGAATTAAAATAACCAAAACCAAGTACCAGGCCAGAAAACAACCATCTCCTTTGACTGCCTTAGAATCCAGTCTAGGGACCTGTGAGAATCTGCATAGCTTTTTTTCTCGTTTGCAGAACTACTGCCCAACATGAAAGCCTGCCGGGGAGAAAGCCAGACAGCTTCTGCAAACATGCACAGTCCCATGGAACATGCACAAAGCATTGATTCACATGCTCAACCAGGGGATAAAAACGATGCCTCTCCTGCTTGCAAGGGAACAAAAGGGAAACGCTGACGAGTCCATTGTTAACTGCCAGGAGTTCAGCGGCAGGTACTAAACTGGCCCAGTGACCCTGGTGGGTGTCTCTGCATTTTCATTGCAGAAACATTCAAATAGAGAATTGCGTGGCTAGGGCTGAGGAGCTGGCCTGCTGGAATCCTTCTCATCCTGCTACCACAGGGAAAAATGACAAAACCATGCTAGAGCCTCTCCTCTTCCAATCTCCTCAAGAACAGAAAGAGACCATCATCCTATTTCTTGTCAGCGTGATTTATGAGGTCCCAGATCTGAGTAGGGAAAAATCACTTCTGTGAGTTCACTTTCTTTCTTGAACCAGAGTTGCAAGCAAAGTAAACATAGACTGACAGGGACTATGGATGGGTACACAACATACTGGGATAAAAATGGCAAACATACAGAACCAGAGTTTGGTTTGGACTCAAAGGCCAGTGGAAAAGCCCTCACAGCAGGTTGCATATAAAGATGCAAGGAGAAAAATGTCTAAGACTTGCTAATATATTAAAGTCTTAGTCAGGCTGTTCTAATTAGAAGATCCCTGTGCCAGTGTTGTACTAAACACATGAGTGTGCACACACACATACACGCACACACAGAGAGTGCCCAGTTTTAGCCAAACTGAGAAGGTTGAGGGAATCGTCTTTCATCAGACCACCCCCATTTCTGACAAAACTACAAGTTCAAGGGGTTCCCCAAACCACCCTCAGTTTCAGTAATTTGCTAGAAGAACTCATAGAACTCTCTGAAACCTGCTATACTCACAGTTGTGGCTTATTATGGCAAGGGATACAAGTTAACATCAGCCAAAGGAAAAGATACTAGGTCAGAGATGGAGGGGCTCCAAACATGAAGCTTCCATCATTCCCTCCCCTAGGAGTTCTGGTCCTGTGGACATGTGACAATATGCACAGAGCACTGCCAAGCAGAGAAGCTCACCTGAGCTTCAGTGTCCAGAGTTTTTACTGTGACTTCATTACACTGGCATGATTAATTAATTGGTTGTCCATGTGGATAAACTCAGACTCCAGGTCAAGTGATACCATGTTACCCAAAACCCCACCTTCAGTCATATTGTTGGTCTTCCTGATGTTACTAGCCCCCACCCTCAAAAAGAACGTTCTGTCATGTATGACACAGATTTCCTCCCCAAAAGCTGAGGGCAAAGGCCAAACCGTTACTTGGACAACACCCCATTCTTTAGTACACACACACATGCACACACACACACCTATTTTAGAAGCTCATTATTTCATGATACTGTGCAGAATCTTCTCAAATTACTCGTTTATGAAGTGCCGTGATTATGCCTGTGTTTGTCACATTACACAAGGCTAAAAATTGGGCACTCAGCTTTAGTGGGATTTATTTCCCAACAGCTTATAAACAGAGATAGCCTTTGTTTTCAAGATTACCTAGGACTGTATAAGACATCCATGAATGTAGCACAACTGTTCAGCTAAGAAACAAACGACTCATCCACAGACTGAAGCTGCCGTGGTGAGAACCAGTGGAAAGGTTCCAGACAGTACTAAAGGCAGCAGCCTCACAGAAGAAAAATGACAGAGAGAAAGCCCCAGGAAGGAGTGAGAAGAAAAAACAGAAGCATCTAGATATCTGTGTCCTGGTAATGGCAGATGACATTATTTGAGCAAGCCCTCCTAATGAAAACAAGTAAGCATGCTGCATAGAATTTTAAAAGCAAATCTTCAAAACAATGGAAAGCTGACAATTTCATGGGGAATTACCAGGCCAAAGCAGAACGAAGAAATGAAGATTGATGGGCATGGCAGCTACTTCCACCTCATGGAGTTCTCCAATCTTAGGAAATCAGATTCTTTTCCTATTTCCTGGGGTGAGGTTAAGTGACAAAGCCCAGAGATACACAGCAGGAAATCTGAGACCCCACACAGAGAAAACTGAGATCCCCAAAGACTACTCCCTCAGGGGAAGGGTGAGCCAGAAGTAAAGCAGTCACTGGAAAGTCCCAAGTCATCTGGGTTCGGAAAACGTCTGGATCTTGGATAGAGGTGATCCCACAGTGGGATCACCCAAGTGCCTGGAAGATGCACATTCACATACTTTCTGAAAGGAGATACCTATATTCGAAACCTTCGACTATCATCACAAACATTTTTAAGTGTACTCATCAGCACATAAATATAACCAGAAAGACATGGGAAAACAATGGCAATTAGAAAATCAGCAAAATCAACACACAACAGAAACAAACCCACAAAGAGCTCAGTTATTAGAACTATCAGACAGACTATAAAATATCCATGTCACTATGTGTTTTTTTGGTTGTTGTTGTTGTTGTTTTAAGATCTTATTTATTTATTTGACAGAGAGAGAGAGGCAGCGAAGAGAGGGAACACAAGCCAGGGGAGTGGGAGAGGGAGAAGCAGGCTTCCCGCTGAGCAGGAAACCCAATGTGGGGCTCGATCCCAGAACACTGGAATCATGACCTGAGCCAAAGGCAGATGCTTAACGACTGAGCCACCCAGGCACCCCATGTCACTATGTTTATATCACAGAGATAAACTTGAGATATCTTCAAAGTTTAGGAACCGATTAAAACTGATGTGGCAATTTGGGAAAGGAAACTAACACTTGGGTTTGAATCCAAGATGTAGCATTTACTAGCTGAAGGGGCCTCCCGTTTCTCATGAGTGCAATGTAGACACCAATATCTACTCCTAGGGCTACTGTAAAGATTAAATGGGATAGCATGGACCCCTACAAAATACCTCACCCATGTCGTTTTCCTCTCTGGCCACCTCTTAGGAAAATACGAATCCAAAGTAAAAATATATTTTGATGCACCCTCTCCCCACCAACCCAGATATTTTGATGAAGTCAAAACTGCGTTTCAATGAACATCTGGGACAATGTAAAAGGTGAAGAGGAGTCAGAAGGACAAACTTAAGTCTGAGATAGTGTAAGGACAAAGGGAAAGGCATAGACAGACTGTATAAATCTGAGGACAGGGCTCTTTACATCACTTAACAAACTCCTTTCTTTTCTCCAGGGTGACAGCTCACTGCCTGGCTTCCTGCCTCCCTGAGTCCAGTGAAGCAGTTTGGAGACCCCTGCAACACTGAGCTTCAGGTGTCCAAGCTCTCAGACTTGTGAGATGTGAGCTGAGCAGGTGCATCAGGCATTTACTTTGTGAGCAGCAAAGCCAATCCCAGGTATGGAAAACACTAATAGAGTGGGTCTGAGTCAAAATCCTTAAGTAGTATGTGGCTAAGTCAATGTCATAACAAGCCCAAAAGGCAGGATGCAAAACAAGCTCAGATTCCAAATGATTGAAATAGAATGGGAATAGATCAAAGACAAAGAAGTTGCAGAGCAGTCCTGGGGAGTGTCTGCAAAGGGTCATGGGGTATTTTCCATTTGCATTAACTTGTTGCTGAAAATGTGGTATATAGAAGAATCAGGCTGATGAACAGACATGGAACCAAAGCAAACATCAGTATGATTACTAATCCAGTAGGGCACTGTTTCTCCAAGTGTTGAATCTGACCCCCTGAACCACTTGGAATCACCTAGGGCATACCTAAAAAAACAAAACAAAACAAAACAAAAAACCTATTAGCCCCACCCAAGACCTACTAAAATCAGAATATCTTGGGTCCTGTTATGAGCTAAATTATGTCCCCCCCAAAATCCATATGTTGAAGCCCCAGCCCCTAGTACCTCAGCATATGACCTTATTTGGACATAAAGTCTTCAAAGAGGTGGTTAAGTTAAAATGACGTTGTTAGTACGGGCCCTAATCCAATGGGACTGGTGTCCTTCTAAGAAGAGAGAAGTCACCAGAGATACGTGTGCACAGAAGAAAGACCAATGAGGACACAGTGAGAAACTGGTTATCTGAAAGCCAAAAAGAGCAACCTCAGGAGAAATCAAACTTGCTGACACCTCAATCTTAACACTTTCAGCTTCCAGAACTGCGAGAAAATAAATCACTGTTATTTAAGCCACCACGTCTATGGCATCTGAGAATTTCTGTGTTTAATAAACAACCTGAGTGATTGTTGTTATACTTAGCCAAGTTCGAGACTACTAAGCCTAGGATAAGCTCTAACAGCCCACTATAATGTTTTGAGCAGAGGCATCCCTCTTGAGGTTATAAATGTAAACAACTCCGTCAGTTCCTCAACACTCATAGCCGGAGAAGCCCTGCGCCAAGAGACATAGCAATGTGCAGGCCAGGCCACCCCACCTTTCAGAAATAGGGGACCACAGAGAGACTGGTGGGAATCCTACAAGCTCAGGAGTGCCAAATGCCTGTCATCCACTGCTTAATCAAAGCCTCATCTTACTCCAGTGGATCATGAGAAATCTTCCCAATTCACCATGTGTAACTGGCTGATTGGTAGCTCCCCTTAAAAATCTATCCTCCAAAACCTGTGAATGTGACCTTATTTGGGAAAAGGGACTTTGCAAATGCAGTTAATGATCTCGAGATGAGAGGGGCACCTGGCTGCCTCAGCCAGAAGAGCATGTGACTCTTGATCTCCAGGTCATGAGTTGGAGCATCGCGTTGAGTGCGGAGATTAGAGAAATAAATAAAACTTAAAAAACAAACAAGGGTCTCAGGATGAGATCATCCTGGATAATGGTGCATAATGACCAATGTCCTTAGAAGAGAAGAGAAGGGGAGAAGACACACAGCGAAGAAGGCAATGTGAAGACACGGGCAGAGATTGGAGTGATTTGTCTGGAAGCCAAAGAATGCCAAGACAGCCACCAGAAGCTGGTGGAAAGGCATGGCAGAGATTCTCTCTCAGAGCCTCCAGAAGGAACCAATCCTACTGGCACCTTAATTTTGGATTTCTGCCCTCCAGAACTGTGAGAGAACAAACTTCTGTTGTTTTAAGCCACCAAGTTTGTAGTGATTTGTTACAGCGCCCACAGATCATGCACCATACTCTTGTAGAGTAGTTGCTAACGGGGCTCCAAGTCCCAAATCACCCATCTGATTTTGCTGAGGGCTTGTGAGAATCATCTCTCAAGGCCAGTCAAAGGGAGAGAAATCCTTGCCGGAACACAATTTGAAGCAGATTCTCTGGCAATTGCCCCATACGCCGACCTTGCAAATGTGTTTCTCTGAGCTTGGTTGAGTTGCACAGAACCCTACAATTGTGGACTGCTTTAGCTGGGTAAAAGTGCCTGAAGGGAACTGGCACACTGACTATCTTTCCCTTTCTTTGGAAAAAAATAAATAAAATAAAATAAAATAAAATAAAATAAAATAAAATAAAATTAGAACAACATCAGGAAGATCTAAACATAGAAAATGCACAAAAAACCCCCACCCCAACTCCAGGTGAATATCAGTGGCTGGACAGCATCTGTGAAAATGCCCAGATAATCCCAACACAGGAGGCCCCGCCTGCACATGGGAACTCCTAGTAGCAAAACCTATGACTCTCTGAAGAGAGAGCCTGAAAAACAAAGGCTAAGTTTTGAATATTTTATAGGGAAATGCCAATTAAGCAGAAATAAGCTGTAAAGATTTCTTAATTATCTGTATTGTTCCTATTACTTATGTTAGATTTGGGAGGAAAAAACCTGCAAATAGCAAGCAGTTGAAAGGTATAAAAAATATATTTTTATTTAGTTATAAAGCGATCTGAGGATAGGTACACATTCAGTGTCACCTTCCATAATGTCTCCATCAGTATTACTTTCACAGTTACCTCTGTGAAGTAGAGAAGTTCTTATGAAAACCAAAGTTCTGAGCAAGTGAAATTCTCTTCTAGGGGCACCTGGGTGGCTCAGTCAGTTAGGCGTCTGCCTTCAGCTCAGGTCATGATCCCAGGGTCCTGGGATGGAGCCCTGCATCTGGCTCCCTGCTCAGCGGGGAGCCTGCTTCTCCCTCTGCCTCCTCCCCCCACCACCAACTCGTTCTCTCTCTCTTTCTCTCAAATAAATAAAATCTTTAGGAAAGAAAGAAAGAAAGAAAGAAAGAAAGAAAGAAAGAAAGAAAGAAACTCTCTTCTACCAGAAAACTTTCCTTCCTTCCCCTTACCCCTCTTCCTTCCTCTCCTTCCAGACTTCCTTTCCTGGACTTACTTTCCCCTTCTGTAAAATGGGGGCAACAGTATCTTTTTGCTAGGATTGTGGTATTAAATAAATTAATACATATAAAGCTCTATGAATAATGCCAAGTTTATAGTAAACACTCAACATATTCTACTTGTTGGTACAGTTGTTGTTGTTACTTCTCTCCGAGTCTGGAAGGGCGATGAATGAAACCTGCTTTATCTCTGCCTCCCATCTGGCTTCAAACAGCTTTCAGAGGGTGTAGAGTCAGCAAAAAATGCTCAGTGCTGAGAACCAGAGAAATCAGGGCATCAAGGGAAAGAGCAGCATCTGGGCCGGGGTTTGTACTCTGTGGGAAAGGGTCAGTTGTGGGTCACAAAAAATAAATCACTAAAGACAAGGAACTTAGGGGGAGGGTGCCGGGAACACCGGGTGCTGCTGAAGCCACCCTGCCTCGGCATGCTGGGAGGTGGGGACCACATGGCTCAGGGTTTCTGAGATCCTACGACAACAGCCACCCTACACTTATTAAATAAATATATATTGTGCTAGCAGTTGGGAATATAATAGAGAGCAAAATGAACAACCCCTCTTTTTGTAGAGCTTAACAGCACATGTGGAAGACATATCTTAATCCAATTACCACCCTGTGAGCCTTTAATTGCAATCTGTGAAGAGTATTATGGAAGAGTATTATGGAAGGAAAGACATGGAAACTGTGAGAAACTGTGAGAAAGAACAACATGTCAGCTCACATTTATTGGGCATTTAGGTACAGATTCAAGCATTTCGCCTACACATTAACTCATTTCCTCTTTCCCCTAAACCTACGAGAGAGATATTACCATTGTCCCCATTTTACAGATAAGGGAATTGATACACAGAGAGGTGAGGTAAGATTTGAAGAATTCATATAGCAAGTAAGTGAGAGAGTTGAAGTTGGAACCCAAGCAAGATGCATGCCGAGCCACAACACTCCACGGAGTCCTGACAAGGGCTGTGCTGGGAAGATCTAGCTCAGTCAGCAAGGGTGGGAGAGCAGGGGGAATGGTGCAGTTTCCTGGAGCAAACTAGAGCTGAGAGCTCAGCATTCGTTGGGGTTATCTACTGCCATCAGTCAGGGTTCTCTTGTAATTGTGAGTAACAGAACCTGACCTTGATTGATGAAGCATAAAAGGGTCAAGCTGGAGAAGTAGGCTCAAACAAAGCTCACAGGACTAGTGCCCAAAAGCACAACACAGAAATGGTGGAGAAGAAACTTCCTTAACTGCTACTGATCCAATGGGCACTAAGTCCTATACCGCATTGCTGCCAAGACCCAACTTTCCTAGAAGCATAGCAGCCACTACTTCTGCACCAGAAGCTGGACCTTATAACC
>NW_024426996.1:64743239-64958757 GCF_017311325.1 Ursus maritimus
GAAAGAAAGAAAGAAAGAAAGAAAGAAAGAAAGAAAGAAAGAAAGAAACTCTCTTCTACCAGAAAACTTTCCTTCCTTCCCCTTACCCCTCTTCCTTCCTCTCCTTCCAGACTTCCTTTCCTGGACTTACTTTCCCCTTCTGTAAAATGGGGGCAACAGTATCTTTTTGCTAGGATTGTGGTATTAAATAAATTAATACATATAAAGCTCTATGAATAATGCCAAGTTTATAGTAAACACTCAACATATTCTACTTGTTGGTACAGTTGTTGTTGTTACTTCTCTCCGAGTCTGGAAGGGCGATGAATGAAACCTGCTTTATCTCTGCCTCCCATCTGGCTTCAAACAGCTTTCAGAGGGTGTAGAGTCAGCAAAAAATGCTCAGTGCTGAGAACCAGAGAAATCAGGGCATCAAGGGAAAGAGCAGCAGCATCTGGGCCGGGGTTTGTACTCTGTGGGAAAGGGTCAGTTGTGGGTCACAAAAAATAAATCACTAAAGACAAGGAACTTAGGGGGAGGGTGCCGGGAACACCGGGTGCTGCTGAAGCCACCCTGCCTCGGCATGCTGGGAGGTGGGGACCACATGGCTCAGGGTTTCTGAGATCCTACGACAACAGCCACCCTACACTTATTAAATAAATATATATTGTGCTAGCAGTTGGGAATATAATAGAGAGCAAAATGAACAACCCCTCTTTTTGTAGAGCTTAACAGCACATGTGGAAGACATATCTTAATCCAATTACCACCCTGTGAGCCTTTAATTGCAATCTGTGAAGAGTATTATGGAAGAGTATTATGGAAGGAAAGACATGGAAACTGTGAGAAACTGTGAGAAAGAACAACATGTCAGCTCACATTTATTGGGCATTTAGGTACAGATTCAAGCATTTCGCCTACACATTAACTCATTTCCTCTTTCCCCTAAACCTACGAGAGAGATATTACCATTGTCCCCATTTTACAGATAAGGGAATTGATACACAGAGAGGTGAGGTAAGATTTGAAGAATTCATATAGCAAGTAAGTGAGAGAGTTGAAGTTGGAACCCAAGCAAGATGCATGCCGAGCCACAACACTCCACGGAGTCCTGACAAGGGCTGTGCTGGGAAGATCTAGCTCAGTCAGCAAGGGTGGGAGAGCAGGGGGAATGGTGCAGTTTCCTGGAGCAAACTAGAGCTGAGAGCTCAGCATTCGTTGGGGTTATCTACTGCCATCAGTCAGGGTTCTCTTGTAATTGTGAGTAACAGAACCTGACCTTGATTGATGAAGCATAAAAGGGTCAAGCTGGAGAAGTAGGCTCAAACAAAGCTCACAGGACTAGTGCCCAAAAGCACAACACAGAAATGGTGGAGAAGAAACTTCCTTAACTGCTACTGATCCAATGGGCACTAAGTCCTATACCGCATTGCTGCCAAGACCCAACTTTCCTAGAAGCATAGCAGCCACTACTTCTGCACCAGAAGCTGGACCTTATAACCAGTCCTTCTCGAAAGCTGGATGCCCATGCTGCTCTCCTCACCAGCACACGAGGTTCTGCCTTCCTCAAGCTGTTCACTTTCAGATTATTTTCTCATGTGGACAAGTCTGATGGGCAGAGACTAGATCACATGTGTGTGCCCTTGCTCTGACAAAACCTGAGGAATGTCATTCTCTACCTTGGCTAGGCAAAACTCTTAAATCTGGACATTCCTCAAACGTAGCCAGGGTGTCCAACAAGTGCTAGGCAGCCAGAAAACATGACAGATGTCCACTTCACTAGATGAACAAAGACAAGAGCAACCCGAGAAAAATGAACCATGTATGTGAAAGGTCAGAAGTTCACAGCATATTTAAGGAACTCCAAGAAGGTGGCTCAGTAGATCATAAAGACTTATCAATAATTCATAGAAATAGGGGCGCCTGGGTGGCGCAGTTGTTAAGCGTCTGCCTTTGGCTCAGGGCGTGATCCCGGCGTTATGGGATCGAGCCCCACATCAGGCTCCTCCGCTGGGAGCCTGCTTCTTCCTCTCCCACTCCCCGTGCTTGTGTTCACTTTCTCGCTGGCTGTCTCTCTCTCTGTCAAATAAATAAATAAAATCTTTAAAAAATAATAATAATAATTCATAGAAATAGCAGAATGGTGGTTACCAAGGGCTGGGGCTGGGGGAAATGGGGAGAGGTTATTCAAAGGCCACAAACTTTTAGTTAAAAGATGAATAATTTGGGGGGATCTAATGTACTATATGGTATTTATAGTAAATAGTTTGATAATTATACTGTATTACGGACTTGAAAGTTGCTAAGAGAGTAGATTTTAAATCTCCTCAACACAAAAAAATAAATGGCTATAGGAGGTGGTGGAGGGTGTTAGCTAACGCTACAGGGGGAATCATTTCACAATATAAAAATGTATCAAATCAACACACTGTACACCTTAAACTTAAACGATGTCATATTTTAGTTATATCTCAAAAAAGCAGAAGGGGAAAGGAAAAAAAAAAAAGAATAGTGGAGAGAGAGCCATAAGGCCGGGGACATGCAGGTCCTTATAAAGATTTTAAGGATTTTGCTCTTTATCCCAACCACATTAAAAGTCATTGAGGGAGTTTAAGCAAGGGAGTGACTTTAGCTAATTTGCATTTTTAGAAGATTACTGTGACCTCTGTGGAGAATAAATTTGAGTGTAGCAAGAATGGAATCCAAGAGAGTATTTAGGCGTGATTGTAGTAAAGCATGAGGGAGATGATGGGAGCTTGGTCTGGGGTGGTGTAAGTGAAGACAAGAGAGAATCAGGCGGATTAAACAGATATTCAGATAAAATCAACTGGATTGAACAATTCACTGGAGATCAGTGGTGAAGGAGATAAGGTAGCAAAGATAACTCGATTTAATGGATATCATTATCAGTCTCTGAATTAGGGAATACTGGGCATAGATAAGTTTTGGAGGAAAGGCAAAGAAGATAATGAATCAAGCTTTGGTTATGATGACTTTAGGTTTCTTTTTTGATCTCCAAATGAAGAGTTGAAAAAGCTCAAAGTAGAGTCTGAGATGAAAATGTGAATTTTGGAGTCATCAAGTAGAAGAGACTTCTCCCCTTTCAGTCAAAATGACATTTAAACTTTAACATATCTATTCTTACACTAATGTTCAAATCAGCATTATTCACAATAGCCAAAAGATGGAATAACCCAAACGTCCATCACTGGATGAATGGTTAAACAAAATGTGCTATATTCCTACAATGGAATATTATTCAGTATTTAAAAAAGAATAAAGTTTTGAAACATTCTACAATGTGGATAAACCTTGAAGGCATTATGCTAAGTGAAATAAAGTAAACATGGAAGACACATATATTCCACTTATATAAGGTACCCAGAATGTCAAACTCACAAAGTAGAATAGTTACCAGGGATGGAGGGGAGGAGGCACTGGGGAATTATTGTTTAATGGGCACAGTTTCAGTTTGGGAAGATGAAAATGTTCTAGAGATGGGTGCAGGTGATGGCTGTACAACATGAATGTACTAGGTGCCACTCACCTGTACACCTGAAAATGGTTAAAATGGTACATTTTATTTTTATGCATTTTAGTTTTGCAATTTCAAAAAACTGATTTTAAATCAATTTAAATAAATACAATTTAACACGTATAAAATAGAACTCTTGATTTTTAACCCATTCCTCAAAACTGCCCCCACCCACCCAGCTTTTCTAATCCTAGCAAATGGCACTATCTATCTAATTCTTGACACCAAGCACCTGGAGGTCATGCTTGATTCTCCCTTCGCTGTATTCTCTCCCACTGCCAATCTGTAACTGGCTCTGCCTCCATCCACCTCTCTATCCCTCTACACTACCACAGTAGCATCCTTACTGGTCACCTGCCACAACTCTTACACACAACATAGCCCAGAAAGTGTAAATTGTTGAAAAACCAATTTAACTTATTTCCTTCCCTGCTTAACTCCTCCACTCAATGGTTTCCTATCTTACTTAGTGCAGAATTTGACATCCTTATATGACCTTTAAGGCTCTGTATGATCTGGCCTCTGCCTAGCTCCCCTTTGCCTACTCCCTGCTGTCTTCTACCTTCACTGTCCAGACACACTGGGTTTCTTTGTCTTCTTAAAATGTGCTGAGCTCTTTTCCATTTCATGATCTTTACCCTGACTTTCATTCTGCCTGTATCACTCCTCTAGGTCCTCACTTCATGGCTTTTTATTATAAATAGGTCTTAATTTAAATTCATCTCCATAAGGTATCTTTTCTGATGCCCCAACTTAAAGTTTTATTCCCAACTACTCCATTCTCTCTCATATTATCCTGTACTGTTTTCTCTGTGGCCTTTATCATTAAGTGAAAATGTCTTCTTCATGTATTTATTTATTTGTTATTGTTTATCTTCCCCAGAAGGCTGAAAATCCCATGAGAAAAAAGGGACATCTGTCTATTGTCTTCAATATGCCCAATCCTGAGAACAGTACTTAGCACAGAGTAGACGCTAAATAAACACTTGTTAAAGGAATGAAGAAGAGAGGGAGGGAACAAGATATGGAAGGAAGAGAGGAGAGAAGGAAGGAATGAACAAACAAATGAACAAATGAAAGAAAAAAGGAATCATCTTAATATTATCTTAATAAGACACTGGTCTCAGCATTATCATCTGGATATTAGGATCATAGCATCTTCAGGCTGAACAACCAAGACTTCAATGGGTATTGATTCCAAATCCACACCCAACACCTGAATCCCTCTTACTATACTGTTGTCTGTCCCTATCCAGCCTCTGCTTCCAGTCCCAACCTGGTGATTCTAAGTCTCCATCCATTCAGACCTGAGATTCCTCATCACTTTCCATCAGCCTCTTACTCTCTGAATTCTCCAAAAGCTTCTCCACTGTCTCAGCTGCTGCTACCACACTTCACCTCTGATTCCTAATATTTCTCAAAGAACTCTTTCTTTGGCCCTTGGTTGTATGTCTGGTATAGTCCCCTGGAGTATTTTCTCTTCTTCAGAACTCTGGGAGCTCTCAACCCTCTTGAGCAATGTCACTCCACTCTCCTGGACACAGTATGAGCTTAAATGGCGGCTCTTGGTCCCAGAAATCCCCTAGGGTACCAGAGTAGAGCCCTAGGAGAAAATATCTCCCATCTTATTACCTTATCTGCGTAGGCCTGAGGTTTTGCTCTGAAACTGATTTAGGGCTTTAGAACTATAATTTGTCAAACCAAATCCTGAATATATAGACTGATATTAATACTTCCTTCTTAGCTTCTTTCTTTCATTCCTCCCTTACGACCACAAAACACTTTACTAAGCATCTACTAAATGCAAGTTATTGTTTTAGGCAGAGTGATTCTCACAGAGGAGAGGAAAATCTGATGCAGACTTTACCCTCAAGGTCAAGTATCTTCACAAGGATCTTACCCTGTTGAAGGGTAGGTGTTTAATAGAATATTGCTTAAATGAATGAATGCTACAAATGGATATAGAATGCTGAATATAACATTACCAATATAAGAACAGAGAAAAGGTAGTTCTCAAGAAGGCAAGATTATCTTCTCAGCCACAGTAACAAAATTCAACTACAAATTCGTCTTGTCCAAATAAAGAGAAAGAATTATCTTCTAATCTGATCAACTCACTGCTCATTTTGCACTGTAGAATATTTTTGTGTGATCACAAGGACCATGTCTCTTATCAGTTACTGGAAATCCTATACATATATAATAAATGTTGAATAAATTATATTAAATGCCCCTTAAAAAGCCATTTTCAGAGGAGTCAATGCCACCTTTTGCTAATGACAAAAGCAAAGGAAGTAAACATTAGCATTATCCTCACCACAATAACACCACAAAATCACTTGGAGTGTTTGCATAAAATGACCACTATAATGGCCTAGAGTCAGGAGATACAGGAAAGTGAGTAATAGCAAGTTGAGAAGAAAGAACAATGGCATCTCTTTAAAATGCTACTGTGTAAGTTTTCATATTGCTGGCACCAAGTTCAAGCCCAGGTGGGGACACCTCACCCAGACTGCCTGTCCTGACCTATTGTACAAGTCTTGCTAGTCTGCTTTTTAAGGACAAGGAAGGACACTGCTTTGTGATGTGGCCACAAGCTGTTCAGGGAAGAGACTTTGCTCAGCACATTTCCACTACTGAGCAAGGCTGGGCTCGTTTCAGAGAGCCACATAAAATAAATAATCATGCAAAAGCAGATTCGTTGTGATAGGGCTCTGACAGCTGCTCTGAGAGGTGGATCCTTGCAAGCCCATCTTTCAACAATGAACTGACCCAAAGATCCAGGAAAGCTCCAGACAGGACCATATGGCCTGGAATAAAAACATATTTCAAACTCTGTTTATTATGCATATCTTTCAAAGGTTCACTACTCTGTGATGAAACATTGCACCTGCAAAGCTTTAATAAGCTTCCCAAGCAAGTACAATTATAAAATCACAGGCACCTGAAGAATTTGTCTTCTCTTACACTTAGCTATGCACTGCCCACCAATGACTGGTCTCATTCTTTTTAATTATATAGGTTTGCAGTATTTTGTAAGCTGCGATCAATACTTATTCAGAAAATAAAACTCCTTATAGACCTCAGTATGAGGGCCATGAAATATCTCTCCTCCTAAATTTTAGGGACTCCAACATTATTGCATATAGAACCTTCCAGTATGCCTGAAAGGAATAGCAGCAGCTCAATCATGCAGCCCTGCAAAGACAGGAGAGCATTTGACATGAATTTAGGCTGGGCTTCATTCATCAGCAATGGGAGAGGTGGAAGGGACATGAACAGTTTCCCTTCACAAGTGAGCTCTGTGACTCTACATCCGGTCCAAATATTTGAGCAGCACAGTCTGTTCATTATTCACTCAACAAATATTCACTGAGCAGCAATTATGTAGGCTATGTATTGACTCCAAGCTAGGTGTGGTGATTCAGTGATAAACAGAGTTTCTGCCCTCAGGAGTTGATGGTCTCATTGGGAAGACGGACTCAAAAAGAACTGATTTGGAAATATAAAAACACACGACAGGGACAAAAAATGGGGTGACTTAACTCTCTTGGGAAGCTGAGGTACAGCTTTCCAGGGAAACAGGCATTTGAATAAAAACTAGAAAGGTGATAATTCACTAGCTAGTTAAGTAAGAGAAGGTATGAGCCATATCGGTGTTGGAACTCTGCCCACATGTCAATTTTAATGGCCTGTCCCAAGGCCACAAGCATTGTGATACAGTCTGGGGCCATGAGTTCTGTTTCTATCCTTGCCTCTAATCAACTTATGCATTACCAAGACATGTGTCTCTGAGATTGTTCATATGATCCAGTGATGGGTATAGAACCGAAGATCTGTACAGGTCTACTGGCACTAGAATCTTTCTATGGTTCTCTCCAAACTAAGAGTCTACATGAAATCTGGACCTCTTTTATTTCTCTACCCTGAAACAGTGCACAGTGGTATATCTTGGGATTTAGAAGTAGATTTTACATAAGATAGCCTAATAATTATGCAGTATGATGGAGTGGCTGAGTCTTACTGCTGAGATCCTCTCTTACTCCCCTTGAACCTATGGTCTTGCATCAAAAGAGACTTTGGATTGTATCATAGAAGGATTATATCAGACTCAGCCTTCAAGAATGGAGGACCAATAAAGGTAGATGAAATAAAGACTCTGACAATGAAATACATGTAGACCTAGAGACATATGAAAAAAGTGACTGTTGCTTCCTAAGGGTACTGATGATGCCATCAGTAATATTCAAGATGAGCTTTTCTTGACCACAGGTTGTTATCTGACAAGTGCGCTGAGGGAATAAAAGAGAGGAATGGAAGCGAGAGAGTGGGTGGGGGGAATAAAGGCGAGAGGAGGCAAAGAGGGAGAGAGGAGGTGGGAAGAAGGGAGGGAGAGGAGAAGGAAGGGAGGAAGGCAGAGAAACATTTACTTACTATAATCAACAGTGTCCCTAAACTGTTTTTATCTCTAGGCTCTCAACAATGAATCACAGTACAGTAAGTAGCCAGGGCATTATCTTTCAAGGCTTTTTAGATTCAAGAACAGCAGGGGATTACAAAGATGGCTCCTGATACTGCCAAGGCACACAGAAAAAGGGACAGCTGTGATATATTGCTAAGCACCATGTTGCTCACAACAACCCTTCAAGACTGATGTTGTTGGGGCGCCTGGGTGGCTCAGTCATTAAGCATCTGCCTTCGGCTCAGGGCGTGATCCCGGAGTCCTGGGATCGAGCCCCACATCGGGCTACCTGCTCTGCTGGGAGCCTGCTTCTTCCTCTCCCACTCTCCCTACTTGTGTTCCCTCTCTCGCTGGCTGTCTCTCTCTCTCTGTCAAATAAATAAATAAAATCTCTGGGGAAAAAAAAAAAAAGACTGATGTTGTTATGTCCATTATATGGATAAAGAAAATAAAGTTTAGAGAAAGTTAAGTGTGTTCAAGGGGAGCAAGAGAACAGGTGAAAGAGAAAGGATGAAGACGCAGGAGTCAGCCTCCAAAGCCCATGCTCTTTCCAAAACCCTGTTTTGCCCTCTTCCTAAGTCATCTTCCTGACACCCCTGCTCAGGAGGTAGAGAATAGCCATTTTTGTCTCTGTCCTACCTATGCTTTGAAAGACTGTTGATCACAGCCATGTAGGTGGTCATAGCAGATGAAGTGTCAAAGGAATTCTGGACAGGTATCCTGACACTGAGCATGTCACTGACAGATGCAGGTCCAACCAGTGTCTCTTTTTATTTGACCTCACTGTCTGTCATATATCAGTTAGTCTTTTCTTGTTTGAGTATTAAAAAGACAAAAATATTCCTAAGAGGTGTCAGCAGAAAGAGAGAGTAGAGAATTGGAAACCTTTGTTTTACTATGAACTATAAGCAGAGAAAGCTATCATTCAGAGATAGATGGAATCAACAGATTTTTGTTTTTCCTCTGCTTATAGTAGAACTCTATATTTTTTGAACGCCATTGTTTTTCCTGATAAATATTGACTTTGAATTTTAATAAATCTACTCTTTTATGAGCTACTTCACTGAGGTTCAGAAAAGGTACAGACCACCTCTCCCACAAAATTTTTCATTGACAACCCCAAAGAACAACTTTATTGAATGAAAGATGGGGTGAATTTACTTCTATTTTGAAGCTAATAAGACAGCAGTAATCCACATTTACAGCATGTTTACTGGATACCAATCACTGTTTTAAGAGTTTTATATGCATATTTCATTTGCCCTTTGCAACAACAAGGTAGATTCTCTTATTATTCTCATCTTAAAGCAGAGAAAAATGAGACTTAGGGAGGCTGTGTCCAAGGTCAAACACATGATACTACATCTCAAGTATGGTCTCCTTTGTAAACCTCTTGTAGAGTGGAGTGGATTAGTAACTTGGAAATGATTCTGGAAGGACAACTACATCATCTTACTTTTATTGGAAATTTTTATAATTTTATATTGAATATAATATTTATCCTTTCATTCAACTTTTTTTCCCCCAAGCCACCAAAAATACAGAAACAAGTAGGATGAGATAAAAATCCCAAAGGATTCCTCTGTCTTATAAAGAAAAAGATACATAAAAGAGTAGTTATGAAACAATGCAATCAGAAAAAATACTGCATGTCATGGGGGACAGAAGAGAAATTCCTGACTCAGCAAGGGTACTGGGGAAAGGAGACATCAGACCTTCTTTAGTGTGGATAATGCTAGAATAATCTTAAAGGGCAAATAGAAGATAATGAGGAAGAAAGGGCCAGGAAGCACAAGAAAAAGACAAGGGCATGTTCTGAGAACTATATCTAATTTGATATGACACAAATGTTGATAAAAGCAAAAGGGCAAGAGTAACCCTGAGGAAGTGTGTAAAAAGTGTGTAAAAAGGCATGTCATGGGAGACCTTCCTTGCCATATGCTAATAAATTGGAATTTGATGCTGAAGGCAAGGAGAAACTACTGGAGGTTTTAAGAAGGGGAGTAAGAAGATTGAGTTTTCATTTTAGAACAATCTTCTAGTAGACTGGAGACTGGAGTCAGGGAGGCCAGTCAGGAGGCTGACAGAGCCTTATATTTAAGGAAATTCCAGTAGGATAAGGAGGGACCAGATACTAGAGATATTAAGAATCAAATCCTGTAGCCAGCCAACTAATTGGGAGGAAGAGCTTAATAAGACTCCCATATTTATAGTTGTGTCTATTGTGTTAATAAGAGAGAATTCCATAGAAAGATCAGGTTCGGGGCATTAATAATGATAATGAACAAGGGACTTTACAGTTTACAGATGAAATTGACAGATATAATTTTATTAGTGCTTTAAACAGCCCTATGAGGGCTACCTCATCTCAGATGGGAGCCCTGAGTGGAGAGGTCAAGTGACTTGTTCAAGCTCCTACAAGTAGTAGAGGGAAGAACTAGAAATTAAACCCTTTCTAAATCTCATTTTCTTTCCACTCTATAATCTGACACATGGAATAATAGTAGCTGAATAATAATGATGATAAGTAATGTGTGTTGAACTCAGGTTCTCTTCCAAGAATTTTATATTTATCAACCCAGTGATTCCTCACCACAACCATGCCCAGTGGGCATTGTTGTCTCCATTTTACAGCTGAAGCAAGCAGGGCACAAAGAGATGGCAGCACTAAGCTGTATCCGCTGGGATATACCTGTCACCAATTTCCCTGTGCAGCGGATCCAAGTGCCATGACAAGCAGAACCACATAGCCATAAGTCAATGACTTGACCCCTTGCATTCTTCACCAGACATCAGGTTGCTTACAGAGCCTGTGGTCTGGGGGGAAAATCCAGACCCAGGTCCTCATTGTTTTAACTCATATATGAAAGAGGAGAACTATTCCCCCCACCCCAACCCTCATTCCTTGAGGCAAGGATATCCAGAACCACTTTGCTGGGCTGCTAGTGTTGCCTTCTGAAAGCTAGAGCCAGGCTCTGTTGATCCAGTTTGAGTTTTCAATAGGGAGCCATTTTCCAACAGCATTAGTGTGCTGGGCTGGGCTGTCCTGGAGTGGAATAAACAACCTCAGGCTTGACTGGCCAATGCATCAGGCTGTGGAAACAGCCCTCCAGAGGACACTACTCACCAAAAGCCCATTAGCCAATTACTCAGAGCCCGTTTAGTAAATGAGCTCTTTCTGTGTACTAATTGGAGCCCTGTAAAAGTAAATTTGCAGTGAGAAGCTAGCTCTCTGTGGCCAGATTCCTATCTCCGGTGCACCTCAGAACCAGGGGTCCTGGATAGACTGGCGTAGTGGTACAGCCACAGGCTCTAAGCTCTGCTACTCACCAGTTATGCGGACAGACATCAGCAAGTTGTTCTGGCCTCGATTTCTTCATCTGCGAAATGAGGATTATAGGGCCTATTTCATGGGATTTTGGGGGCTCAGATGAAGTAATACACCTGTGCACATCAGAACTATTCAATAAATGTTATCTGGTATTGTTTATTGCCCTTACTTATTTATGTGGAATGAACCACCTTATTCCAAAGAATGTAATATAAAAAGGTGAGAGGAAGCAGTATAAATTTACTCAGGTTTGATTACTCAAGCTTGAGTAAATATATTTACTCAGGGTATCTATGATGTCTACTATACTCCTCATTTGGCAATTAAGATATAATTTATTATTAGTTTGCATTACTATGACCCTAAGTGACTTTTCATATACCTAAGCATTAATTACCTCATCAGTTCGATTTCATGCTCCTTGAAGACAAATTCCAGGTACCTACATGCCCCCCCCCCCGTACCATCCAAACATTAAGTAGATATTTGTTTATTATTGATGTCCTTGAGTAAATTGTCATTCCTGATGCAAATCAGCTGGAGTGAATATTGGTGAGTTATTACCTACGAATACTTAATTCTTCAAGATTGAAAGTCTCCAATGAATTTAATCTCTATTCATGATTTGGCATCAAATTAGACATACATACAGTCAAACCCATAGGGCAAAATAGTAATAAAATAAGCTAAGGCAAAAACTTACTCTACTCATGAATCATAGTTGTTTATTTTATGAGGACTTCATCACAAAGTTAAAGTAGATGAATACTAAAGCTTTCATGGTCTTAACTCCCCTGGAGCTGGGCAAGAATTAGCCTAAGAAGTAGAACAGACTCTAGAAACTAAATTGAAGCTCTGCCTAAATCAACTGTTATTGTCACTGAAGTTGTGCAAACTTGATCAAATAATCTTATTGTCTGCTAAATGTTAAGACTATTTTAGTATACAGGAAAATAATGTGCTTTGGTATCACTGAAACCACATTAACCCAGCAGCCATTTTATGGGTTTGAGTACCTGATGATGATTTATTAAAAAGTATAGTTTTCAAAGTAAATATTGGAAATAATAACTTTGTAATGTGGTAAAAGCCAACTCTGTTTAGTCTTTTTAAATTTCATCTTTAAAAGTATAAAAATGATATGTTAATTTGTTTAAAGGAAAAATAAGAAAAAAAGTGTCACATCTTTTGTTAAGCATAGGTAACAGTTGAATGGGAAAGTCAGAACCATATACCTGCAGACTCATCATTCAAACAGACTTAGGTAAAGAGTTAACTTTGTATGAAAGAAAGAAAGAAAGAAAGAAAGAAAGAAAGAAAGAAAGAAAGAAAGAAAGAAAGAAAAGAAAACCCTGAAATAGCTTCCTTTTTTTTTTTTAGCATGGTCATTTTCCTGATTTCACAAGCAGAAGCAAATACAATGTGACTAGCTAATTCCCAGCTGCATAAAGATTTAAATCCATGTCTGAACACTGGACAATCAAATTATGTAGTAGTACAGTAACCAGAAATAAACTCAACACATAAATGCAGTTTATTTGGTATTATTAACACAAATAAAATTTACACCTACAGTCCTGTGCATTAAAAATAACTTTCCCCACATCAAATAGCAATATTTTGCTATGCCAATCAAATTAAACCACCAGAACCATACAGAAAGAAATCAATTCTATAGCAAACCTTTGAAAAGTATGGCATTTATCATGTTCAAGACAGGTTAATTCCAGTTCTAAACAAACTTTATTCCGAATAGGGGCTTTTGTTTTTGTTCTATTCTTCGCTGGAAATGTACTTAACACAAGCATTCTGTCAATCTAACCACAAAATCCTTTTTCTTCCACCCTACATGAATTAAAGAGAGAAAAAAAAAAAAAACAAAACGAAAAGCAAACACACACACACACACACACACACACACACAAATAATCTTACCAGACTGAGACAAATTTAACTGTATTGATTTTAGGCAAAAGTGGGACTAAAATCCTATGCCAAGAATGAGAGTCTGAAAAATTCTGGTGAGAAATGTTTATAGAAAAAGCTGTGTCCCCTTGTTCCCTGTCAACAGTCCTTTGGAAACTAATTGTAAAATCACCTTAGGAAATGTACTTGACTAACGGGAGAGAAGCCATCTTTAATGGCTTTCGGAGCCCTAAGCTCCACAGAGCTCTACAGATGAAAACTGATAGCCTCAAGTAGAGCCCTAACCTGAACAATAACTGCATCATCCACACTACCTGAATCATATTCCTAAATTAGCAGCCTCTGTAGTCACCATTAGCTCATATTTGAAAGACGTAGTCAAGACCAGTCTTCCAAATCATGTACCACAATAGCCTCATCTACAAGTTATAAGCAGATGAACAATACAGATGAGGCAAAAAGGAACAATGTCTGCTCTAAAGTGCATACAAAGTGGAATGGAAGGAAACGAAATGCATAGGGTGCACATTTCAGAGCAAAAAGAGATCTTACCAGTAACCTAGTCTGGTCTTGTAGCTTCCATCACATGAGAGTGTGGGAGTGGAAATACAGAATGCAAAAAGGTTTCCCTCTGGCAAAGAAGAAATGAACACTTGGTGCCAAATGCCTGTGAGGGCTTCTCAGGGTTTGTGCAGGTATCTGGTTGTTCTCCACAAAAATGGAAACAGTCAAAAGTACTGTGTCAAAATTAAGAGAGGGGCTGGCTTTTTAGCTGGAGATTTGAAATTTGCATTTAGTTAAAACCAGTCGACTGAAACATCAAAGTGAGTTTCTTTGTTTTGCCTTAATTTTACCATATGCAACCTAATTAATTCATCACATATTCACTTATTAAGTCAACAAATATTTATGGAGAGCTACCAAGTATCAGGCATGGCCCTCGCTGCTGGGGTATAGAAATGAACCAAGCAGACAAAGTCTCTGGGAGGGGATGGTCAATGAGCAAGTGCAGACATGTATATCTCAGGTATTGGTGGATGATATAAAGAAAAAGAAATCAGGGTGAGAGTCAAGATTGTCAGAAGATGCTATTTTATGTAGAATGGTCAAGGCAGGCCTCAGTGATAAAGTGACATTTGAGACAAGATTTACAAGAGAAAGAGAGCAAATCTTGAGAATATACAAGCTAAGCATTTCAGGCAGAGGAAGCAGCAGGCAAAAGCACTTTCGACATGTACAGGGAACAACAAGGAGGCTAGGCTTGATTTGAATGAGCAGAAGAAAAGTAGTAGAGCAGGAATGAGTGGGATACAGGGACCAGATCAGGTAGGGTCTTGTGGGCCACAGTAAGGACTTTGGACTCCATGCGGAGTGAGATGGAAAGTCATTAGAGTGTTCTGAGCAAAGAAGTGGCATGGTCTGACCTGGCTGATGTGGAAAGAGTGGAGCATTAGGGAACAAGCAAAGGGTACTTTAGAGAGTGACCACTAATTGGTAGCAGTCACTGCCCCACAGAGCTTGTTTCTTTCAAAGACCTCAGCTTATCACCCACCACCATAGCCACTACCAACACCTCCACGCAACCCAGTAGGTCTAAGCAGAACCTGGAGGGAAGAAGGGTCACCTTATGAGTGTGTAGAGCATCAAGCATCCTCTCTTCTTAGAACTCTCCATCATCTCCTTCTGTAATATTGAGGGGACCCAAATGTCCGTTCCACCTCTGCAAAGTCAGGGACTGTGATCATTTCTTGCCTGAAGCTCTGAGCAATGGGATCCTCAGAGTGCCCAGTGTTGCAAACGTGGGACCAAGGGCAAGAGCAGGATGACCACGGAATGACAGACAGTATTTTGGGGCAGCCTGTACACATATGGTTTACCAAGGCAAAGATCAAGAAAGCCCCTCTGGGTGAACCAGTGCCAGAAAACAGAGGGATTCAAGCAGTTCCAAAAGGGAAGGGAAAGAGGGGACCCTGCAGTAAGAGGCCACAGAGTGAGCAGCCTGCCCACAGTGTGGGCTGAAGCTGGCAGGAAGAGGTGGAGACTGAGCCAGGTCTCCTGGACCAGTATACTGTGTGGGGCAGGTATGAAGAGAGCTCTCCCATGGGCACCCATAAGAGGTAACTCTTTGATGCCCTGCAGCACAGAATGGTGACAACCAGTTGATAAACGAAGGCAGACTAAAGGACTCTGAGAAATCCTGAAAAGCCCCTTACCCTAAAACTATTGCTTTTTATGTGATAATAATAGCATTCTAAGGATATCTCATTGAGGAACTTGCAAATATAGTTTTCTCTGCATACAGTTTAAATTGTGAAAACACCCCAGTGAAAATTTTCTATGTTAAAAAAAAACACTATCATGAGAGAATGATTAAACAGAGCTTACATATACTCACCTTTTACAGAACTAAATTCAACAGTTCAACACAGAAAGTTTTAACAGTTCTCTTATAGAGTCATACTCACTTGTTCTTGGGGGTTCTCCAAATTTTTGAAGAGGCAAAAATAACACTTTGAAAAATGGGATTTTTTTTAATCATATATATGATTAACCTATGAAATATCCTCATCTATAGGAAAAGCAATAGAACGGTTCTAGGCAGGCTGCCTCTGCCTTTTTAATTATGATTTGATGAAGAAGTCATTTCACTTTTAGAGATCATGTTCTCATGGAGGAGCTGGAATGTAGAACTAGGGTTCCTAATCTGCAGATTTATAGTCTTCTGGGGAGGGGTTCCTCCTAATATCACCTACCTCCCATCCGTTTATTACTGCATCGTATCCCAGAGTCTACTTGTGAAGTTCTCACGGGCATCTGTCGGTTATGTCTACCTCGCATTAACCTCCCATCAACCATTGGGAAGAACACCCCAATTTTTATAGAGAAATCATATTGCCCACACTCAGTATACATAGTTTGGATGGGACTGGCCACATCCCGTGAATCCAGGTATTAACACAAAAGCTATTTCTGGTCAATCAATATTTTCCAAAACTAAAGTCACAGTGATTGGTTCAAGGATAAACTCCTGATTAAAGTTGTCTAATCAGAGCTAAGTCAAGCATTGCCCAGAGAAAGTCATTCTCTTCCCTCTGATCTTGATCCTAGAAGATGTAAGCCTAACTCTGCCAGCAACCATCACAAAGAGACAGTCTGAGAGTTGAAGAAAATTCACATAAAAGCAGAATCAGGATATGAAGAAGAAACAGATCTCTTTAAACCACTAAGTCCAATTAATTTAAAAAACTATCCTTGGATCCATCACTTGAGCAAAAAAATTCCCTTATTTCTGTTTTTTGTAACTAAAACCAGTTTCTCTACTTTTTTTATACCAGAAAGAGATGTGTCTGATACACATAGTCTACAAATTGAAGAATTTACTCAGGTTAATACATAGATATACAAATATTTCTATAACATATATAAATAATATGCCAAATAAAATATAAATCAATCTAAAAGTTTTCTAATTTTTATGAGGACTTTCTCAATCAATATATAGCAAGGGTACAATTAGAAAATTTCAACAGTCTGTTTAAGTTCTAAAATCCTATGATGTTTAAAAGCCTTTGAATTATATAAATCAAGGCATACACCTGTGCACAAAATGGTACTGAGGACATTTGTCCGCAGAGATTAATCAATAAGCAGCTGTGTACATTTGCCTGATATTGTGAAATGTGATAACTTTGAGACAATGATGTTTCACTGTGGGTTTTGCAGATTAGAGACAGGGAAATAAGGTTGTGAATTCTGAGTAAGACCCCCCCCCCAAAAAAAAAGAAAAAAAAAACATTTTAAATCCAAAAGATGTCTTTTGTTTTGATCCTTCCTTTGGTGCCAGTGGAGATTTCACACTGGGTAATATGAATCACCAACTTGCTAATTAAGCTGTGTTTCTCACTGTAAGGTCTTTCTGTGCTTCCCTTAAAATGATAACAAATGGAACATCATCATTTTCCTTAGATCTGAAATCACAAAATGTCCACGAGCAATATACAGTTGTAGTGATACAATAGCCAGCAAAAAAATAGGCTTTAAATATCACCCGCCACAAAACTTGGAATAGAAAATGTGAAATTTGCAGAGGTATGACTAATGGGGTGATTTCTATTTTTCCAGCAACTGAACACCCAGTCCATGAACTGAACACATATAATACTTAGAAAACAGTCTTACAGAAAACTGACAGATATATAGGGCATTTTATCTTGCATTATGTGATTTGTAGAAGTAATCTCAACTGGAAGTACTTCAAAGGAAGGCATTAAACAAGTGTAAAATAACTAATCTACAAGTATTTATTAAGTGTTTGCTATGTAGCCAGCCAAATGCAAGGTGATTGAGGAGGAAATAAGAAAGTGTAATCTAAGGACCCTGTTGAGAGTGACTTGCTAACTATGTCCCCCTCTTCCAGCCTCATCCCCTCCACATGTTTCCGAGGCTAACGGATTCAAAGCACAGTACGACTCACTTTACTGTCCAGCTCAAGCATCTCCAGGGGTTCTCTGCTGCCTACTAAATACATTCGGGATCTCTTCGGTTGGCATAAACTAATCCCACCCTAATCTCCTAATCTTACCCCCCAGTATTCCCCTCTGGGTGACATGGATACAGGTTAGCATTTTTATCTGAGAAGGAATCAGTTCTAGAATGGCTATGACAATGCTAACAACAATGACGATGAGAGGAAAAAGATGAAGAGGAGGAGGAGGAAGAAGAGAACCGCATTCTTTGGTTGTCCAGTGCTAAGTATTAGCCACTGTGCTAAGCATTTAATGGCTTGGGTGAAAAATAGGTGGATACTATTTTCAGCCCCACTTCTTTCTGTTGAGGTGAATTTGACATAACATAGACTTAACCATTTTAAAGTGAACAAACATTTAGTATATTTACAATGTTGTGTAACCACTACCTCTATCTAGTTTCAGAACATTTTCATCAGCCTAAAAGGAAATCCCACATCTGTTATTCACTGGCTCCTCATTCTCCCCTCCTCTCAGTCCCTAGCAACCACAAATCTGCATTCTGTCTCTGTATCATCTATATTTTTAAAATGAGAAATTCAGTCTTAGAGAGGAAGGCTCTACTGGTCCAAATTCTCACTGCAAGGAATAATGGAGTTGGAATTCTGTCTCCTTCCTTAAAACAACCAAGCTATAAGGCTTTTGCAACACAACTGCTTTAAGAATAAACTCATCATGAATACAGGAACTGAAAGAGATGGAATGATATATATTGGGGAACTTATAACTTTAAAATAAACTAAATCCCCCGCTACCTGGGAGAAACATGACAGCTCTCATTACCCCAAGGGTCCCCCCGAAGTTCCTTTCTAGCCAGCGTTTTCTCCTACCATTTATGTATTATATAATATGAATTGAACACCTACTATGAACTCAGTGTGTAATTCTCAGCTATAAGTACAGTCCACTAAATTTTTTATGCCTTTAAAACTTCCCAAAAAAGAACAAAGTCCAAAACAAAGTGTCTATAAGTCCATATATGCCACGCTTGGCAAAACGAGCCATTTTGTTTCTTACATGTTGGCTTCCAAGTTCTTTTGTAGAATATAGTATGAATATTATGTAATATCTTATAGAGAAGATGTAAATAACCCAAACTATAACATGATATGTACACTGCAATATTATAATTACATAATACCACAAATTATGGTGATTTAATACAAATCCAGACATAATATTATTATACATAGGAAATCATACAAATTAAGTCCAAGAGCATCATGTTCTAAGACATCTCACTTGATCCCTAGATGAGCCACTACAATGGCTGTCTGCCTTATGCCCCTAATTCCACCCCTGCTACTGGTATTTGTCAGGGTACTCCTGAAACAGATACAGAATCAATGGAGAAGGCAGGGAAGAGAGAGAATGAAGAAATTGGCTTGCATGATGGTGGGTACGAAATACAAAGTCTATAGGGCAGGCTAGGAACCCAGGAAAGAGTTAATATTGCAACTCAACTCCAAAGACAGCCTGGAGGCAGAATTTCTTCTTTTTTGAAGAACCTCAATCTTTTTCTCTTAATGCTTTCAACTGATTGGATTAGCCCCATCCACATTATAGAAGGTAATCTGCTTTACTCGAAGTCTACTTATGTGAATCACAACTAAAAGATATCTTCATAGCAATATCTAGGTAGGTGTTTGATCAAATTTCTGGCCACCGTAGCCTACCAAGTTAACACATTACCTATAGACTAGATTTTGTCCCCCCAAAATTCTTATGTTGAAGCTCTAACCTGTGACTGTATTTGGACATACAACCTTTAAGGAGGTAACTAAGGTTATGTGAGGTCATAAGGGTAGGGCCCTAATCCTATAAGACTGATGTCGCTATAAGAGAAGGAAGAGATACCAGAGACCTCTCTCTCTTTCTCTCTTATGTGAGCACACAGCAAAAAGGCAGCTATCTAGAAGCCAAGGTGAAATGCCTTGCAAGAAATTAAGCCTGCTAGCACTTTGATCTTGGACATTAGCCCCCAGACATGTAAGAAAAAAATTTCTGCTGTTTAAGTCACCCAGTCTGTGGAGTGATAGCCCTGACAGACTAATACACAACCTAACTCTCTTCCCAGTAGAGTATCCAGGGGTTCACCGAGAACACACATCTGACACTGCAGTCCTCTGCACAAAACCTTCCAGTGACTCCTACTGCAGTCAAAGTGGAAGCCAGTATCATTAAAGGCCTGCCCTGCCCTATGGATCTGTTCACACAGCTTTCCTCTCTTTCTCAGTGACTCCTTCTCCCTCACCCATGCCTTTCCAGCCATGCTGCCCCTCTTTGCTCTCCCTGGGCCATATCAGGTCAGATCCCAATTCACAGATTCTGTCCTGATGCTTCCCTCTGCCCAGGAGCTTTTAGCCGAATGTTTGCACTGTTCCACTCTCATCTCTGAGTCAATACTCAAACAACCCCTACCCAGTGGGCCTTATATTGCAACCAGCCCACACCTCCACTCCCAGTGTCACTCTGCTCCCAGGGTCTCTGGCCCCCGTGTTCCCATTCTGCTTTATCAATCCTCTCAGTTGCCCCATGGAGAAAGTGCTGTTATTACCCCCATTTTATAGATGAAGAAACTGAGGAATAAATGGTGTCATTATCTCGCCCTTGCCCACTAATCCCTGAAGTTGAGCGACCAGGGTTTGAAGCCAGGTAATCCTACTCTAACTCTACACCCTTCATCACTCAACTAGACTCTGTCGTGGTTTTGGGGAGAAGGAAATGCCACTCTCCACCCTCACTTTACTGAGCTATAATTGATAATATAACACTGTGTAACTTTAAAATGTACAATGTAATGAATTGATGTAGGTGTATATCGGAAACGTTGCCACCGGAAACACTGCTTTCAGAGTAAGCTCAGTGCCTCTGGCACGGGCCACACCCCCACGCCAGTGCACATTTTTTTGCTCATTGTTTCATTTAATTGCTAAACGATTTTGTGAAGTTGACATGGTTCCCTTTATACAAATGTGGGAACAGCTTTTTAGAAGAGATTAGGTAACACAGCAAATGAGAGAATTCGCATCTTTTTCCAAAATCTAGGTCTCCACTACTCCACGCTGTTGCTAATCATCTGCTTTGAAACTGTGCCCCATAGGGTTAATGAGGTTGAAACTCGCAGAAAGTTTAAAGCTTGTTTTTCAGAGAACTGATTCCCCCTAATCAGCTACTGTGCCTTTTCAGACCCCACTAACAAATCCACAAGCTGTCTCTGCAGAAGCCTGGACTCAAGGTCAACTGATGTGGTTCCAGCCTAGAAACAAGCAAGGTCCTGCAATCGTTACCAGAAATAACAAGCCCAAGACCCCATTCGTTTTGTACCAGCTCTAGGAGCATGCCCATAGCCCCTTCTCCTTGTCCTAAGATAACCTCCTGACGTCAGGGGCTGAGTTTTGCCTCATTCTGATGTTCCACCCTAAAGTGAACACGGGATGCATGGAACACACAAGCCTGCTCGATGCACATACTCCCCAACTTCCCTCATGAATAATCTTAAATTTTCTTAGCCTTTCATCAAGATGTATGTAATCTCAACCCCTATGGTTACAAAAAACTTGTTCTCTGCCCCTTTGGGGATGCAGATTTGAGGCCTGCCCTTCCATCTTCTCATTTGGCTGCCTCTCAAATAAACGGTTTCCTTGCTGTGTATCTGAGATCTCAGTGACTGGCTTTGCTGTGTGTCAGACCGATGGACGCGGGTTCAGTTACAGCTATGGATAATATGAATATAACATAAATATGAATCTAGAATGGGTTTAGAGGTAAGACTCCCATATGACTTAGGGCCTTCTCAAAGACAGAAATCAGTAGTTTTGGTGTATACTTGTATATAGGGGCTGATGGCACATGCTTTATAGGAGTCATCCTGTGTGGTCAAAGCTTACCTTTACATAATCTACATATTATGAGCTGAGGAATCCTAAAATGTCTGTTACGATGCATGTAATTTCATCATTAAAAATGAAATCTTTGAGTTATGGCACTACTATAGTTCACTAAACCTTTTAAAATTACAACAGAATATTTTCTAAAACTCTTTCTTTTGTGACTTAACAAAGACCCAGACCTAAACAATAAAGGGAATTTATAGACCTAGGTTGAGAGACAAGTTGGCCTAAGGTAAGGTTTGATCTAGCAATGCAAATGATCTCATCAAGGATCCAGGTTCTCTCCATCTGCCTCTTCTGACTTCTAGGATACCTGCTTCAGTCTCAGGATTCCCTCCAGGCTCTCCCCTAGTGAATGTAACACAGTGGCCAGAGTCTCAGACTTCCCTTTCCCATATCACATGAAGAAGACCAAGCATCTCCTTTCATAGCACCAATGGAAGGGAGGAAAACGATCTTTGTGGAAATGGCAACAAATATCTTCTTGCACCTCTTTATCTCTGATTAGGTTATACCCATTTCTCCAATCAGAGTGTCTCAGGAATGAGATTCTCTGACTGACTTGAACTAATTAGAGCTCCTCTTTGAAGCTAAGGATAGAGCCATTCTCACTGAAATTAGGTGGCTGAAATGGGGACCAAATGAATTGCTTGAAGGAAATGTGGGATGATGTTAGAAAAGCTACCACATGTCCACTAAAAAAGAGTAAGGTGTAAAACCATTTCAGGTTTTTAATACTTTATCAGGGTATTGGTCTATCCACTGATTGCCAAGTGTGGCACCTTGCCTGATACAAGACAATGAGAAGAAGAGCGAACAGAAGATGTTAATGCAGGTGGGTGTTGGGAGGTGGCCTTTCATCTCCTGAGGCAAGAATTAGTAGAGCAGGCATATGCAAGAGCTGGGACAGCCTGAGCAAACTCAGTGCCTTAGGTCACCCTTGAGTATCAGAAGTTATGAGGCGGAGGAGGAGGAGGAAGGCAGAGAGGTGCAAGAAAGGGGAAGAGGTTTTGCCTACTTGACAACTTTGCCTTCTCTGGGAGGAATGAGCTGTAGGATGGGCAGGCTACAGAATGAAAAGAGATAGATTCTGCAAAAACAAGCATACATTATAGAAATTCTCAGATGGGATGATCCTCCCGAGAATTTTGTTATATCCTAGCTAATTAGCCAAGGATATAATTCATTTTACTCTTGAGAATCCTGTTTTCTCTGAGGGGGGGGATTATTCAAGGTCTGCAAAAAATAGAGTCCCAGCCTACTGTGAGTCTTGCTAAATACCAAACCTTCCTTCTCCCTGGCTGGAGCCCAGCAAGGACAAAGCAAAGACAAAAGATCTGGCTTTGGGAGTAGCCACTCCCCTCACACTTTGCTCCACCTCCATCCTTCTAATCTTCGTCTCCCCTCCCCTAGCATTTAGGCCTGGAGATAAGCTCACACCCGGGGACTGCAGATCCTGGAGAGAATTTCTTTTGTTACTGCCAAAATACACAGGAGGGAGAATCATGCAGTATAACGTGGGAGGAACACAAGGGAACAAAAGGCATGCCCAGTGCTCAGGGAGTTAGAAGAGCCTTACTGTATAAAAATGGGTGATCACAGACAACTGCAGAGATGCTCTTAAGCAACACAGTTTCCCCCAGTACAGAGCAAAGCTGACCAGAGTCAAAATGAAGGTGTGGTTACACTTAATGACAGGATGTAGCAAGAGAAAGAAGTTCAGTCATGAAAACATAGGAATTGGACAGAATTCTGGACCGAATGTGTGCTCAGTACATCCAGGGACTGGATGCCCTAGACAACTAGTACAGTTTTTTGTGCCCCACTCCTTGGAGGAATGGCATTATATTAGAGGTAGGTGCATCAGGCTACAAGATGCTCTTAGTCCTTGCCATGCCTTGATCACCTAGCCAGCTTTTAAGCTCTTCTGTTTCACTTACAGCTTTCTTCCAGAAAGAGAATGTGTTGATTAATTGCTACAAATATCTTATGTCCTTGACAGTTGTATTTCAAGTCATAAATGAATAAATTGGCATTTGGGTTTATATATCAGTGTCTTGCAAGTTGCTAGATACGTGTCTATTACATGAGAAACTGATATACTCTGGGAATGCTGACAACACTTCATTTTCTGAACAAGCACAGCTAAAGAGCAGAGCTATCACAGGCTAGGATAATGTCCTCTAAAGGGCCTTGCCCAGCTGTTTGGATGGACTCCCTAGGTGTTGTCCCTTTTGCTCATGCCTTCGAACCACAACAGCAATGCAGGGTGGTCAGCAAGGTCAACTTCATTGCAAAGGATTAGCCTCCACTCTAATTAGAAGCTTGGGAGAGACCTTTATGTGTTGAAATTTTAGGGCCACTTCATTCAAAGTAGTCAAAAGTCAAAACACCATACAGAATTTAAGAGCTGTAGTGAGTCCTCATTATACAAGTGATGACAAAGAGTCTCAAAGAAGTCAAGTGACTTGTTTATGGTCACATGTTTTTGACAAAAACAGCACCAGGATTCTTGGTTTAAGCCTCAGTTTCTTTCTATTGCACCATAATAGTCCCTAAAGACCATCAAAGTTATCACCATATCCACAAAAAGCCATCTTTTGCATCCACAGTTGTTATTAAGTGAACTAAATTTGTAAGTATAGCCAATTCCAGTCTATGTCCTCCCTCCACCAAAAGGTGTAGAAATTTTTCACTGCATTTCAAAGGTAAAATGCTCTAATTTGTAATCAAATTATAGTTACCCTGATGGGTCTTCCATTTCCTTATTATAATGATTCTAAGACTTCATATCGAATTTCAATACAGATAAAGTGAAATACTAATTTTAATGAGTTGTCAACTCAACATGAGTTCTCATTTTTACATGACACACAGTAAGTTGCTGATAATGTCACAGACAGTCAAGTGTTAATTTGGTATCCGGAGATTATACTGTTTGGCTTCTTGAAAAACTGGCAAGTATCCTTTTATTGGGTAAGGAAAATTATACAGCCTGTGGTATTTTTCTTTTTTTGTCCTGGCTGATGGGTGACTCAGCAGTAAACGTAATGCTCAATCACATGAATTATTCTAGATATGTTTTGGGATATTTGCACGCTTCCCTCCGAGTCAGCCATACTGGGCTCAAGCCAACTTCAGGCAGAGCTGCCCAAGAAGAAACTAGGTAGAGATGATCAAGAGTGGAGAGTCTGGCAATGGGTAACCTATGCTACATCTGTGATGAACTAACTAAAATCTTAGCAAGAGAAACAGCCAGAAAATTGGAACAAACAGTGTATCAGACTAGAGAGAGAAACCACAGATAATAAAATAGGAGGGAAGCACATGTTAGCTAAAGATCATGAAATCTAAAGAAGAAAGGGGCTAACCAGGACAAAAGTCCTGTGAACTCAGTATAAGTACTCTTACATCTACACTGTGAGTGTCTTGATCGGTTTCCCAGCTCAGATTCCTGAAGAGTCGACTTCCTTTAGTGCGGCACCTTTGTTACTACTCTGTCTGATTGAACACATTAATTTTGTTTTAAGCCACCTCTGTTCCTGTATGAAAGCAAGTAGATAGAGTCTGAAATATGTGGATGGGCTATCAATGACCTTTCTTTAAAAAATCTTCACTCTAGGCAGTCATGTGCCTGGAGAGTCGAGGAACAGCAAGCAAGAAGGAAAGTATGGCTGGAGTGGAATGAGGCAGAGAGAATAATAGCAGAGAAGATACAAGAGTTTGAAAGATAAAGGTTTTCACTATTATGCTGTGTGAAATGGAAAGCCATTAAAGAGCTCTAAGCAGGATATTTATATGATCTGATTTATGTTTTAGAGGATAACTTTGGCTGCTGTAAGATAGAGAAATGGGGAACCAGTTAAGAGCCCACGTCATCAGTCCGGGAAAATATGATGGCACCTCACACCTAGGTATTTGTAAATAAAAGAGAAAGGGGAGACAAAAGAAAGAGAGAAGACAAAATAACTCCAAGATTTTGGGCTCAAGTCATTATAAGTATGGAGTTGCCATGGAATGAGATACTGTGCCAATGTATAGGACATATAGAGGATGAACAGGACACGGTGGCTCTGAGAACTCAGTCTAGACAAGAAGATGGACGAGAAGCAGGATATTAATAAAAGTAAGTTCCATTTCTTATACGCTCACTTTGTACCAGGCACTGAACTAAGTATTCTATAAACAGGACATAACTCAGTCCTCATAATGACTTGATGTGGTTGATAACAATCAGCCCTGCTTTGCTGAAAGAAAACTAAAGCTCAGCATAGTAAAATGACCTGCCCAAGACCTAGGAGCTAAAAGATAGAGAACTGCTTTGAACTCATGTGTGTCTAACCTCAAACTTATACTCTTAACTACTATATTTTAGTCTACCTCTGGCTCAACTTAATCTGAGAGAGTAAGGTGGGTCGGAAATATGAAGTATGCCCCAGAGTACAGGGAGCAGTTTACCTATGACAGAATGATCGCATGATCACTTTTAATCCATAAAACAAGAAGGATGGACTCAATGATTTCCATGGTTCCTCTCAGCCCTAAAAGCCTATAATTTTAAAACATGGTGATGCTTCTTTTCACTAAAGTGAAAGTCATTTTTACTCCTTAAGATTGAATAGCATAAAACACAATTCTCTTATTTACACAAAGCTATTCCAAGCCAGGCTGAATTGAGCCTCAAGCCTTATACTTTGCCCATTTTGAAATAGAAAGGGCATTAAGGGTAAAAAAAAAAAAAATAGCAGTGAACATAGAAGGGTAAATGAGGAAAAGGAAAAGGCATATCAAGGAAGTAAAGGCATTGCCATAAAGTAAGCAAGTGAAATAAAAAGGAGGTTTGGAAAATTGTCATGTTCCAGAAAACTGAAGCATTTTTACATCTTTTATACAGAGACACCTTGATTATTGACGAAAAAAATCAGTGACAACTAAAAAAGAATCCTGCATGTAAACAGAAACTTTAATTTTCATAGTCTTTCTTGTTCCAAATCCTGGTTTGTAATATCACGCCTTCAATTTATCACAATAGCAAAATCATGGGAACATAGTTTCACCAAGAGAGGACATAAATCATGTATAGCCAGAAAAAGATAATGCAATATAGTTATGTTTGCCTCTGATTTGGGATATGTCTGTGAGATTAAAGCAAAATTTGGCCTAAATTTAAGGAATCATAAAAGCAACTTTGGGTTTAATCAGGATGTAACAAGCAGCGTGTTTTCCTTCATCATCATCACTAAATTTATAATGGGCTTCCATAATGCATGTATCTCTGTAGCAGGAGGCAGTTATGGGTATGCCACTTGATTTGCTGACAAATTTACTGGAGGCAATTAAAGTTACAGTGAAATGGTAACAGAGTGTTCCATTAGCATGAAGAGGAAAGGAAAAACTCTAAACTCTAGTTTTTGAACCATGCTTCTTGGAACCAGAGCATGTTAGTCTCTTTCTCTCTCTCTTCATCCTTCTTTAGATGGCTCCATATGATGTCTTGTATGTAATGACACCTCAGATTTTCATTTTAAGCTTTTAAAAATGTGTAAAACTGCATCTAAGATTATAATGAATGGGTTAGATGTTTAAAGATAAAAATAAAATTGAAGACTTTGCCCTGTATATTAGAATCAGCATTATTTCTAAATACTTTCTGGGGATTGATAGGGGAAATGACATTCATTTATTATGATGGTTATTATTTTCTTAAAACACATGCTAAACATGAAAACCACAATAGGATATTCAACTAACATGAATAGACACCTCACAGAAGAAATTCAAATAACTGATAATAAAACATTTGGCCTTCTCTGAAATTAAATTAAATATAAATGAAAACAAAAACATACATGGAAACAGATAGATAGATAGATAGATCGATCTCATGTCAAATTAGCAAAGTGTGTGTTGCATGTATGTGTCTGCTTTAAAGACAGTACTCGGTATTGGTGAAGACGTGGCTAAATAAATATCCTAACAAGAATTAAGGAAAAAAGTTAATTTCTAGAAATCAATTTGAAAATGTATATCTAAACACATTAAAGTGCATAATCCTGACCTGTAATTTTCTGTCTAGAACTGTATCCTAAAGATGTAAACAGAAGCTGGGTCTAAAAGATACTCTCCAATAAATAAATAAATTAAAATTAAAAAATTTTTCATGACTTTCCATAAACTGCCAGAGTAAGCACATGCATCTAATTCTCCCAATTCTCATATTCCTATAGAATATTTCAAAATATACATATCAGTGATTCTCAGTATTATCTGTACATTAGAATCTCCTGGGGAACTTGTAAAATCCCTAATGCCCAGGCCACACCCCAGACACTTAAATTAGAATCTCTGTTCTGCATTTTCTTGTCCATTGCAGCATTATTCACAACAGCCAAGACATGGAAACAACCTAAGCGTCCATCTATAGATGAATGGATACAGAAGACATGGTGTACATATGCAACAAAATATCATTCAGCTCTGCAACAACATGGATGGATTTCAGGTCATTATGCTAAGTAATATAAGTCAGAGAAAAACAAATACTGTATGATCTCACTTGTGTGTGGAATCTTAAAAAAAGCCAAACTCATAGAAACGATAGGGTGGTAGTTGCCAGGACATGTGGGGTGAGGGGAATGGGGAGATGTTGGTCAGAGGGCACAAATTTGTAGTTACAAGATGAATAAGTTCTAGGGATCTAATGTATAGCATAGTGTCCACAGTAAACAATACTGTGTTACATACTTGAAAGTTCCTAAGAGTAGAACTTAAATGTTCTCACCTAAAAAAAAAAAAAAAAAAAAAGTAATTACATGAGTTGATGGAGGTGTTAATTAACCTTATTGTGGTGATTATTTCATAATATAAACATACATCTAATCATCACCTTGTACACCTTACAATTATACAATGTTATACATCAATTAGATCTCAATAAAGTCAGAAAAAATAAATTAGAATCACTATATGAGACGAGGATGTTAACTAAAAAAAAAATTATTTTCACTGGGGGTGGAATCCAGGTGTCAGTATTTGTTAACTCTCTCCAGTGTTACAGGCAGGATTAAGAAGCAGTGCCCCAAATCTCTGCTCTAAAGAGAGCAAAAACTAGACTATTAAAAAGGAGTGATGTAGGGGCACCTGGGTAGCTCAGTCGGTTAAGCATCTGCCTTCAGCATGGGTCCTAATCTCAGGGTCCTGGGATGGAGCTCCCCACTCAGCGGAGAGTCTGTTGCTCCCTCTCCCTCTGCCTGCCTCCCCCCTCCCCCAACTCGTGCTCTCTCTCTCTCTCTCTCTCTCAAATAAATAAAATCTTTAAAAAAAAAAAAAGTGATGTAGGAGCAATGTTTTCTCCCTGGTGAGAATATGCAAACTTCTATTTTAATATTTTTAATTTCCCAATTTTTTTTTTTTTTTTTTTTTTTTTTTTTTTGCTATTCCAGCTAAGATCCTTTAAAACTCCTTGCATATAATACCAAATGGACACTCTAGGCCTGCTGGCAAATCATTCTTAGTGACTACAAAGCAATGACTTGGGAAAGCTGTCTCCCTCATGAGCTCCTTCTCTACTATATCTCTTACTCAGAATACAGTAATCTGAACTACATTTGGAGAACATAATTTTAATCTGGGTTAATTTTAAGGTCAACAAATGAAAAGTAAGCACATACAAAGAGACTTTGGCCAATGACAGAAATCACTAAGTCCCCAGACTATATAGCAAAGGAATATTTTTTTAAGGACTATTCAAGTGTCTTGTATATTTACTAATATAGTATGAAATCAAACATTAAATATCTGGGGCTGTAAATCTACTCAGGGTCAAGGTGGCTCCCAAGGTTCCGTTAAGTAGCCTAAGGAAGCATATTAATCGTTCAGATCACTGTGATGGCACGTGGATCAATGATGACAGCAGATATCACCTACATTAATGAGGTTCCAACACACTTGTGTCTGAAGCACGTGAAAGAGAGAGAGGCCATATCCATGTGACAGCTGATGTAGGAAAAGACATTAGGGTTCAAATCTAACAGCCAAGAAAGAATTCTTGAGACGTCTTTGGTGCAAAAAGGTGGTTTTATTAAAGCATGGGGAAAAGACCTGTGGGCAGAAAGAGCTGCACTGGGGTCATGAGGAGTGGCCCATTATATACTTCCAAGTTGGGAAGGGGTTAAGGATAGTGTAAGCCCCCCAGGTATTTTGGAAACAAGGTTTCCAGGATCCTGAGGGGGGCTAGCTATTGTTAGGAAAGGCCATTTATTACTGTTTAGTAAAAACTCAGTCATGACACCCTTCAGATGTGTATCAGTGGGACATATGCTTGGGGGATGATTGCCAACTTGTATCTTAGGGGGTAGAGATAAAGGAGGTTTCCAAAGGAATTTTTATATGTTAAAGTTGGCTTACAGGATCCTGGGGGTTGGGCCAACACTGCCTTTTGCCCTTAGCAAAGTAGTAACACCAAGGCAACTGAGTCCCTAGAGGAATGTCACTCTGTCTTTTTCAAAGACTTGTCATTGGGCTGTAGATAGTAAGGAAATTTAATAATTTTTCTTCTGCCTTTGTTTCCCACATCAACAGCCAACTTCATGTCATTGACAGAGGCCAGAGAATTCAAACCAAAGTGTTAGGTCATTATGCGATATCCAAATCTAACCCCCCAAACTGTTCCATCCAGACGTTTATTTATTAATGTTCTCTACTGTGAGGAAGAAGGTTTCCAAGTCAAACACTTTGTGATTGATTGGGCAGATCTGACTTTAAAGAATTAAGTGTGCTTACTTATAATTCCGTAAAGTCTCTACTTTATAATTCATGTTTTTGTCATCGGTGAGAATCACAGAGATCCAATTCTAATGCAAAAATATTTATCTCGACAAAGTTTGATTAAATAAAGCCAACACATGTCATCCTGAGCTCAGAACTCATATTAAACTTTCAAAACCAGACGAGAAGTGAACCAAAGAAAAGAAACTAACTTTCATATGCTAGAATCTTTTATGTCACAAAAGCAAAGCCAGAGCTTCAATTGGGGGACAAAAGAAGGACTTGGCTATGAAGTGGTGTTCTGCACCATGTTTGTACTGGGGGCATAAGGTTAAGCATGACCAGTAGGTTCGCGATGTTTTGGGACTTCATAACTTCAGACTGCTCTAATTGGAGGATGTAAGAATTACATTAGGTCCTTGGCTAAAACTCCCTGAAATTCACAGAATTTAGGATTGGAAGGTGATCACATCCAGACAGCAGCTGTGCCTTATATATTTATGTATCCTCCACAGAAGCAAGTGCACTGTGGGTACTCAATAAATATTAGGGAGCTGCGCACACTTGTGGAATGACCCTTCCACATGGGGCAGACATCCTTTCAACAACGTCTTTGACAGATGGGCATCTGGCATCTGCTTCCATGCCATCTATCGACAAGTCTCTAATGTCTCTTGAGGACCTTCATTCCCTTATTCAGCCCCACTAATTGTTAGAAAGCTATGTCTTATGTTAACTGAAACTCACTTTCATGTAATGGGCCCCCACTGGCCTGAATTCTGCCCTCTCCAACAACATAAAACAAATCTTTTTAGTCTCGCACCTGAAAGTTCTTTAACAATTTTAACAAAAACTAAAAGCCCTCTCCCCGTTAGGAGATCATCCTAGACATTATCTTCCGGGTAAGATTTAGATTGTTAATATTAATGTTAATGCTCAATGGTGCCAAGGACAGAAGATAATATTCCAGACAAAATTAAGAGTGATGTTATTATACCTTATAATCAGGAGATCTGACACTGTGAATACAAGTAAGGCAAATTTTTATACAACTACAACACATATGTGTGATTCCATGAAACATATTCAATTATGAATACCAGGCTTCTAGTCTTGACTCCTTCCAAATTTCATTTCTGAACCAGGAATCTGATCATGTCACTTCTTTGCCTAATATTCTTCAATGATTCCCATGACTTTCATTCAATCAACAAAAATTTATTAAGTCCCTATTATGTGCCAGGAACTATGCTATGTCCTGGGGGGGGCAGAAATGATCAGGGAAGCATGGTCCCTTCTCTCATCAAGCTTATAGTCTATGGAGATGTGTCAGAAAACCATTAAACAACTAAGAAATACAATTTTGGATAAAGAAAACAGGTAGAGACTAACTGGAAATAAAGGTCATACATTAGTCGGATCCTCAGGGAAAGCCTCTGTGAGACGGTGAAATTTAAGCTAAGATCTGTTTGATGAAAATGAACAAACCACCATAAAAGTAGCAGCAAGCTTGTTTTTGCTCTCTCCCCTAATGAGCTTTTTGTCATCTGCAAATTGGAAATGCATTCCCTCAACTCTTTACCCAAATCATTGATTAAAATGTTGCCTGGGACAGGGTCAAGAAGAAGGAAAAGTTTAGGTACCTAAGAGAGTTTCCTGCTAGGCTGTCTCATGCAACGTCTAATTGCAAGGACTTTGCAAAGCAAATAATATGCTTTTAAGATTTTGAAAGCAGGGCAGAGTTTGTCCCCTACTAAACTCCCCTGAACAATAGAGGGGACATTGCACGGCCTCTTGTGGGGTTGTTTTCCCCTCCAGCAAAGCCACCTAATGAGTACCAAAGGAACTTTCCATGAACACATTTCAATGTATTGGCCCTTGTTGCGCCAGCCTCAGTGGGAGGCTCACAACATGGCACCTCAGCCCAATACAATTCAAACTTACTTTCCTAGGGCAAAGACACACATGCCTTCTCTGGACAGCTTGCCTTCTCTAGTAGCATATTGTTGAGTTAGCAGATGAAGC
This sequence comes from Ursus maritimus, assembly GCF_017311325.1. NCBI lineage: Eukaryota > Metazoa > Chordata > Mammalia > Carnivora > Ursidae > Ursus > Ursus maritimus. The sequence goes on from NW_024426996.1 coordinate 64,775,683, forward strand.
CTGGTAGGAGCCTGTGCTGTATATGTGTCTACATAGGAGGGGCTTGAGGGCAGTGTTCTAGGCAATAGCACCTCTATACATATTGACCCTGCCCTGGTCCTCTGTGACCTGGAAAAGAAAGGAGGCCTATACATCTTCCCTGTGTTCCTCTTTTGCAACATATTATCTCTGAAGAAGATACAATTGTTTCCAGCCCCTGCCTTTAGCTGGAAAGATCTCGTAAACACTAAGCACCAATCTTTTAGATTATAGCTGTTAACCTGTTAAGCACGCTCATTCACCCAAACTCTTTAAATCCTGCGGGTTTTCTAAGTATGGGTCCGCTACGTACAGGGTGACTGCTATGATCATCCAAGTTTTATTTTGTGAAAGTACGGAAGACACCCTTGAAATAAAGTGATTATAGATTTGCTTAGTCTTTGAGATCATTTCCCAGAAAATGTAGTGTTTTAAGGAAAAGGGACCTCATTCTAAATGGTACAAAGACACCAGGTGGGCTAGCTGAAGGCTGGCTTCATAAACTCCCACGTAAGAAATGCCTTTCAAACATAAGCTACTCAAGTATATTCAGTGCAGCACTGTTTGCAAAAGTGAAAAAAAAAAAAAGGTCCATCATCTGGACTCCAAGTATCTGTCAGCAGGAGGATGAATAAATAAGTGTGGTGTGTTCACATATCAGAATACCATAGATCCATTAAAAAGAATGAGTTAAAGCTAAAAGTGTAATGGTAAATCCTAAAGAACGTATTGTAGAAAATGGATATGTATGGTGTGAAGCTATTATGTAAATGATATAATGCACAAAACAATATACAAATGGGTTACGGATACATACATTTGTAGCAAGACGTACATCTAGTGCACAAGCGGACGCACATCAGCTTCAGGATCTGGGGAATCCAAGGTTAGGGAGGGAGCAAAGGAGATTTGGACAGGGAGGGTACAAAGGGGTTTCAACAGGGTCAATTTTATTTATTTATTTAATGTAAAATACATGTGGCAAAATACGAATATTTGTTAAATCTGGGTCACAGTTACATGGGTACCTGTATTTTTCTGTATGTTTGAAATAATTTTTTTTTTCTAAGTTAAAGAGAAAGGCAGTTAAGCTTCACTTCCTCAAAGGAGCTACTATGTTGCTTCCCCTCTGATAATGAGATCCCTATTATTCAGCGGCTTTCCAATTTTTCTTTTTTTAGCAACAGAGTCTTCCTTTCAAATGAAAATTTTTATGGATTCCTACTATATACAACCAATAAAAGCTGATGTGCCCTGGAGCCCACTTTCTCACCCTCCCTCTATGCAAACAGTCTCCAAAGATATCTCCATGGAACCCAAGACTCCACAGAGTACGATTTGAAATTACAGATGTAACTAATGGTGAGTCCCCTTTGACCTGGATGCCAGGATGCTACGAGCTTGTTTCCAAGTTTTATGTCAACAATCTATGATCAGAATGTTTGCATTTCCCCCCCCCCTTTTTCTCCTTCTTCAGCTTTACTAGCTGGTATTTCTTTCTATCTAGAGCCTGAATATAATAAAATGGCCAATCTTCAATAATTGACAAAAATTAATACTTCTCAACAAGTTTAAACTGGCATTTCTTAATATCCTTCCTACCATTATTCTCAGTAACAGATTTAACAGTGCTTGTGTTAACAAAAAATATTTTAAAAAATAGAAACACGAAAAGAAGATAATTTTTTTCAAGAAGCAAATCTCCCTTAAATAAAAGGAAAGTAATGAAAGACTTCAGGTGACTGCAAATACACATATTTATAAGAGAATACAGCATTAGGAATGTCAGAAGTCAAAAAAATAAGATATATCATATAAACACCCTTCAACTACTGACCAACACAAATATTTAATGACATTTCTGTGACTAAAGATGCATTAGTACTGAAAGTTGGTAAAGATATTTAAACTTCAATTTTGTGAATGTTCTTAATTTTTAGCATTGGATTTATATTAACATATATTCATTTGTTCTGCCAGATGGTCTTATACTATACTTAGGAAAATGTCCCATTTTGTTAAAGAAGCCTATTCAATAAAATATTACAATTGACCATTCTGATATACTGGAATTCAAACCCATGGTTCCCAAAAGATTCAAAATAGCCCTATAATGAAAATACAGTTTGTTAAACATGAAACACGTTTGTGGTAGCTAAACAGATACAGGTCTGGTGTAGCTAAAGAAATAGTGATGGTGATACCATTGAGTTGCTGGCTTTTAAAATATGTCTATATAATGAGAAAAAATCACTTGGGGGAGAAATTACACACAATAGCATGAAACTTACCTTATCAACTAAAGGAGAGCAATGTAGTGAATTGAGTCTCAGAGAAATCACAGCATTACAGGAGAATGCTAATTGTTGCTTTCTGGCTATGCACCCCAGCTATCTATCCTTACCTAGTGCTCACCCTGACATTACCAAGGAAGCCTTCTACATTTTGACGGGAGCACCCTAGCCAACTCTGCCTTCACACCAGGGCCAAGAGTTGCCTGGTGTTGGAAAGCAAAATGAAATCTTCATCAGCTATTTTCCCCATGGCCTTGCTCTCCCTTTAAGGGAGACAGTCAGACTCCTTCTACTGGTACTGTTGAACTCATGAAGTAAGTACTGAGGATGTCAGCTGGGATGTGAAGGACATTACAGAAGAGAAGACTGTTGTGTTGGAAGAGGGATTTCAGCGCAAGGCAGGGATTTAAAGGCAGGCAGAATGAGGCCAGACAGGGGGAAACCAATTAATACTATGTCCTATGGTGATCAATTAAACAACTAAAACCAATCTGCTTGCCTGAAAATGAGCCTTATAAACTGAGATCACAAAGGGACAATAATAGTGATAATTTTTTGAGGAGACTATTTTCAACTCAAGTCAGTTGTTAAGCCATCTTTTAAAGCAGATATGACCTTATGTGGGGCAGGGGGAGGTGGAGATGAGGGGGAAAGAATGTGGGAAGTTCAAAAGACCACAGAGATGATAAAATGCATGCTGAAGTTTTCATCAGAAAGGTTATATAGCCTAAAAAGCCCAATGAAAATAAGTCTAAAACATGATTGGATAAGAGTAAAGGTTGATGAAACACCAAGATAGATTGATTACTAATGTCAGTTGTGATGTCCATCTCTAGAAATCCGGAGGAAAAGAACAGACAACCCTCAAGGCTAGATTTAGTTACTCATCTGCACAAAATCAGATGGGATGACCAGCATTATGACCTTGTGATAAAAAATATGCAAACAGGGCCTTGTATACAGTGTTGTTTAAGGATACTTAAGGACTAATTCTAGAATTTCCAACAGGCAAGAAGCTAACACATTGGGTCTGAGAATAGATATCAGACCAGTATGAAGTGAATCCATCCGGCAAATGCCCAGTTTATCTGTAGAGTTTGAGTTCCAACAATATACAATAAACCCTTTATTAGTCTGACAGTCAGGAAGTGGAGTGCTCCAGCTAATCAAATATTTTTTGTTAATTGTTACCACATGCAGAAGGATTACAAATTTTTAAAGAATGAGAATACATTAAAATACACTTAACACTGAAACTAAACTGATTATAATTTAATCTTTCTCTAATTATTCAGAATGCATTTCAGGGTCATCAAGAGAAGCATAAATTATCAGTGCTTGATGACTGTGCAGGAAGTCACAGTTTTTCTAAAATCCTGGTTAACAGACGCTGGGTAACAAAGAATTCACTGCAATAGTTATCATTTGGGGGATTTATGCGCTAGGCATTTTTCTAGGATATGAAGTATGTCATTAATCCTCACCAAAAATAAAATTTCACAAATGACGAACTGATATTCATAGAGTCAGGATAACGCATCCAAGGTCATAGAGCATGAAGGGGTGTCAGAGCCAGGTTTTGAATGCAGAACTATTTGTCTTTCAAGAATATGCTCTTTCACTATGTCAAATAAGCAAATCCTTGTTGTGTGGAAGTATTCATAAAAAGTGCCGCCTGTCCGTACAAAAGTTACAATGGGTGATGCTGTTTGTTCTTCTAGGAATGCTGAAGGATATTTCTGAATCGCTCTTGACATTACTATCATACATTCATGAGGGCAGCAAACTTTGGCCATGAAATATTTTTGAAGTTTCTTTTTAAATGAAAGGCCAACTGTTCATTCAAAAGATCAACAACATTGACTGAACATCTTTGGAAGAAAAATGTTTCAAGAAGACTAAACCAGTAGGGCCTCGCCACAGAACAAAATGATCTAAATAAAGGTATACACACTGAATATACACTCATGTACTCCCATTTTATGCAGTGATCTAATTTTTGTGTTATTTTGCTTATTTTTAACTATAAAACATATCTGACTCAATTAGTAGCTATGAAACAATGTGGCCATTTAAAATTATTGAAGACTTTAGGCTGGGTTTAAATCTACTAAAGAAATGAATTCCACCTTTTAGGGGAGAAAAAAGTTATTTCATCAACAGATGTGAGGCATCCCTCCTCCCATCATCTACATTTAGTCCCAAACTCATTAATGTTTTCACTTGAAACATTTAAGGCTTCTTGTTCACCTTCACTCACCAGCACCAATTAAAATTCTTCAAGGTTCAAATGCCTTTTCTTCCTCCACCCATAATGGTTTCACTTATCTCTAAAGCAGGCAGTGATTCCTATAATGGAATTTCACAAACAAGGGGGGAAATGTGGCTGAATTTTAGAATGGTACAAAATAATCTCAGGCCATGATACTGTTTCATTAGCTAATCTCATTCACACACAGGAGACTTTGCTGTTGCTGAGATGACCCTATTCAGGGAGACAGGGCTCCCTCTCCCTCCTCTGCACATAGCATTTCCAGATAAGCCTTAAGAATTTCTTTCTATTCTGAAAGAAACTACTTTCATCTCCAGCACCAGGCTGATATTTTCACTGTATTGAAGAAAATCCTACCTAAACAGTAACTTGGGGTAAAAGGAACCCTGATTGGAGTAAACTCTGTGCTCAAAAGTTCCAAATAGAAAAGGAGACTTCCCAGCTATGAAGTCTCTCCACATTATTATGGTGGGAAGGTAATTTTGAAAATGGCTGCAACTTGATCCTCTTTCTAATTCAGGATCTTGCCCAGACACAAAAGTTTCATGCTAAAGTCAAATTTAAGGAAAGTGAAAATCACTGTACTGCCTAACTGAATTAAATTATGCATTTATGGCAAAGCTTGGAAATCATACTTAACTGTTTTAAAACTTGATAGATTAGGTGGGGCTTGCCATGATCATGTTTTGAAAGGTGATTCTACTACTTGTGATTGTAACTGCTGTGCATGTGTTCAGCTGGGGATTTTATTCTAATGCACTGGACTGATTTGTTCATTCTATTTCCTCCCTAAGATTTTATGTTCTCTACAGTAATTTTGTTAAACTTGAATCTGAGGTGACCCTTCTGACTCTGAACTCCAAGGGATAACTTTCTCAGGGGAGGAAAAGGAAGGTTCATTTTCGATATGAGTGAATAGGAGACGAAACACCCAGACTGAAGGTCAAGAAAATGTTACCTGGAACCTGAATCAATATCGATAGAAACAGTTCATTGAAGAGCAAGGTCCTATTTTATGTTCAGCTAAGAAAGGTGTTCACATTTCAAATTAAGGAGCTAAATGAGAAGAATGAAGAAAGTTTTAAAAAAAAGATGTTAATTATAATTCCTTAGACTTAATTTTATAGCCTAAGAAATTATCAAGAGTTCTATAAAATATGATCCTTGACATACCTGAGTCGAAAGGATACTTAGAGCATCACAAAATTCTTAAACTGGAAGGATCCCAAAAGAATAGCTAGTTCACCCCTTTTATTTTTCTAGTGAAGGAACTGAGGTACAGAGGAGTTAAGTGTATTTATATAAAGAGTTTAAAAACCTTCAGCATAGATTTCAATTATTGTCACAGCAAAACCAAATTTAGTATCAAAAGGGTATATTAGCACCTATGCATAATACAGAAGCATGAAAATTATTCTCATAATAGCAAAAACAATCCACTATTTCTTTAAAGAAGCAAAATGGTGGTATAAATCTAATACTTTGTTCAAATTCCCAGGAGTGATTCTGTTTTCCTGCTTATTTAGACTCAATTTCCTAATCAACCATTACGAATTTACTGACTGGCTACTGAATGCTAAGTATATAGCTCAAAACTTCAAAATTGAATTCTGGTCAAATTTTGTCATTGAAAAATGTTAAATAAAATCTTTATTATCACTGATCCTGCCTATGAGCACTTGTACCTTTTAATAATTTCCATTTCTTTTGAAGATGGTTTTCTTCCTTACTTCCAAGGATTATAATGGGTCTTCAAGACGCGAAGTGTCTCTCAACTCCCATCTATTCAACTGTCCTATTCAACATGTGCTTAATTGCAACAAGGAGCCCATGACTCAGTTATAGCACCAATGTTTAATGTCCTTATTCATTATATTGCTGATTTTCTTCTACACAGTGGCAGGCTTGCTACTGAAAAACTAATATAGGATGTAGTTAACCAGTCATTCACCCAATTACGAATCTGGGAGAGCTGACAGACACAATATTTATGTCACTATAGAGTGACTGACCAGCATCAAAGTTATAAATAGGTAGGATAAGAGCACAGAGAGGAAAGCTATAAAACTGTGAGATTAGCACTGCTTATAGTCTAATTACCAACACTGCAAATGCAGACACTTATTTCTTCAGTGTACCCAGAGCTAATCCCCACTGATGAACTCACAAGACCTTGACTTACAAAACATAATGTCAATGTATTAGTTTATAATGGAGAATATTCCTTTCCAAGCACTGGGAAACTCATGTTAAGCTTCTTAAGTAGGAATGGCTAACACCTGGCCATCTACTTCTCTCTATTCTCTCAATTCCAACAGCTCTCTCATCACCTGAATAGTCCATCATTGTGCTCTCCTGAAACAGTTTTAAAAAATCAGTATCTCTTTAAACCCATGTTTTTAGTTCCTTTGGATATATACCCAGAAGTGGAATTGCTTAATCATATGTTAGTTCTATTTGTAATTTTTTGAGGAACCTCCCTAATGTTTTCCATAATGGCTGAACCAACTTACATTCCTGCCAACAGTGCATAAGAGTTCCCTTATCTCTACATCCTTGCCAAGATGATAACAAGAGATATGCACTCCTATGTTTATCACAGCATTACTCACAATAACCTAAGATATGGATGTAATCTAACCATCCACCAACAGATGAATGGATAAAGAGGTTGTGGGGTGTGTGTGTGTGTGTGTGTGTATACAATGAAATATTATTCTGCCATAAGAAAAAGGTAAATCTTGCCATCTGCAACAACAGGGTTGGAACTTGAAGGTATTATGCTAAGTGAAATAAATCAGACAGAGAAAGATAACTACCGTATGGTATCACTTATATGTGGAATCAAAAAAGGCCAAACTCATAAAAACAGAACAGAATGGTGGTCACCAGTGGCTGGGGGGTGAGGGAATTGGGGCTATGTAGTTTAAAGGTACAAACTGGGAACTAATAATAAGCTCTGGAGAGCTAATGCACATCATAGTGATTATAGTCAACAATTCTGTATTATAAACTTCAAAGCTGCTAAGAAACTAAATCTCAATTGTCCCCAGCACAAAGAAAAAAAAGAAATAATAATTATGTAACATAATAGTTAACACGAGGGTGGTATTCATATTACAATATAAAAATATATCAAATTAACATGTACACTTCAAACTTACAAAATGTCATATGTCAAATATATTTCATTTAAAAATCATTACCAAATCCTCCCTCTTTTTTTCACCTTTTTCAAGATTCCAGAGTCTACTCTTCATATTGGAAAAGTAGATTTTCTCCAGATAAAGTATGCCTCAATTATTTTACAGGTCTCTTTTACAGTTATAAAAATAAAACTGAGCTTCTATTTGCTGCCACATCACACAAAAACTACCAGACAGATTGTCATAAAAAATGGAGAGGGTAAGTTTGAGATAATCTGGATATGTTTTTTTTTAAGGCTTTATAGTAGTTTTAAAATTCACAGGGCCTGCAGTAATGGGGAACCTTAAGTAATTACCCCCTCAGAGCAGGTGGAGCTGAATTAAAAAGAAACAAAGGAATGTCCATCTGTAGTGCCCAGCGTTAAGTATTAGAAAGCGACCGAAGGAGAAGATAAAGAGTGGTTTTCAGTCACAAAGCACAAGGGCAGATTCTCTGAGGTGTGACTGAGCTGCTTCTCACTTGGGCAGCTCCATGAAGCCTATTCCCATGAAGCAGATGCGCCAGGTTCTGTTTCTAAGAGGGTGTGTCTGCTAAATGTTGTATGTCCCTAATCATATCAATATGTGCCCTACCTGGCTTAGCCTGACCAAGTAGCTTAACAACCACCACCTGTGCATGTGTGTGCACGTGTATGTGTGCGTGTTTGATTCTCAGTGTTACCAAGCTCTACACCAGCCATTCGCCATAGCACATGCTCTCTAGTAAAATCCCTAAGCTGACCATTCCATTACGGCAGTTTAGAAATGTGCAGGAAAATAAAACCATAGAATCTGGAAATTGCAGATGTTGAAAGCAACTGGATAAAGAGTGCCAATTCCTTCTTTTTACAATGGAGAATACTGAGGTCCAGACTGTGGAATTTGGCCAGAATGACAGATGTCCTATGTCACCTGTCAATTGACATATGTCAATGAATATAATATCTAATATTTTAAGGTATTCTGAGCACACAGGGACATAAATCGTCTCATTTTATTTCACGACTGACTGCGTTACGCAGAATAGTAATTAGCATTAGTCCCATTTAACAGGTGAGGAAGATGGCATTCAGAGTCCTAATGATAACTGACCCAAAGGCACATCACTAGAACACAGGACTTCGTCTGTCTTCACTCTCCAAGCCCTGCAGACTTTTTATTCTTTATATGAATAGAAGGTAAAGGTAAGTGTGCCACTGAACAGAAGTAGAGGAGAAAAAATCAGGGAAGGTCACCTGGCATCTCTCTGCTTAAGGTGAACTCTGTAATCTCTGGCTGAGTTTGCCCATGGTCTGAGTGTGTAGACTCGTACAACACAAATATATTGGAAAGTGTTTTCTTCATGACTTTTCAAATTCCACAAGTCTGTACACTAGCACATGCTAACAATTCTTGTGCACAGCCTTCTAATCTTGTCCTTTCTTTTCTATTCCGACCTTGACTAGTTGTCATCCAGTTCAGCCAGAAGCAACAGTACCCAGTGGATCTGATATCCCACCCCACATGTATCCAAAACTGCGAGCTATCTGTGAGCTACGAGATGAACGGCTTCATTGGGGCTAAGCTGACAAAGGTTTACTTTAAGAAGAAATAAAGCAATAGATAGGGAGTGGAAATCTATATTCAGGTACTTGGGTCTCTATTCTGAGCTTGCAATGGATTTTTAATTGGTTAGTTTTTCTAAAAGGTCAATGTATTAACCTTTGAGATCTTTCCTTAATTCTTAGGATTTTTTAAATGCACATTTAGAAAAACACAGGTGCTTAACACATTTTGTCCAGTTAAATGGGCCTCTGTGATCTGAAATTGACATAGGCAGGTGGCTGCCAGGTCTGCACTACTTCGGGAAATGGATGTCTTTCTCCTTTACTGGCTCTCCATGGGAAGGAGAAGAGGAAAGGGAGGGAGGATGCTGACAGACAACAGCAGGGTGATTCTGAGCTCAGCATCTTGTCTTGGTGGTATACCCAAGCTGCAAGATTTATAACCTTCTTGTTACAATGCATCAGCTTCAACACTTTCAGTGAAGTCTTCAATAACTTCAATGACATCTTGCTGAGGGGTTTTGTCATTAAAAGCCTAAAGCTGGTCATTAACAAACCTTCTCTACAATCATCTACTGCTGTGCTAACTCAGGCATGGATCTGACTGAAAGTTGGGCTGGCTCAGAAACTTTCCAGAAGTCAGCTTTCTTTCTTTCTTTTTTTCCCCCCCTCTATGGGGTATATTTCTTTAGGGAAAGAAAATACAGTTCCCAATTATTTAATCATTTATTTCTCATTATCCATTGGCTAACTCTTCTCTGATAGACACCACCACCAAGTTCAACAAATGTGCAGAACACCTACTACAAGACAGAAATGGCAGTCAGGGCTGAAGATATAATCCTGAAAAGGACACAGCTCCAGTATTAAGAGGGTCTACAGCCCCCTTCAAAAATTAGCCACCATTTACAGAACCCTTTGTCATGTGCCAGACTCTGTATTTAGGCTTTATAAGCATTACCTTGTTCATTTTTCACCACTCTTTAGAAGACAGATGTTCTTATTATCCCCATTCTAAAGGTTAGATGGCTGAAGTGTTGTCTGTTTTAGAATTAACCCCCAAATTATTGAGCTTGTGAGTGGCAGAACCAGGTTTCAAACCTGTGCCTTGTCTGACTTCCAGCAAGTTCACGTACTCCAAACAAGAGCATTTGGGCCAGGAAGAAGGCAAAAACCATGGCGTTCCAGGCTGAGGAAAGATCGTGTGCCGAGTGAAAGGCAGGCACATGCTTGGCACATCCTCAGGCATGTGAGGAACAGGTGGAACACAGGTTCAAATCCCCTTTCAGGAGAATTCAGGTCATGGCTGGACTACTACCCATTGGGAGTAACCTCCCCTGCTTCACACACTTCCTAACATCCTCAGCAACATTCAGATTACTGAGGCATCTATTTGTGTATGTTTATATATGAACTTAAACTTGCCTGATGAACTTAAACTTGCCTGCCGGCTCTGGAGCAGCAAGGACTGGTGTAAATTTTATGAATATAATAGAGATTTATGTGAAAAAGGCTTAACTCTTTGAAGATCACTGCTTTCTGAACTTATGCAAAAAAAAAAAAAAAAATCATGTGGCAGAGCAATTCCAGCTACCCAGTTGCCTAGTGGTTATTTCTGCTGCCAATGATTTAATTTTCAACCTAATCTGGCAACCTCTCTGATGGAAATAATGAATGGAGGGAGGCCGTGTGGCTTTCTACTCCACATGAGTCAACTGTAGATAGCCAAAGGGCCAAAGTTACAATATTCATTCAGGGGTTCCCCAAAAAGAATGATGGAAAAACCTGCAGACATGGGGGAATAGTCTGCTATAACTTAAACACTTGGTGGGGGGAAAAAAAAAGTTTTGGGATGACATTTTTAAAATAATGAGTTAAATAACTTGGGGTGATCAATATATTCTTAAGAGTACACATTTTGTAATAATAATACCTATTACCATTGATTGAGAGCCTACTGTGTGCCAGGCAATTGCTGGTTGGGCGTGATTACATATTAGCTCATTAAACAGAATCTCTACGACAACCCTCTCAGGGGAAAGTGTTAATCCATTTTTATAGATGAACAAACTGAGAGTTTGGGAGGTTGAACAATTTGCTAAAGGCCCCTCATCGAATAATTTACAGAGCTGAAATGCAAGCCTAGTTATATGTTATTGCAAGTTTTTTGTGTCTCTCCTACGTTGCTTTTCTCTTATCTATATCTACATTAATTAAAACACAACCTATTTAAAGGCATTTAAATAATGCAAAGATTAAAAAGGCATTAGCTGATTTCTCTCTCTTTTTTTTTCTTGGAATGACATTTTTCTCTTTTTTTTTCCTTTCCCAAAAGGAAACAGAAACATTAGCTTACTTTTTACTGCTCAATTAATTGCTGTGGGATTTTACCTGAAGAGATCAGTACGACCTCCAGGTGGATGTCATTGATCCAACTATAGTGTCATTGATCCAACTATGCCCGTCCGTCTGTGTGATGTTAGAGAGAAGGCTTTGTTTGTGGGGATCACAAAGCCATCATCCATCTGACTCCCTGGGTTCTGGCAGGCTCTCACCTGCAGTGCTTCCCACGAATGTCTTCCTTGGCCTGTTATTATTTTTAATTCCTCATGGGGTGCTTCTTACTAGTAAAGTTCTTGCCAATCAAGATCATCAGCACTACCTCAAAGGAGTCTCAGGAATTTGATTAGTAAATTAAGCTCCATGGCGCTGACAAGAGGCAGGATAGGGGGTGTCTGAATGGTGTCCAAGGACCTATTGGCTCCTGCAGGGGCAGCATGGAGCACTTTCTACAAGTTCAGAGTACCAAAGGTGAGGAAAAGTTTCCGTGTGGTAAGCAACCATGCTGAGTCAGAAAGCCCTGAACTCACAGATCTCATCAAACCCCAAAATAGTAGTAGTGGCAGCAATAATAATGCATGTATTCTGCTTGGTTCCAGTGATCCACTCTGTGATCTTGAACAAATGACTTAGCTGGCCTCTTTGAAACTCAGTTTTCTCATCTGTATAATAGGAGCAATGACCTCATCTCACTGTTTTGAAAATGAAGTGATATGATGGTATCAGTTAACACTCTTTTTGTTTCAAATGACAGAAAACCAATCAGATTCAGGTGAAGCAGGAAGAGCATTTCATTATAAGTAAAAGTAATGTCTCTTAAGATCAGGCATGCAGCTGGGTCTGAGGAAAAACTGGAATTAGAGGCTTAAGTATCACCATAAAGCTCTCCCTGTTTCTTGTCTCCACTTCCCTCGGTGCACCTGCAGCTCCCCTTCATACTACTCCTTAGCTTCCACGGCAGGACATAGCCACCAATGGCTTACAAAACTACATTCCCCTGCCCGACCTAGGCCAAGAGACAAGGTGACTGGCCCAAATTCTAAATCTCAGGGAAGAGCTGGGATTGGCCCAGCTCATGTCATGTGCCTACATTTAAACCAATCAATTCTGTGTTAACAAGGAGGGGTATTTTATTCTACTTACATGGCTGTCCCTGTGGTAAGCCTGAGGATAAGAGGAGGTGGATATTTCATAGAACACAAGGGAGTAATTACCAGAAAAGAGTTTCACCAAGATTAAATAACTGGTGTCTACCACAATAATATATAAGAAATAGCTATCACTGTACCCACTCCAGAAGAGATAACATGTATCTTTTTTGTCTATAAGTAGATATCTGCACATTTGAAAGGCTACATTTTTTTAAAAATGTAAAACAAATATAATATTATATGTTAACTACAATGAATATAGATCATCTAATGTGAAAAATCAGAAGAGAACATACATACTGTGAACAATTAATGTTTTAAGTACCTGGTCTCTTTTCCACCTGTTTAAAGACACAACCGAAATTCAACAAGTAGAAAAACAGAATTTTGTTTCTAATCCTATCTCCTCCCTGTCCTTCAGAAACCCAAATCTTCTCACATTTTCCACTTTCACCTTCAATTACTTTTCTATGTTTGTCTCAGTTTGTGCGTCTATGTTTGTCTCAGTTTGTGCATCCACTAAGTTTGTGTGAGTTTTTCCTGTTAAAGATCTAAGATACTGTATTAAAGTACTTGAAACTATTTCAAAGAACAATGAAATGCCCTTATATGTTAGCACTACACAGAGCACCTAGCTGGAAATGAAGAAAGTCAATTTCTATTTTTCTCTCTTTTCCCAAAAACACACAGAACAATTTTGGACAAGTCATTTGTGGTCCTTATACCATCCATAAATCTGCTTGTTGGTAACCAGTTTACTTTCCTCACAGAATGAAACTGGGAATATCAATGGATTAACTATGAATAGGGCTGTTTACAGGGAGAAGGGGGGTAGAATCTCAGAAAACTAGACATTTTTTTTTTTTATCAGAAAGTGAATCCTTACCTGGAGAAAAAATCTGTTTTGCATGCTGTACAAAAGAATTGGTTCAAATCATAGGAATCCAATTGCCCTCTGCCAATAAACTTCAAGCCAGAGTGAGGGATTGAGTACAATTTATTTTAGGTTTGGGAAAGAGACCATTTTGTGTCACTTTCCAGAATTCCTTCTGGCTGATTTCAGTATATTACTGATTATTTTGGGGTAGAATAATTCTAGGACCTTTCAAATAGAATGATGAGAGAGAAGTGTGCCTATCATGGTAAAAAAGGAAATTGAAAGTCTCATTTTTGCATTGCATTTTGTTTCTGTGATATGATTCCTTTACAGGGAGGAGAAATTAAATTTACAAAGCAACAGTGTTCCAAGCAGATGCTGAAATGGGGAAATTAACTGGTATCGAAATGTGTGTTACCAGTTAAAGATTATTCCTTCACATTTGTTTTCAAATACAAAAAGAATTCCATGGGGAAAGAATAGTTGCCAGAATAATGATCCTATCTTGAAATAAAATTCACAGATTCAAAAGACAAAAACAGGGGCGCCTGGGTGGTGCAGCCGTTAAGCGTCTGCCTTTGGCTCAGGCTGTGATCCCAGTGTTCTGGGATCGAGCCCCATATCAGGCTCCTCTGCTAAGAGCTTGCTTCTTCCTCTCCCACTCCCCCTGCTTGTGTTCCCTGTCTCGCTGGCTGTCTCCCTCTGTCAAATAAATAAATAAAATCTTTAAAAAAAAAAAAAAAAGACAAAAACATGTTCCTAAATGGGGCTGTTTGGTTACAGCTTAAATGAAGCATACAGTGATGAAAGACTCATTTTAGGCCAAAACTCATCGAAGGCCATTTTAATGTTTATAGCCTAAATGCTTAATTTTGATCCTTTAAAAATTCTGTCAATTCATTTCTTGGTAGTTAGGATATTAAAATATGCAAATAGGCATGATGTAGTTGGGCAGTGCTAATCTTTTTGTAATAACTAATGTTCTCTTTCAACAACCACCCCCCTTCTGTTCATGTCACCTTCACCCAGGAGACACAAAATGTGGAAGACAGTTGCTTTTACTTGATTAAATTTTGGGAGACTGAAGCTAGGCCAAAATCCTCACCTTCCTCTTTCCTAAATACTTTTTCTCCTCTCTCTTAATTACATGGCTTTCCACTGATTTACATGAATTTCAGCTTTCAAAATCATTGGTCTTTACTGAATGCAAATGGGCATATGGGAAAATTATATTAAGTTTGCACAATTGATCTTTCATCATTTCAAATGGTACCTTTGAACAGTTCCTGAAACGTCTGTCTGAAATACTCCCAGCGCTGAGTGTCATCAAGAGATGCAGGGTCACGCTGGGGAAACCCATTCTCGGTGATGTAAATTACAGGGTTATTATATGTATCCTGGAACAAGAGAGCAGAAGTTTTATTCCAAACAGATGTAAAAAAAAAAAAAAAGACTCATAAAATCAGGTGCTTTACCCTTTATCTTCTCTAAGCTACAACCCAAAACTAGTTTTCATCAAATTGCACTGACCCTATTAACTTAATTTTCCACGCACTGACCTTTTATGACTAACAATGGAAAAGCAAAACTGTGCAAATGTCCATGAAGACAGTCAAATGACTGTTACCATAATGAGAAGACAGAAATATCTTTCTTCCATCAGCATCTGCTGATTGTCACTACTTTTTAACCCCTTGGTCCCACCAACAGCTACACTCTCCATCCCCCCACAGCAAGGGTCCTAAAAATCATTAACTTAAAATTTTAATTTCAGCTACCTGGACTCCATCCAGATAATAGAGGCCCAAAAAGGATCCAGCTATTTCAGCCCTTAATATGCCTTTTAATAATTACAGTTGTGACATCAGCCTGAAAAATATGTCCAAGCTACTCTTATGCCCACAACTGGCTTTAACAGAGAATCCCAACTTTAACTGTTGTAATGAAGTCTGTCATCAGCTAGTTACTCCTCACCAACTTAAATCCTAATCTCTCTTCCCAAGCCAACAAATGTATAACCTATTGCCTAAAATCATTCTTTTTCCAAGTTCACACATATGTCTGTCTTCCCATTTCTACATATCTGGGTATACATGAACAGAAACACTGTATTTTACCTTAATGTATTTCAGTACTTTACGTATTCCCCATGGTACCACATAGATCCAATCCAAACTTCTTATCCAAGATGGGTCTGGAAAAATTTGAATCTCCACATCTTGGAAAAAACCCAGTTCTCCTTTCTTATTCTCCTGGTACTTGACTAAGCGGGTTGTATAATAATGCACAGCAAAGAAATCAGCAGTGCCTTTAATCATTCTCTTCTCTTCTTCTGTAAATTCTGGAAGCCTTGATGATGGATAGCCTTGCTTTTTACTCATGAAGGCAATCTGGGACTTGACAACTTCCGGATAATCACCATCAGTAAATATGGGTTTAGCAAAGAAATCCAAACAGAAAGCCATGGCTCTTTTAGCAGCTTCCTGGTCAGACACTGAGTTCGGATCTGCCGGCTCCACCCAGGCAGCAAAAATTGTTAGGGACACCATGCCCTTCTGCTCTTTTCGGAATAAGGAATCGTAGCTGTGCCAGGATCTGGCATGAGCTTTAATCAAATTATGAGCTGCCTGATAAGCTCCAGTTCCAAAGTGAGGTACACCAGGAGCATATATACCCAAATCATATGCCAGAAGGGCAAAAACATTAGGCTCATTTATGGTGATCCACTGCTTGACTCGATCTCCAAAAGTACTGAAGCAAAACCGGGCATATTTGTCAAAGGATTCAATGACTGTCTCCGACAACCAACCACCTTTGTCTTCTAGGGCCTGAGGCAAATCATAGTGATAGAGGGTCACTATGGGTGTAACCCCATTAGTTAACAAATCATCAATGATCTTGTTGTAATAGTCAATTCCTAGGAGAAAACCGAAAAGAAAGTACAAGAAGAAAAGTTATTTTTAGAACACTGACAATAAGTAAAGATCAGGAAATGATCAGGAATAATTTCCTAAATAACTTTTATCCAAAATTAGGTTTGTTAATTTCTACATTTAATCAATTCAAGTTTGGGAGGAAATGTTAAAAATTCCAAGGAAGAACGGCTGATCGGGGAGTTGGGGATATGATGGAAGATGTGGAACAAATATGTTCTGACAGGGATACATTTGGGCAAGTTGCTACCACATAACTTTGTGTTACGGCCACACTTACTGAAATTATTTTATTTGTCTGTATGCTTGATTTGTCTCTTAACCCCACTAGAATAACAAGCCTCCAAATAGCTGGGGTCTTATCTAATTCACTTCTAGATCTCCCAAATCCTGGAACAATATCAGGAATTTAGTAGATACTCAATAAATATTTGTTGAATGAATGAATGGTTCTCAGCGGTATTAAATGTAAGTAAAGGAATTGATGACTGCCTCCACGCTTTTCTAGATATATCAGTCTTATAAGTCTAAAAAGGAGACCCACTGAACATGAATAAGAGCTCCCAGAACGTGGGTTACAAGGACAGTTGGCCAGATGCTTGACATGTTAAGGAACATGGTTGGGGACTTTGCTCTAAGATCCTGACATGGTCCGTGAGAATGCAGAGCCACCCCTCGCTCTCAGCTAATTCTCCAGCACTGCAAGTGTGCGGGAGAATTTTTAGGATCAAGGTAGAGTTCAGAAGAATGTTATTAACTTGGAGATACTCTGCCTCAGAAACCAATGCCAAGAAGATGTTGGGTCCAACCTAATAATGACTCCTAACTGGAAGAGACTTACTGGGGAGAGACTAGTATTAGTGCTTTATGTGATTTTATGTCTAAGATTATGGAAAAAACCTAAGCTCAGGAAAGAGAAGCTATCTTATTTTGAGGTTGTTTCCTGGATAATAATTGTAAATTCATAGGTAGAATTATGTTGCTTTCAAAGTTTGTCTAGAAGTAAGGTCCCTTTCTCTCTCTTCTTTTAACTTAGTATTCTCCAATTAAAAAACAATTTGGACTTTTGAATTTGTTTCATTTAATCATTAATTTATTCATCCTTCAAATACACATGTACAGAGAAGCTACTGTATGCTGGACTTACAAACCTATGTAAGATAAATACTGACGTTGGCCTAAGGGAGCTTCAATTTTAGTAGGGACTACAGATAAATTCAGAAACAATTATAATACAGTATTATTGGTAAAGTACAAAATACCATTTAAGCATATGAAAAGGAGTACCCTTTCCAAACTGCGAACATTTGAAAATCTATTTTGAAAGCAATATAGCATCATGATTTCAAAAGTGAACTATGGCAACAGGTATCTAAATTCTACCCAATTGCTTCACCTACTTCAGTGACCTTAGGCAAGTTACTTTATCTCTCTGAATTATCTTTCCCTGTCTGTAAAATGTGGACAATAATAGAAACCTACTTCAATAATTTATTGCAAGAATTTAAAGAGTTGATAAATTGAACATGGTTAGAACGGCTTTTGACATAAGGTAAGAGCTCAGTACAGGTTAGCTATCATTTTAATAATTATTGTTATTGTTGTCATTAGTGACATCTAAGCTGACAGTCAAATGATGAATATAAACTATTCACATACGGCAAGGAAGAACGAGTGATCCAAGAAGAAAAAAAAGGGAAACAAATAGGTGAACGAGTAAAGGAGGTGTAAAAATAAACAAAGACCACCTAAATGTTAGCAGTCTATTTATTCAGAGCTTGCTGTAGCAACGGAGTCAGCCATCACCACTTGCATTTGACCGATACGCAAAGGCTGTCAGGGAAGAGGGAAAGCTTTATAGTGACAAAAAGGGGGGGAAGGAGAAGCCTTCAGTTACCTTTGATTGGAAGTTGTTGGCACAGGGAGGCTGGAGGTGGGTTAACTAGAAGTGTGGTATCCCAAGCAATTTTGGGCCACTTAATTGGCTTTCTCTGGTTGGTCCTAAGTTGGAAGCAGGTAGCAGGGGAACAAACCATCACTACCACCACCACCAACAACAACAAAAACAAAACCAGAAAAGTTGGCAGATATTGATCAAGTTCTGACTATTCTGGACCACTTGCTGCAGAGGTTGTGATTTGACTTCCTGGGTTTCTTTTGTGGATCAGAGTTTTATTATCATATATGGACTGGCCATTGTTTGTTTGTATATTGTAATTTATTTTTATTTTTATTTTTAAAGATTTTATTTATATACTTGACAGAAAGAGAGAGAGATGGCCAACAAGAGAGGGAACACAAGCAGGGGGGAGTGGGAGAGGAAGAAGCAGGCTCCCAGCAGAGGAGCCTGACATGGGGCTTGATCCCAGAATGCCGGGATCATGCCCTGAGCCGAAGGCAGACGCTCAACGACTGAGCCACCCAGGCGCCCCTGTATATTGTAATTTAGCCAAGTATATCTCTGTCTGGGAACTCTAAGTTCATTATGATGAGAATGTATAGCTAAGCAGACAAAGAATAAGAATGGTGAGGTAAGCAGGATAAGCAGAAGCCAAATTATGCAAGTTCATGTGCTGTCTATCTGTCTGTAAGAGTGGATATTTTTAACAACAGCTCGCTTGTTTTGCAAACCAGAACATAATGTGAATCATGCATAACAACTCCATACCTGGAAGATCCATGTGTCTGCCATTACTCACTTGATAGAATACCCCAGCTCCAAAAAGATGTCCATGCCCTAATCCACGCAACATGTGAATATGTTACTTGACATAGCAAAAAGGATTTGCAGATATGATTAAAGTTAAGGATCTTGAGATGGGAGGATTTCACTAGATGGTTCAAATGGGCCCAATTTACACAAATTCTTAGAAGTGAAAGAGTAGGGGTGTCTGGGTGGTGCAGTCATTAAGCGTCTGCCTTCGGCTCAGGGTGTGATCCCAGCGTTCTGGGATCGAGCCCCACATCAGGCTCCTCCGCTAGGAGCCTGCTTCTTCCTATCCCACTCCCCCTGCTTGTGTTCCCTCTCTCGCTGGCTGTCTCTGTCAAATAAATAAATAAAATCTTTAAAAAGAAAAAAAAAGAAGTGAAAGAGTAGAGCAGAGGAGTGGGTCAGAAAGATGCAACAATACAAGAAGAGGTAGGAGAGGGAGCAGGATAAGAAAGACTCAACCTGCTATTGCCAGCTTTGAGGATGGAAGAAGAGAGCCACCTGCCAAGGAATGCAGGTGGCTTCTAGAAACTGAAAATGGCCCTCAGGTGATAACCATCAAGGAAATGAGGACTTCAGTTCTACAACCACAAGAAACTGAATTCTTCCAGCAATGTGAACGAGCCAAGAAAGACTGTCCTCTAGATCCTTTGGAAAGAAATGCGGCACTGGAAGCATCTTAGTCTTAGCCTACAGAGATCCATATCAGACTTCTGATCTCCATAATTCTAAGGTAATAAATTTATGTGTTTTTATTGAAATATAATCAATATATAAGGCTATATTATTTTCAGGTGTAAAATTTGTGCTGTTTTTAAGCAGCTAAGCTTATGATAATCTATTGCAGCAGCAACAGAATACTAATACATTCATAAAAATTTATAAAGCTTTTCTTATCTCTCATGATGAAAGAACATTCCACCATCCCATCTCTGAGCCTCAACAAGCCCACACGCCCTCACTTGTAAAATGTAATATCCAAAGACGGTATGATGGAATCATTTCGGAGTTTTCATAGCCAATTCATTCCATTGGCTCTGAATATAAAAATAATATCAGCTTTCATTTATTGCATTAATACTATATGTACCAAATGTCACACATTTTGTTTAATCCTAGCCCTAAGCCCAAAAGGTGGGCATTTTTATCCTCACTAAGCATCTAAGAAAACCAAGACTCAGAGAGAGTGAATATCAGACTTAAGTGATAATGTTGTCATATGGTACTACCAGCATTTAAACCTAGTAACCACTCTATCTAACTACAAAGACTGAACCTGTCCTACGATGGCATTCCACTTCCCATGAATGTTTCAGAGCCAGAAACATGGTCACTCTGTTTAACCAGTCTTCACAATTACCTATTTTGGAGCTGATTCATAATATTAGATCCTTTTTTTTTTAAATTTTTGGAGGAATCAATGATTTATCTCTTGTAAGCATCATCAGATAGGGCACAATCATTAATGATGGCAATCAATGTAATTCCAACAACATGATAATCTTTAGTTGAATTGAAGATTTAAAAATTTTTAAATAAGGTTTTTTTCTCACTCATCAGCTTGGCAGAGTAACAAAGCATTACATGATTAATATTTAACATCCCAGAGTTGAGTACTTCTGGTTTGTACAAAGCACTTCTGGTTTGGTGCTATAATGCAATTTTCCCATGAAGCAGTGAAGTGAGGCTTTTAAGAGAAGAGCTCCAGAGTCAAACAGTTATACCTAAGAATCATAGTATCATGGACAAATCAGTTGGCCTGTCTATGCCTAAGTTTCCTTATCTGCAAAAAGGGCATATGAGTAGTGCCACCTCATGAGTGTTTTGACTATCAAATGAGAACCAACCATGAAAGGTTTCTTTAGCTTTATCAGCACAATTCAGTGGTAACTAATTCTCTGAACAAATGTATATTTTTAAATGATTATTTGTTACCAATCTAGGGATCTTGAAACTTTGACAGGATATTTGAACCCTGTTCTGCTTCTGGATATTTAGGACAAAACTGATTAGTTTAAGTATTAAAACTTCCATAGCTTTCTTTCATAGTTACTACCATTTTCTCTGATTTAATTAAGCCCATTTCTTTCTGTTTGATCTTTAGAATGATAAAGCAAATTTGAGTTAAAGGCCTTTTAGATATAGAGAAAAGTAACCCACTCAGATTAACTCAAATATAAAGGTAGCATGAGGGGCAGGTGGATGGTTGGTGTGGGATACATGGGCATTATTTGGAATGACAGACAGCTATCAGATACCCAACAATGGAAAATTACAACTGAAACTCAAGGGAATTGAGGCTGGGGGCTGAGAAAGTCTTTGCCTCTCATGAAACACTGGCCTCACCCATCCAATTTCACTCAACACATCTACTCCATTCTTCTCCTTCTCCCAGAACCCATTTTCTTAGCACCCAATTTCCTATGGTTTCAAAATGGCCATCCCATCTGCCAAAGCTACCTTATAGTCCTGGTTCCAAACCAACCAACTCAGACCCTCAACTCCTCCATTCCAAACATCCCTGAGCAATGAAGACAATTGTGCAAGATTCTCTTTTGCCATGAGGTTACACAATAATATGTCACAGGGAAAGAGGTCTTTCCCTTGCTCAGTCAGCTATGGCCAGGAGCAGAGCAGGTTTATGTAGAACAAAGAAATAGGGACATTCCCTTAGAAGAGGACATGGCTAGGACTTGCAAAGATGATGTCTCACTACAGAAAATAAATGAACTGGAATCTCTCTAATCAAACTATAAATGTCTTCACGTAGAATTAATTTTGGTCAAGTGCCTACAATGTATCACACATGATAACTAGGTCACTCCCCTCTAGACTCTACCACCAATTAATTTCTTTTATTGCTCTATATTCTCTTAGCACACTGCCTATATTAGTCTCTGATTGCTGCTGTAACAAATTACCACAAACTTAGTGGCCTAAACCAACACAAGTTTATTATCTTATAGTTCTGGGCATCAGATATCCAAAATGATTCTCACTGAATTAAAATCAACATGCAGCAGGCCTAACTTCCTTCCAGAGGCCCTCAAGGAGAACCCATTGTTTTGCCTCTTCCAGTTTCTAGAGGCTGCCTTCATTCCTTCGCTCATGGCCCCTTCCTTTATCTTCCAAGCCAATAGTGTAACATCTTTTCTCCTCTCTGACCTCTGTTTCAGTTCCTGTATATTCTCTCTGACTTTGATCCTCCTGCCTCCCTCTCGTAAGGGCTCATGTAATTACATGGGGACCATCCAGATAATCCAGGATAATCTCCCCACCTCAAGATTTTTAATGTAATAACAGCTATAAAAGTCCCTTTTACCATGTAAGAAAATATATTCACAGTTTCTAAGAATTAGGAAGAACATCTTTGGGGAGCCATTATTCAGCCTAACACAGTGCCCAATATGGAGTAGGAGGTTAATAAATGTTTCTTTAGTTATTTACCATTCCTGCTAACTGGACTCATATTTTAAATACTAAAGTGAATAAGAAATTCTGCATAAACATTCCTTTTTTTTTTTAATTTCCAGTACTCGGGTCCCCTACTAATCATCTGAAACTTGCATTTGTGGCAGATAGGAAAATTCACTTGAACAGTTGAGAACTACAGAAATACGTGATTTCAGTTACCAGCTCAGTCTCTTCTTGTTAAACCTCAAAAACTTGACATTTGAAAGAGAAAGGCTGTGTAATAATTCTACTTCATAAAATATTCTTCCAGTTTGGGAACATTGGATTTTACAAGTTTCCAAATGTCCTCCAATCAAGCTTTAAAATAGGAAGCTGAACACACACACAAAAAAATGGGGGTGCCTTGGAAAGGACAGTGACAAGGGTTTTCCAATTCTCTACATGCTTTTTGAGAAAATGTTTAAACAGAAAAAACAAATGATGGCCTTTCTGAGTTACAACAGTTCCAGTTGCTTCAACAGATCACCGCACAAGAGTGAGCAACTGCTTATTGAAATTCTGCCTCCTGGAACCTCCAGTGCCCTCCTGTTCATGGAAAAGTCTGTAATATTAATCAGCTATGACTTTACAAAAGCTGGGCCAAACGAAGGGGGCACATGATCCCCACACGAGATGTGTGTGAGTGATCTTCCCCACATTGTTCCAGTGGCCTCAGTTTCTCCAGTCTCCCCACCACCACCCTCCAGCTTTTCTGCTGCCCTGCTCCTGGATCGCTAATCTACAGCGTGCTCCGTGAACTTCTGCATATCTCAAGTTCATTTTAAATAGCGTGATATGTTGACAGAGTGGTACAGTAATCCCCTATCTGAAAATCTTGGGGGCAAAGGTGTTCAAATTTTTGGATTTTTAGAAGGGAAATACAAAGCAAATACCATATATTAAGTTAACCCTCCCAGTGGGTCTGGGTCAGTCTCCCTTAATATTTCTGCAGTAAAATATGTAAATATTCTTACCAAGGGAAATCACCTGAGATTATAAAAAATTTCACAAGGGTTTAACATCCAAAATATATAAAGAACCCATAAAGCTCAATATCAAAACACAATCTGATTAAAAAATAGGCAGGGAACCTGAAAAGACACTTTTCAAAAAAAGACATACAGATGGCCAACAGGCACATGAAAAAAATGCTCAATGTCACTAACCATCAGGGAGATGCAAATCAAATCCACAATGAGATATCACCTCACACCTGTCAGAATGGCTATTATCAAGAAATAACAAGTGTTAGTGAGGATGTAGAGAAATGGGAACCCTCATGCAGTGTTAGTAGGAATGTAAATTGGTGTAGCCACTATGGAAAATAGTATGGAGGTTCCTCAAAAAAATAAAAACAGAACTACCATATGATCCAACAATTCCACTTCTAGGTATTTACCTGAAGAAAACAAAAACACTAATTTGAAAAGACATATGAACCTCTGTGTTCATTGCTGCATTATTTACAATAGCCAAGATATGAAAGTAACCTAAATATCTATCGATGGATGAATGGATAAAGAAGATGTGGTATATGTGTGTAGGTGTGTGTGTGTGTGTGTGTGTGTGTGTGTGTGTGTGTAATGGAATATACTCGGCCATAAGAAGGAATGATATCTTGTCATTTGCAACAACATGAGTGGACCTAGAGGGTATTATGCTAGATGAAATAAGTCAAAGACAATTTCCATATGACTTCACTTACAAGTGGAATCTAAAAAAAACAAATGAACAAACAAAACAAAATGGTAACTGTCTCATAGATACAGAGAACAAACTGATGGTTGCTAAAGAGGACGGAGTAGAGAGGATGAGCAAAATAGGTGAAGGGAATCAAGAGGTATTTTATAAATCTCCATTTATAAAATAAAATATCGTGGGGATGTCATATGCAGAGTAGGGAATATGATCAATAACATGGTGACAACTTTGTATGACTACAGGTGGTAACCAGACTTACTATGTTGATCATTTAGTAATACATATAAATGTCAGATCACTATGTTCCATACCCGAAATTAATACAATATTGTATGTCAATTATTCTTCAATTCAAAAAAAACTGTCCCATCAATTCAGGTTAGTTTTTGTTGCCAAATTAGTTTTAGAACTAAACTTGCTAAAAAGGATTCAGGATTCAAAGCTTTTCTAGAATTTCAGATAAGGGGTTATGAACCCAAATTACAAGCTGGCAAGGGGGTGGTTGTTTTTTCAAATTTTTTCATTGTTTACCATTCAAATGGAAACTCAGTGAAAACTCCAAACTCCTAGGATCAGGAGGGTAGAGTTTCAGTGGGTATAGTTAAGGAAAGGCCATTCCAGGCAGGAGAAAGAGCTTAAGAAAATTCTTACAGAGGTGGAAAATTGCATAGCATGTTTAATAAGTAGTGGTTATGTGCTTAGGGAATTACATGGAGCAACTGCACGGGTCATATGCATGGGGGAATTTCAGCCTCTGAATGCTTCAGAGATGAATTAAGACCAAGTCAAACAAAATCTAGAATGATATAAGAAGGAGTGTACACTATATGTTGAGTCTTGAGATGACTAAAAAAAAATTTATAGGGGTGCTTGGGTGGCTCAGTCAGTTGAGTGACCAAATCTTGGTTTTGGCTCAGGTCACGATCTTGGGATCATGAGATCAAGCCCCACTTCAGGCTCTCTGCTCAGCAGGGAGTCTGCTTGGGATTTTTTTTTTCTCTCTCCCTCTCCCTCATCCCCCACCTTCTCAAATAAATAAGTCTTTAAAAAAATATTTTTAGTCTTGCTTTGTTTTTAGCAGATGATGCAAGCCAACATGACTGAGGCATGGCTTTAAGCAAATTGCTGTGGTGGCATTTTATACAAGGCATTAATGGACAGAGAACGAGTGAAAATAGGTAGACCCAACAAGGGTATATCAAGAAGTCCTTGATGAGGATGATAAACCGCTAGAGCAGGGTAGAAGTAGAGAAATTGGCCAGGAGGGAGAAGTTAAAAAGAGACATAAGTGGAACGGATCATAGTTAGCAACCAATTAGACGTAGGAAGCAAAGAAAAGAGGTGATTCAAAGATTACTCTTAGTTTTTAATCCTTGGGGGGTGTGATGGTGCTGGAGAAAAGAGAAGGTATAGGTGATGGATGAGGAAGGTGGGAAATTATTAGTTCACTCTTAAACTGAACGACAAATTAACTTTTGTTCAAAGTCAGAAAAAAAAAAAAAAAGAACTGGCCATTGACGTCAAGAAAGTAGACATTCAACCAGCAGCAGTCAGCCAGGGGAGCTAATGTCTGTAGAATTGAGCAATGGACTTGCTGATCTTGCCTTGTTCCTATCTGGGGGAGACATGAGGTGCAGCTGTTTTTCACAATGTCCAGATTACCCCACCTTACAGAAAATGAGCATTGCAAGTACACAAGCCCACCTAGCAGTTGTTATCCCAGGTTGTTCTTACTATGTAGAAAATCAGATAACTTATTCAAATAGAACCCCTGAGAATCAGTGAAGGCACGGCAACTGAAAGTCAGATGACCAAGCAGGTGCCTTCACTCAGGACTCTGCAAGTGCCCATCTTGAACTTCCAAGACCATGAGAGCGAGCGTCTCCTTAAATTTTGCACCTTAGGCACATCACTTGCCTCACCTAGTCCCAACCGTACGAGTAGTGTGAAATATTTTCCAGGACAAAGTAGCAATAAAGCTTCTTTATTAAGAAGCCTTCACAAAACTTTTCTTGCAAAGTACCAGGTAGTAAACATTTTAGGCTTTGCAGGCTCTATGGTCTCTGCCCCAACTACTCAATTCTGCCATTGTAGTGGGAAAGCAACCACAGACTAAATGTAATGAATGGGCATGGCTGTGCTACAAAAAACTTTATTTACAAAAATAAGGGTCAGGCCAAAATTTGGCCCCTGGGTCATAGTTTGCCAACCCTGGTGTGTAGAAGGAACCAGCCAGACCTTAGGTTTAAATTCCAGATCCACCATTTACAAAATATCTGTATTTGGACATGCACCACTGTAAAATGTGACTAATTATACCTTCCTCACTGATTGTGGGGATTAGAGAAAATGTATGTAAAATGCCTCATAAATAACAGGCATTCAAATAGGACAGTAGTCTTTTTAATAACAAAACTTAAGAATAATAGCTAATGCTTTTTGAATGTCTTTATGATATATCAGCTACTGTATAAAGCACTGTACAAAGATTATTTCATTTAATCTTCCAACAACTCTCTGAACTAGGAACTATTTGAGTATTCCTTTCTACTTGTGGGGAAACTGAGGCATGAAAAAATCCCCAAGAGATGCTTTCACAGATAGTAAGTGAGATAGCTTGCCCTTCATCCCAAATTAAGCAGACTCCAGATGCCTTGGTGTTAATCTCTGTGCTAGTTAATTGGCTCCACTAATTCCACTCCAACTGAAATGTTTAAAATCTTCTCAAGTTCTGCAGGGCTTTTCATAACTCTTCACAGCATAACACAACTGAAAATAGTTTAATACATAACTTTTGGAAATTCACCTTCAGGTTAACCCTCAATAATATCTTCCATAAATGAAACCCTTATTCCCACCCCCTTCCTGCCCATCTATTTGTCCCTTCCCAACACATATCTCCAGTTCAGGGAAAACAGAACATTATTAAGAAAGCTAATGCAAACCCATTTCAAAAAATTTATCCTATAATCACCCTAAAAACTTGCAATTTCAAAGCTCCACTGCAGAATAGCATACTGGATTAATTATGCCAGACTGCAACAATAACCTTGAATTAAAGCTGCAACCTTCTATTTTTAAGAAACACTTGCCTTTCTGGTTGATGAAACCTGTCGTCCCATCAGGTAACAGACGTGACCAGGAAAGAGAGAAGCGGTAATGAGTCAATCCAAGCTGTTTGATACATTTCAAATCTTCCTCCCACAGAGTGTAGCTGCCACAAGCTACATCGCCAGTCTGGTTCTTGAAAACTCTCTCTCCTCCCTGATGGGTGAATGTGTCCCAGACACTAGGGCCTTTTCCATCTGCATCCCAGCCTCCTGAGAAAAAGAAGAAAATGAAACAGTTACACTCTTGACATCAAGAGGCATATGTGGAATGTAAATATTTGTCGCCAAAAGAACATACCTCATTAATTCAATGTACCCTATTTATAACTTTAAAATATGCCTTTAAAATAACATGCATGAGCGAGTTATGTGTTTAGCTGTCCTTGATCCCTGAAGCTGACTGGTGTCAAATGAAAAATTATTGCATAGTGCTGCCGCATAGCAGGCTTTCATGGTTCATTTTCTGAAGATTTCCCAGCTGGTAAACAGAGGCAGGCCCTGGCTTATGAATGTCTGAGTTGAAAATATCTCCTCCTGGCCATGACTGACAAGCCTTGTCCTTGCTGCGCCTGACAGTCTCAGGACCTTGTCTTTGGCCCTCTACACTTGAACTCTATTCTCCTGTTAGCTAACAATGGAGCCTGTAATGGTCTAGTCAATTATTGTGGAGACGGCACTAGTTTCTGCCATTGTTGACATATTAGTATCCTACCTTCGTTCATTCGTGCCTCCATTAATTCCACAAATGTTGTGTGTCAGGCTCTATGCTGAGCACAGGCGATAACAGGGTGCACTCTGCTGTGCTTCCCGTCCTTGGAGAACTTGGCTACAGGCAATTGCAAAACAGCCGTGGTAAAAGCCTTGCCAGAAAACCAAGGAGGGGCGTTGATCCAGATGTGGGCTAGAGTCGGAGGTCTCTTAGAGAAATGACTTTCAGACAGGCACCTAAAGGAAAAATTGGGTCATCAAGGTGAATTGCTGGGAGGTGGGAGTAGGGATAAAATAGAAAAAAGAGAAGCTAGGATCCAAATAAGGCCACAGGGAAGAGTGTTGTACATTAGAAGAACAGAAAGTAAAAATTAATTACATTTGGAATATCTGTACACATAGAAATCTTGCTTAAAATGTACTTAGAATCCATTTTATGGTATAAAGGAGTAATTTTAAAAATCTCATGACTCCCGAATTTCACTTCTAGGTACATACCCTGGAGAAATGCTCATGTATTTTCACAAAGAGATTATACGAGATCATTGGGGCAGAGATGTCTGTAATAACAAACTCCTGGAAACAACTTACGTTCTACCAACAGTAGAACAGATAATTAATGTGAGGTATAATTATATAGAGGAAATACGAATCAGCAGTTAAAGGGAATGAATCAGAGCATCAATAACCCTCTGCTACAGTCTGAATGTTTGTATCCCCCAAAATTTATGTCAAAATCCTAATGCCAATGTGATGGGGTCTTTGGCACGTGCTTAAGTCATGAGGGTGGAGCCCCTATGAATGAGTTTGTGCCCTTTTAAAGAGACCCCACAGAGTTCCCCAGTCCCTTGTGCCAGATGAAAATGCAGATGTCTGTGATGCAGAAGAGGGCCCTCAGCCAGGCACGCTGGCAGTCTCACCTCAGACTTGCCGCCTCCAGAATTGCCGGAAATAAATATTTGTTGTTTATAAGCCATCCAGTTTATGGTGTTTTGTTATAGGCCTCCAAATGGACTCAGCCCCAAAACAATAAAGCTATATAACCAAAAAAAAATTGAGATTTGGAAGAATGTACACAGGGAAAAATGGGTGGAATTTAGATTTTTAGGGCAGTAGAATGTTCTATATGATACTGTCATGGTAGATATATTTATCAAAACTTATAAACTATGAACTTTAATAAGAATGGACTGATATTCATTCAACAGTTGTAATAATTGTCTTACAGTAAGGCAAGCAAGATATTACTACTAATAGAAACTGGGTGAATGGGGTATATGGAAACTCTCAGCACATTCTGCTCAATTTTTCTGTAAACCTAAAATTATTCTAAAATATAAAGTCTACTGATGCTTTAAAAATATATACAATATGTTTATCATGTTTGGTATATTTTTAAATATGTGAAATAATCCATGTATATTCTGAACATGTATATATGAGATAAACATGTCTGGAAATGATCAACTCAGGCTCATGGTTACCTTTGGGGAGAAAAGGGGGTAACAGAACCAGAAACGAGTCTGACTGCACCTCTTATGTTTCATTCCTTAAACTGGGTTAGGGGTATTTGAGGAGCTGTTTATTACACTACTCACAACCCTTTTTATATGCCCTAAATATTTCATAATGATTTTTATATAAGAAAGAAGGTCACAGAGAGAGTAAACTAAAACAATTACAAGAAGTTTTTTTAGGTCCTCATTTAGCATCTACTTACTCATATTTTATGCACAATTCAAACTGAATTAGGTACTAGTTTTTAGACCAAAAAAAGGACAGCATAGACTACAAATTATGGGAGGGGACCATGGGGAGACAGAAGAGACTGGTAAAAGGAAGAGATCCAACAAAAGGAAAAATGACAGTTAAAATCAGGGTAGGATACTAAGTAACTAAACAAAGAAATCATGAATATTAAAAAATGGTTGTACTCTGGAGTCATAATTTAGAGGCAAAAGGTTATACATTTCAATGGCTCTCAGTTTATGTCTATGTATGGGATTTAGAAGGATGGGGGGAAAAGAATACTGATATTCAATCTTAGAATGAAATAAGTATGAATATTAAAATATAATTTTAGT
Organism: Ursus maritimus; assembly: GCF_017311325.1. NCBI lineage: Eukaryota > Metazoa > Chordata > Mammalia > Carnivora > Ursidae > Ursus > Ursus maritimus. The sequence continues at coordinate 64,806,063 of NW_024426996.1, forward strand.
CCAGTATGGTGCTCAGAGTATCAGATAATTGATTTAATAGATGAAGAAGCTTCATCTCAGAGAGCTTAAGCAATGGTGTTCTAGAAAATACTGACAACTGGTTATATGTTTAGAAATGTGGGGGCACCGGGCTGGCTCAGTTGGTAGAGTATACAAGTGTTAATGTTGGGGTCATGAGTTCAAGCCCCACATTGGGCATAGACCTTACTTAAAAATAAACAAATAAATAAATATTTTTATTTTATTAGAAATTTTATTGACATAAAAGTTATGTAATGCACAATTTCCAAATAATATGCAACACTCTTTACTGTAAATTCCATAAGGCCAACTCATTCTTAGAGAATGCTATTTTAGATTTTTGCCAAATTCTTATATTGGGCCAACCTATGGTTGCAACCCAACCAAGGAAGTGTAGTTCTCATGTGAATGTTAGCCAATATTTTTGCTTAAATTAATGGGTAAAATAAAAGGAAAACATAATGATGTACCAGGATTTTACTTGCTCATCAGTAACATGAGCTACGTCTTCACTGAACTGGAAGAATATTTCCTCCAATGTTTGTCCTACTTAAAATGTAACACTATAGACGTGACACACTTTCAGTATTACTCTGCATTATTAACATTTTCTCTACCACTTGCTTAGGTCCTGACAATCAACAACAACAAATCAAATACTGACTTGCCAGTTTCTACAGTGTAAATATTTCCACCATGGCCAATTTCAAACAACGAATGGGACAGTACTAAGGGCAGAGTGCGGAAAAAATGAGCAGTAGCACAGCATTATATAGCATACAGGTATAAGAATAACCTCAATGACCTTGGGTTATTTGTAAGGGCATAGGGAATAAGAGAATTTAGTAAAATAATGAGGAAGTAATGATTTTGAGCATTTATTACCTTTGATTTTAACATAAATTATGTACTTATAAGTTTCTATAATTTAATTTTTAATAATGGATATGTTTAGGAATCAGCTCACAAGGGGCACCTGGGTGGCTCAGTCAGTTAAGTGTTCGACTCTTGATTTTGGCGCAGGTTATGATCTCAATGTCCTAAGATCAAGCCCCACATCAGCTCCTCACTCAGTGCAGGGTCTGCTTGAGATTCTCTCTCCCTTGCCCTCTGCCCTCCCCCCACTCATACAGGTTCTCCCTAAATACATACATAAATATAAATAAATAAATAAATAAATCTATTTTAAAAAAAGAATCAGGTCACAAAATTACTGAAAGCTTAACAATAGGTACCAGTGAACTAGTACAAATTGGCTCCCCCAATCACTGATAAGTGACTTGTCTAAGACCAAACTGTTAGTAAGTAGGGAAGCCAAGATGTATTTCCAGATCTGTGTGATGTTGAAGTCCAAGTCCTTCCAATGAACTATGCTACTTTTAGTAATAATGGGTGATGAAGGAAGAGTCCATTGATGTCCATGCTATGCAACTTATGAAGCCTAAGATGTGCATAACACCATTTATTACACCTTTAGGAAAACACTCCGTTAAAAGTGCCTAAAACAAATGATGACACTTTTAAAAGGTAAATGTCAGTTATCAGGAAAATGTACTTATGTGGAGCAGCTCATTCTACATGTACACTAGCTAGACAAAGCATATCTAGCAACACTGTTTCCACAAGAAACTAAAATTTGAATTAAAATTAACCATTATAATTGGTGTTTTGATAAAATACATACAGTGACTGGTACTCACTAGTACTTTAATGTAAATTTGGTGAATTAATGGTATCAATAATTCATTTGTTCATTAGGGATATTCTCTAGATGCAATTATGTCCATATTCTAAAAGTATGATTGTCCTTTATGAGGAATAAGACTAGCATTTCCAGATTGACTACATACCCTAAGCTATCCTCCAAATAACTACAGTTGCTGGATGAAATATAGGAACTACATTTTTCAATGTGTCATTGATCTGGTGGGATGGTAAGTAACTCAAAAACAAAGTGAGAGAGGTAATTCAGAGGCACAAATGAATAGTGACACAGGCTTTCATCCTGAGAGCATCTGCCAAGCCCAGATGATGTGAGCTGCCATTTTAATGGCCTTGTGGGACAAGGCAGAAAGGAGACAAAGTCTAAAGCTTATCAAGGATGGGAAGCCTACATGAACATGCTTATATCAGGTTGGCAATGCAAGGACTCCACACCCTGTGCAAGAATAAACAAGAAATAAACCCCACCTGAGAAAGAAACAACAAAGCAAGCAGCTCAACACACAGTTGGGTGGGAGGGAGAAATGACTCTTCAATGATTGCAACAACAATCCAGCCCTCTAACCATTAAGTGTGAGAATAAGAGAAGATATTATCAGACATATGAGCTCTCATTGGATACTGAGAAAAAATTTTCATTCCATTGGATACTACAAGAGGATACGTTTCACCAGAACAATCATGTAGACCAAGAAAGATAAAAATCTAGGATCTAGGAAACAGATATTCAGCAGAAAAAAATCAAGAAAGGGAAATCTCCAAGCTACCAATAAAAAGAGACCTCCAAGGATATCTCTGTGCAGCAAACACAGGGACTAACCAGCTCATGTAACCACACCACAGGCTATAGGAAATAGTTCTTCAAGAAGATTAAACTAACAGAATATCTAGTACGATTTTTTAAAAAAAGATTTATTCATGTATTTGAGATAGACATAGAGAGAGAGTGAGAGTGAGAGAGCATGAGTGGGGGGTAGGGGCAGAGGGAGAGAGACATGCAGGCTTTCCACTGAGCAGGGAGCCCGATGCGGAGCTTGATCCCAGAATGCTGGGATCATGACCTGAGCGGAAGGCAGACACTTAACGACTGAGCCACCCAGGCGCCCCATAAGACTAACCATCTTAACTATTTCTAAGTGTAGTTCAGTGACATTAAGTACACTCAAGTTGTTGTGGAACCATCACCAGATCCATCTCCAGAACTCTTTTTATCTTGCAAAACTGAAACTCTATACCAAGTTAGCAGTAACTCCCCACTTTTTATGGTATTGGAATCATGCATGGGGTCAGTGAAAGCAGGAAGGTAGAGGGAGAGAAAGCGGACAAATGGATAAATCCTCACTTTTCACAGTGAGAAGTCAATAGATTATGCCTACAGTAGAACTAAAATCAAGAACTAATAATATAAGCATGTTTAAAATACAGTAGTCAGGGGCGCCTGGGTGGCACAGTGGTTAAGCATCTGCCTTCGGCTCAGGGCGTGATCCCAGCATTGTGGGGTCGAGCCCCACATCAGGCTCCTCTGCTATGAGCCTGCTTCTTCCTCTCCCACTCCCCCTGCTTGTGTTCCCTCTCTCGCTGGTTGTCTCTCTCTCTGTCGAATAAATAAACAAAATCTTAAAAAAAAAATACAGTAGTCAATGCCAAAAGGATTAACTGAAACAGTTAAAGGGGTTTCCTCCAGGGAGAGGAACATGATTGATGGTTTCTGAAAGAGTCTCATTTTGACTCTTTAAATTATTTTATTATATAAACTTGAATTAGCATGAAAATTAATTTAAGAAATAATATTAAATGAAACATTAGAAGAGAGAGGATGATAAAGACATTAATAAATATATGGATAATCTAAATAAGCTCTTAACATATAAAAGGATAACAAAATGTATGTTTTGTGACAATTAAAAAAAATAACTAGATAGAACTAAAATACTGAACCAAAAAAAACATATAAGCACAAAAGGGAGAAATCAGAATTAAAGTGTTCCCAGGTCCAAACTGTAATTTATTGTTTTAAAGAAGAGTACAACACATCTATAGCAAAAGTTCTGTACCAGAGTCATTTCTACACATTTTATATATATTAACCCTTCACAAAAATATTATGAAGTCATGGCCATTATTACCCCCATTTTCAGATAAGGAAACTGAGTGAAGAGGGTAAGCAACTTGCTCAGATTAGCATATTCCAAAGCTAAGATTCTAACCCAGGCAATTGAATTCCAGAGACCATACTCTTAACTGGCAGGCTAGATGGGAAAAACTAAATAAATAAACTAAAAGAAGGATAAGAAAATCAGAAAAAGGGTCCTGGGATTGAGCCCCGCATTGGGCTCCCTGCTCCGCTGGGAGCCTGCTTCTTCCTCTCCCACTCCCCCTGCTTGTGTTCCCTCTCTCACTGGCTGTCTCTGTCTCTGTCAAATAAACAAACAAAATCTTAAAGAAAAAAAAAAAGAAAGAAAAGAAAATCAGAAAAAATAAGCATAGGCATGGTAAGAAAAATAAAAGCATAAAGCATAAAATAAGATGGTATGACAAGATAAATTATCACTTATAACAATGTAAGTCAATGCACTATATTCCTTAGATAAAAGACAAAGATTACCAAATCAGATTTAAAAAAAAAATATCCAGTGATATATTGATCACCAGTATACCTAAGATATAAAAATATAGAAAAATTTGAAAGTCAAAATATGGAAAAAGATATCCCTGCCCTCCTGCCCCACCATCAAAAAGTGAAAGACTTCAAAGGGAAACTAAGCATTTCTGGAGATAACATGGACAGCACTATTTTAAATATGTATGCACCCAGGAATCTGGTTTTCAAACATGTGAAAAAATTAAGAAACTAAAAAGCTAGATTGACAAATCTACTTCCATGATGGGAGATTTTGATTAATCTAAGTTCCACTGAACATTTAAAAAGCAAAACAAACTAACACACAAACTCTACTCTCGCAGAAACTATTCCAGAAAACAAAAAAGAATTCCTCAATTCATTTTATGTGGTTAGAATAACCCTGATACCAAAAACTTTCTCAGTCACTGAAAAAAGAGAGAATAAGGATAATAGACATTAGTAATCTTGATCTAATGGATATATATGACACTGCACAATAATGAATACTACAACTGAAGAATATATACTCTTTTCAAGAAGACAAAATTTACGAAAGCTGAGCACAAATTAGTCCATAAAGTCTCCATAAATTTCAAAAGTCTGAAAAAACAGAGATGACAATCTTTCATCAATTATATTAGAATTCAAACACTAAAGAACACTAGAAACCTCCAAAAGTTGAGGGGTGCCTGGGTGGCTCAGTGAGTTAAGCATCTGCCTTTGGCTCAGGTCATGATTTCAGGGTCCTGGGATAGAGCCCTGTGTCAGGATCCCCGCTCAGCAGGGAGTCTGCTTCTCCCTCTCCCTCTGCCCTACCTCTACTTGTGCTCTGTGTGTGTGTGTGTGTGTGTGTGTGTCTCAAATAAATAAAATCTTAAAGAAAGAAAGAAAGAAAGAAACCTGCAAAAGTTGAGAAATCTAAAAAGGTACATCTGAATAATTTAAGGCTTAAAGAGGGCATAATCGTGGTCACCAGAAAATATTAAAAACTTCATAACAGAAAAGTAAATATGAAAACATTGTGGTATCTAGTTTAAGTGGTATTTAGAGAGAAAGGCTTAATTCATATATTAGAAAAGAAGCAAGCCTCAGAGTTAATGTGCTATCTCGCTTAAAAGTGTAAAAAAGAGAGAGAAAGAGGAGGAAGAAAAGAAGGAGGAGGAGGAGGAAGGCAGAGACAAGTAGAAAATAAGGTAATATTAGAAATAATAAAATAGAAAACAAATCAGGAGAGAAAGGATTAATAGAAGCAAAAATCGGTTTTTAGAAAAGTCTAATAGAAAAAAACCCTGCAAAATAATTTTTTTAAATGAGAGAAGATAAAAGTATTAGTAATGCACACGGGACTAGAGCTACAGAAACTGCAGAGACTATAGTGATGGAAATAGTATATTATTTTTATAACTTTATTAAAACATGTTTGAAAAATTACTTGGAAATGACAAATTTTAGGAAATTAAACCTTAACAAAACTGATTCAAGGAAAAGTGAAAAACCTGAAAGATCTTAACTATTTCAAAATCAAATCAGTAGTTAAAATGTCCCACAAAGAAAATGCCATGCCAGGTGCTTTTAATATTGAGTTCCATCAAACATTTAAAAACAAACAGACACGTAAATCCACTGTTGCATAAATTATTCCAAAAAAAATTTTTTAAAGAATTTCTCAGTTTATGTGGTTAGACTATCCTGATTCCAAAACCAGAAAAAAAACACTACATAAAAGGAAAAATTAGAAGCCAATCTCACTCATAAACATAGTTGCAATATGCATAGTTGCATAGTTGCAAATGCAGACAGAGACATGGAAATTTTTTTTTTTTTTAATCTAAAGTGGGATGCCTGAGTGGCTCAGTTGGTTAAGAGGCTGCCTTCAGCACAGGTCAGGATCCCAGGGTCCTGGGATTGAGTCCCTCAGCGGGGAGCCTGCTTCTCCCTCTGCCTGCCCCTCCCCCTGCTTCTGTGTGCTCTCTCTCTCTCTGACAAATAAATAAAATCTTTTTTAAAATAAATAAATAAATAAATAAATAATCTAAATTGAACTTCAAGAGATAAAAACTACAATGACTGAGATGAAAAATACACCAGATGGGATTAACAGCAGATGAAACATTGCAGAAGAAACCATTAGTGCACTTGAATAGCAGTAGAAACTCTCTAAAATGAAACATGAGGGAAAAAAAGGAGATTCATAATGTAAACAAAGAATCAATGACCTCTGGGACAACTTCAATCAGCTTAATACACATGTGTATTTATATGTACATGTATATGTATATGCATACATCAGAATTTCCAAAGGACAAAAAAAAAAGGAGGGGACAAATTTTTTGAAGAAATAATGACTGAAAAAAATTTCAATTTAATGAAAATTATAAGCCTAGAGATCCCAGATCAGTGAACCCCAAGCACAAGACAAATGAAGAAAACTATGCTAAAGCATACTGTGGATTTGTTGTCAAAAACAATGCAAGCAAGAAGACAATGGAGTAACATCTTTAAAAAATGAAAGGGACAAAAATCTAACTAAAACTTTATACCAGTAAAAATATATTTCAAAAAATGAAGGCTAAATACTTTTCCAGACATACAAAAGCTCAAAGAATTCATCACCAGCAAACCCTCAATATTAAAGGAAGTCCTTCAGGCAGAGAGCAATGGATGCCAGATGCAAGTATGAATCTACACAATGGAATGACAAGCACCAGAAATGGTAATTACATGGGTAAGTACATAAGATTTTTTTTATTATTCAAATCTTTTTAATAGATAATTTATTGGGTAAAGAAAAATAATGATAATGTAGTATAAAGTTTATAACATATGTAGGCATAAAATGTATGGCATGGAGACAGGAGCACAAAGGCCAGGAAGGGAGAAATAGAAGTATGTTGTTTTAAGAGTCCTCAGTTGTGCATGAAGTAGTATAATACCACTTGAAGGTAGACTGTAGCAAGTTAAAGATGTATACTATAAATCCTACGGGAAACACTAAAATAATAAAACAAAGAATTATGGTTAGTAAGCCAGTGAAGAATATATAGTAGAGTCATTAAGAATAAGATATATTTGAGGAAGACAGAAAAAGAGGGAAATGAGAATAAAAGACAGATAGAAGAAATAAAAATAAATAGCAAGATGGTAGATTTAAACCCAACTATATCAATATCATTAAATGTAAATGAGTCTAAACAATTGAAAGGCAGGGATAATCAGATTGAATAAAAACATCAGATTCAACTATATACTACCTACAAGAAACCCACTTTACATATAAAGACAAAAAGAGGTTAAAAGTGTTAGGATGAAAGAAACACATACCATGCTAATTCTAATCAAATAGAACTAGAGTGGCTGTATTAATACCCATGTAGATTTCAGAGCAAGAATATTACTAGGTATATGAAAAGTCATTTCATAAAATTAAAGGGGTCAATTCATCAAGAAGATTTGCAATCCTAAATGTTTATGCACCTAATGACAGAGATCCAAAATACATGAAGCAGAACCTAATAGAACTGCCAAAAACAGAAAAATCCACAATTGCATTTGGATATTTCAATTAACAAGACCAACAAGACTATAGAAAAATGGACAAAAGATGTAAACAGTTCCTTCACAGAAGGAGAAACACATGGCTAGTAAACATCTAAAAAATGTAAGAGATCATTAAAAATCTGGAAAATGCAAATGAAAACCACAATGAGATACCATTCTACACCCACACAGTTGGCACAAATTGAAAAATTGGGCAATATCCAGCATCAGAGAGATTGTTGCATGGCAGCAGTGTTTATACACTGCTGGTAAGAGAGCAATATGGAAATATTTAGTAAAGTTGAAGAAGCACATAAACCAAACCCAATAATTCACATAGCACCTTATACCCTGTTTCTATAAATGCAAACCAGGAAACATATATACCCATGACTGCAACAAACAACAACAAAAACCTGCACTGGAAACCGTCCAAATTTCCTTTGTTGGGACAATTAATAAATGAATAAATAAACTAGTGAAGACTATCCAGGAGTAAGAGTGAATGAACAGTATCTGTTCAGATCAACATGCATAAATCTCCCAAATGTAATATAGAGAGGGAGAAAGCAAATTGCAAAAAAAAAAAAAAAAATGCATGATATATTTCCATCTACATAATATCCAAAACATGTAAAACTCACAATCCAGTTGATATCAGACAAATAAATTCTTAGACTGCATCAAGATAAAAGTTGTATTAAGATCATGTAAAAACAGAATGGGGGAATCAAGAAGAAAGCACTTGAGTTACTTTTGTCATTGGGAGTCAGACAGACTTGCCTGAGAGAAACATTTTAAGGCAGATGTTGAAAAATGAGTAAGAGTTCTCACAGTGGACCTGATAGGGGGAAGAGCAAATGAGTAATTCAGTGGCAATGCTCAGGGTGAATTGCAGAAAGAAGGCACTAGGGATCCAAAGACTCCCAATTAGCAGGTCACTGCAATATTTTGGTAAGAAATAATAGGCTTCTATATTTTATATTTTTAGTAATTAGGAAGAAAATAAAATTGTCTCTGCATAAAGGAAATATTAGGACATGGAAGGGATTCCCACAAAAATGTAAAATACTGATATTACCTACCAACCTAAAATCAATGATTTCCAAGGCTGCAAAGTATGAAGGAAACAGCACAAGCTCTAGATCCAGAAACAGGTGAGTTTATATCCTGTCTCTACCCCTCACTTCACTTCTCTGTATATAAAAAGTGGGAGGATATGATCTGGTTTCGTGAGGTTCTAGTAAAAATCAACCAAGCCAAAGCAAAGGTGCTAACATGGTACACGGCAGAAGGTATGTGGTCAACAAGTGCCCTGTTTCTTCTCTTCTGGACTCAACACAACAAACACTAACTACATTTACACAAAAAGTGACTAGTTGCTCTTTTTTTTTCTTCTTTGGTGGCCTGCTCTTGATACCATAGTGCTTACATAGGAATTACTCTAACTAAAAATATTTGCAAACTTGCCTGTGATTAAGATCTGGTGTCCAGGCTTGTGTGACTTGGTCTGTGGGGCCCTCAGCCTCCTGATTTGGAAGTCATCATTACAAATGGGGCCGTGTCACTTTCGCTTTTGCCACGACAATGCCCTTTGAGAGGCCATAGATCTAAGTAGACCTCAGTCCTCTACATAAAGGAAACCATGTCAAATAAAAACTAAGTAAGTGCGTGAGCATGTGTGTATGTGTATATGTCATCTTCCTTCAAAACCCAAAAATGGCATTACCACAACATTGCTTTTTAGAAGTACTCTCTGACTCCCCATCAGAACCATGCCCCCCTGGGTGCACATGCAGTACAATTAACCCAGAGGACTGAGTCATCTTTAACATATCTTTGTCTCCTTCACACTTTGAGCTCTGTCAAGGCAGGGGCCAGGTTTCACTCTTATCTATGTCTCTCCAAGACCACGAATAGTGTTTGGAAATAAGGTTTCTCAGCTACCTGAAAGTAGAGCGTTCCTAGGAAACCTTTCATAACCTGAAATGGCCTAAAGCGAAAAGCACCCCCTGCTCTCCTAAGGTTAGCATTATGCCACTTGCTTTCATGAAAAAAGCCATTACCATACTATGCAGGTAAGTGGCATACCATGAACTTCAGGAAAGTGGAGGTTACCTGTAGTAGGTGCTGAATAAAACGGTTTCTGTGAGGTGTGTTTAGCATAAAACATAAATATTGATGTTTGCTATCTCATCGCTTCACAGAAATATGCAGAAGTTATTTTAATGCTTGTACATTATTACAAATTATTTGAGAAATTAAATGTGGCTAAAAATTCAAGTAGTTGCCATTTATAAGTTATGACCTGATGTGCTTTCAGACAAAAAAAAAATATTTATTTTTGCAATTAACATTCAAATGTATTAGACATAACTATTCTACGTGGAACTTTGAGGTTATGGTGAGCAAAGATTCCCTGATCTACTAACAGTACTCTGTGTCCAAAGCTAATTCAGAAGGGACAGAGCCTCCAAAGTGACAAGAAAAACCACTAGACTCTATGGAAACACATTTCAATATCGTGTCACAGGAGGATGGAGGGTTCCAGAAAAGATGTCTCCACGAAAAAAGAGAGAGAGAGAGAAACTGATAAAGCATCTGATGTGTTTGAACATGTCAAGAAACAATTTACATTTCTGGCCGACAGTGTGGGGATGAATTAGTGAAAGAATCCTAGAATAGGAAGCCATCAACAGATAATTATTAACTCTCAGGCAAAACACAAACTGTACAAGAAAAGAAACTGAATCATAGGACATTAGGTGGCTCAGTTGTGCACCATTTTTACATAAAGTGATGTAAAAACTGAATGAAGATTTAAACAAAATTTGTTAAATAACCAAATGGGAAAAAATGGAGAGAAAAAGTTTGCTTTGTGAGTATGGTACTAGAGAGGCTTAAAAAAACCCTCATCTTATAAAATCGGAAGTCGGTATGTTATATTTTCAACCAGAATACCAAATCATGACTGTATATGCATGCTATTTAGAAACACAGAAGTAACTACTAGAAAAAGATGGCGAAAAGACTCAAATATGTCGGCTTTAGGGAACTAAGTAAGAAGTGACATGAAAGATCTTTCTTGGGGCGCCTGGGTGGCTCAGTCGTTAAGCGTCTGCCTTCGGCTCAGAGCGTGATCCCAGGCTTGAGCCCCGCATCAAGCCCCGCATTGGGCTCTCTGCTCCACTGGAGCCTGCTTCTTCCTCTCCCACTCCCCCTGCTTGTGTTCCCTCTCTCGTTGGCTGTCTCTCTCTGTCAAATAAATAAAGAAAATCTTAAAAAAAAAAAAAAAAGATCTTTCTTTGTTGTTGGGTGTTATAATTCTCAGTACTATTTGAGCTTCTAAACCATTGTACACGTCACCAAGATAAAATTAAAAATTAAGTTAGAAAAATCAATATAACCACAAGAGAAAAGGAATTACAGACCTAAGTCAACCCTGTTTGGAGGTTAGGAGTGGTGTTAACACCCAGAGGTATGTGAGAACGTGCAAGTATGCTTCCCACTGTCCCAGAGACTGGGCTGCTCTGATATTTAGTGGCAGGGCCAATAATGAGGGTCTGCCAAGCTCAGGACAGCCACACACAAAACCAAGAAATGACCAGATCAAATGCCAACAGCACCTCCAATGGGAAACACCGCACTCAATAGGAAAAAGAGTAAAGAAAAATATAATGGGGTGAGGAAGGGAGGAGAGAGGAGGGGGAAGCAAAAACAAACTATCACGTTAGAAAATTTAAAATAATAACATGGCAGAAAAAAGCTGAAACCTTGGTAATCACAAACCACTAAATAGTCCTATTTGAACAACGTAAAGGTGAAGAGGAAAAAAATATTTACCATGTAAATACTGATTTAAAAAAAAGTAGACTCATGAATATTTATATTATGTAAAAATGAGGGACGTCTGCCTGGCTCAGTTGGAAAATCATGCAACTCTTGATCTCAGGGTCATGGGTTCGATACCCACATGGGGTTGAGAGATTATTTAAAAATTAAAACTTTAAAAATTATATAAAAATGAATATAAATAAAAGGGACAGAGTAATATTCTCAGATGAGTAAAAGTTACAGTCCACCAAAACCATATAGCAATCATGAACTTTTGTGCATCTAACAATAGAGTTTTGACAAATACAAGAGAAAAACCTGTGATAAATGCAGGGATATAATGAAAACTCCACTAACACAGAAGAGACTCTCAGAAAATGACAGAGAAAGAGAGACTTTTATTAACATAGTTTATAAACTTATTCTCTTATGGACAGATGTCTGTATGACAGTATACGTATAGGTACATATGTATGTATGTGTATATAACATAAGATACACACAGACATACAATAGACAGAGATTGTTACTCAACAACAGAAAATCATTTTGAAACACCTTGAAGTATTCACAAATATTAGAATTCATGCAGGTACATTCTCTGACAGTTAAACATAAAAAGAAGAAAGAAAAAAATGAAAGAGTAAATGAAGGGAGGGAGGGAGAGGAAGATTAACAAGAAAAGAATAAGTCAATCTATCCACTTGGATATTTTTTAAATTCTAACTAAATATTGTATTAAAGAGAAAATAAAAGCAGAATGATTTTTGAGGGAAAAATGCATTATTAAAATTATCTTAAGAAAAAGCAGACACCTGAAAACAAACATCTTTCCTGCAGCTAAAGGCTTTAAAACAGACTTCCCCTCAACAGATGGAAGTTGAGGTAAATGGCTGGAGAGTGATGAGCCGGAGCAGACAGCTTTGAGTGCATCCTGGATCCGGGAGGCTCCGCGGCAATGGGCAGGACTCTGAGGCATGTCCATGAGAAAAAGACTTTGTTCTAAATATCTGCCAAAATCAGATGTTGTGAAACCGCCTTAAGAATTTTCCTTTTTATTACCTCGCTTTCAACCAGGTCAACCAGGTCCAACCAGGTCAGAAGCCTTAGTAAACAAGCAGAAATATGAGAAGGAAGGGAAGAAAGAAGATTGACCACACCCTCCCCTCCAATAGAGCTAAGACCAAGACAGCCCTAAATCAGATTTGAAGTTTTAACTATTTCATAGAGTAATTATTCTAAATACCAAAATAAGGCTGTGTTTTGTAACCGAGAGTGGCCATATGTATCAGCCAGGGTCCCAGCAGGAAACAGATGGCACTCACACTGGGTAACTGAGGAGAGTTTCATAAAGGACTATTTACAATGGTGTGAGCAGGGTTTGGGGAAAGCAACAAGGGAGAGTGTAGTACCTCGGGGCTTGCAACAGCATGAAGTCATTAGCACCCCGGAAGGGGCTGGGGCAGAATCAGTTTCCAAAACCTGTAGAGAGTAGTTACTTGCCAAGGGCTGCCTGGCAGAAGAGGAGGCCTTTAGCTCAGGGACACAGCCAACCCATTGCAACCCAGCAGGGAGGAAAGTGGAAGAATAAATATTCTGGCTTCTCCCTCCTCCCACCTGACTCTACTGTCTCCTGCTAATACTTCCCATTGATCAAATCCAAACCGAAGTCGAAGGACAATGTTATCACTATGGATTGGCTGCCCAGGGCCAAGAGCAGAGACGGTGGCGAGTAGATCTATACGGGCACAAATATCCAGCACACAGTAAGCCTTAAGATCACTGAGCCCACCTGTGTTGACTTCTGAGGGGAAGAGAAGAGCTACTCCCACTAAGTGTGAAGGGACAGTGGGGGGAAAAAAACTAAGTTATTTTTAAGAGTGTGCCCAGAGTGTCCTCCTTGTGGACGGCATGGTGTAAAGTATAACAGAATGTGGATATAATTTAACTACTGATTTAGTAATTCAGGGATGTGATAAATTCCCCTAGAAATAAATAGCGAGAGGAAATAGTTCAGTTCTAGTTCTGGGACTCGACCCTTGGGGCTCCAACCCTGCACTTGTCGCCTGGTTGTTTTCTGATGATCTGTACTGTGTTCAGCTACGGAGGCTTCTCAGACTCCCTTTTTCATTTACTTTAGTCCTGTTTAACATATGCGGCTTTCTGTCTTAACTGCCTTTGCCTCCGCTATTCTGCTGTAATTATTCTTATATCTTTCAATTAAGTCTCTTTGCATTCAGCCATTTATGCATCGAAACATGCTATCTAGTGAAAGACACTTTTCTCTGTCTTTGAAGAAAAATCTCTGCTCTTCTCTTCATCCATCAGAGCACTACAGTAATCTAAACTGGCTTCAGCTTCTGATTGCCACTATGCTAATCTGAGCCCCATTTGGAAGGATGGAACAGTACACTGGAAAAAGCATCATGATAATAATAATAGCTATCATTTATTAAGCCTGACGATGGGACAGGCACTTTGCCAAGCATTCTACATGTGTAGAGAAGGAAAAATGTTTTCCTCGACCCTCTCAGTGGTCCCTGGCTGGGGCTGAAAATTAAACTGACAAAGACAGATTAACAGGCAAAAAGTATACAGATTTATTTAAGTTTTATATGCCCTGGGAGCCTTTGTAGGGAAATGAAAACCCAAAGAAATGGTTAAACCTGAGTATTTTTATGCGAGGTTTGATGATGAGGGGACAGTTGTGGAGGAAAATGATGGGCCACAGAGCATAAGGTAAGAGGAGGAAATTGGGGGAAACTCAGCAAGGCCTGCTGATTCAGATTCTGCTCAGTGTCCGTCTGTCTTCAGATATAAGGATGCTCCTTTCCTCCAGGTATAGGGAAGGCACCTCTCACATGAGTGTTTTATGACCTACTTCAGGGGAGAAGGGCGGGGGAGGTCAAAGTAACCTTCCAATCTCTGCTGTTTTCTCCAACTCCTTCAGTTTCCAAGGTACTGTACCCATGTCCTGAACCCCATCCCATACTTTATACCACTGATATCACCCCCAGTTAAACTGGAGGAATCTGGGGTTTCCCTGAGCTTAAGGCTTTGGAGGAGAGCATAGGTAACAGTAAAAGTAAAACGGTAAGCCAAGCGTCACTGAACAGAGACTGTGCTCTTACTCACGTTCTCTATATCAATTTAGCTCCGTGACCTCAGGCAATTCACCCAACCTCTCTGTGCCTCATTTTCCTCATCTGCAAAAGGAGAGTGAGGTCTTCCTACTTGATAGTGGTGTTGAGGAAATATATTGGATGTATTATTAGAGTGGATGTATTTGGAAACGACTCTCTGGGAGGCAGCGTGTAACTGTTGTTAATAAATAGTGTTTGTACCCACTGCTCCAACCTATACCGGCTCTCTTAAGAAGAGAGCTCAGAGTAACTAATCTTTTATGGAGCCCACCTTGTCTTGCTGGCCTCCCTGAGATTCCCTATTCTGGACTGCCTGGCTGCATTGGCTCTTCACGCCCAGGACCATCCAAGCCTGTTGGGTGTGCAGTGAACCCTGTCCATGCAGTTCCTCTGACGCCTGCACTCAGTCATCGCTCTTGACTCTCAGCACCTTGAGAAGGGCATTCATGCTGTTCCAGAACCTTGGGCAGGAGAAAGTAGCTCTTGGACAGCATGTACTGTAAAAGTTGTCCCCCAGGGACAAGTATTTTTCCCAGTGGCCTTTTTTCTGTTTCCCTTTAAAAATAATAATAAAGTTCTTTTATTACATAACTGTGGGACAAGGGATCAAACATCCGTGCTTAAAATGCAAAAGGTGCCCTACATTCAAACCTCTCCTGCCCAGAAGAAATACCCTTTGCAACATTTAAATCCTTTAACTCTTCCCTCCCTCTGCTTCATGAAAATTATAAAGAGCATCACGCTATTAATCTGTAACTTCCTAGTGACATCACGGCAGACATAAAATACCCCGAAAAACCTCACCCCTACGGGTTTGCCTGGCCTGGTTCCAGGAGCAAATCAACTCAAAAATTTTATGAACACTAATTTGCTTTCATTATGCTCCTATCAATCACCAATCAGAGCCTCACTGTATAGCACACCTAAGCAAAAAAAGGGGGGGGGGACTTCCTAAATCCACCCTATGAATTGTACCAGGTAAGTTGATTCTGTTTGCCAGTGAAATACAAATGTCTTATTTTAAATAATTCCATTTTAAAATGTTTTCGAGAACACCTCTATAAATCTGGCATTTGTGAAATGGGCTAATGGCATCCCTTTTTTGACTAATGAAAATCATAGGCTTCAGAGTCCGCAGAATATTTTATATCGTGGCAACTAATATTTTTGGATTACACAATGCTGCCGATATGGAAGCATGACTCTGGGGTTTCAATCCTGGTTCCCATTTCCCAAGACAAGTGAGAATTGCTGGGGATGAGTAGACGTGGAAAGGCTGACCTGAAGAGAGGTGGGTAATGTCCAGATATTATTAGCACTGTAAAGATTTCTGAGCCCACCAACTAATGGGGCAAGAATTCCTAACAACCTGTCTCAGCAGGAATTTGAGGTTGTTGGGTTTTGGGGTTTTTTTCTGTATTAAAAAAAATTTCCAGAATTCCCACACACTAATTCACCCTGAATAACTTCACTTCTTTGAGTCTGTGTCCTCATCCATAAAAAGGGAATAATTATATAGGAAGTATGTAAAATGTCTGGCACGGTGGCAAATAGTAGTTGTTTAAAAAGCCAGCTATTGGGACACCTGGGTGGCTCAGTCAGTTAAGCATCCAACTCTTGGTTTCTGCTCAGATCGTGATGTCAGGGCCGTGAGACTGAGCCCCCCCACTCTGCGCTCAGTGTGGCTTCTGTTTAGGATTCTCTCCCTCTCCCTTGCCCTCTGCCCCTCCCTCCAGTTTGCACACGTGCACTCTCTCTCTCTAAAATAATAAAATCTTTTAAAAGGCAACTATTATTGTTATTATTATTCCTGTTGTTACTGTGATGGCAAGATTTTTCTATATGTGGTTTTCATGTTTTCAAATATCTCATTACACTTGCTAAGGTATATTTAGACCCATGCAATATACCCAAATGCATTTGATGACAGGATAGGTCATAAGGCAGCTCTGCTACAGCTTTTGTCTTTTAGACAGATGTTCTTCAGAATCAATGTATCATAGAAATTAAAAGCCCAACTTGAGGTATTACTGAGTCATAGTCCATTGCCTGAGGAGAGCAGAACCATCTATTCCCCCCAGATAGGGCTGCACTTGGTACCGACGGGTCTTACTAAATCTGCATGTGATCTAGGTTTTGTTATACACTTGAAATGGTTAATTAGAAGAGGTAGGGGAATCTGAAATGTCCCAGCAAGCTCCTCCTGGCCCACTGTCACGTTTCATTTTTCTTCATGCTGAACCCATTTGGATGAAGCACTGTCCCCCTCCAAACACATGGTTTCTGTGCCTGTTCTCTCTTACCACCTATTTATGTCCCAATACATCTGCATTGTGTAGCTCAGTAAGATCCATTAAGTCCTTGGGCAGTGTTTACGGCTATTGTTTTTATTATTATTTCTTTGAGGCTCAGATTTCTCACATAAAGCGATAGAAAACTACCGTATAGACAGTGAGTAAAATGCTTCTTAAAAGAAAGGCGAAAAAAAAAAAAGTATGTATAAGATTCGCAATTTCAGTCTGAGAATTCTCAGAGCAACCCTGTGGGTGAGAGACTATAATTTCTTGTAGGTTTTAGGTAAAGATATAATTTACCTTTATTTGCAGACACAAAACTCTAAGAAAACATTACTTGCCATCGATGCCTCTGGCTTTAAAAATATTTATGAGATCGACATAGTTACCTGGAGGCAGACACTTCCTTACAATGTCATAGGTCAGGCACATTGGCTTACACCCCAGATAATATTGATGTACCTTCAAAATTTAAAATAATGTTTATACCATTTATTTATTCATTCATATATAGAGCACCCATCCTGAAGTATCTGGGACACTGAACAAGGTTTACATAAATCTGACTGTTTTTTCCTCTGGGCCATTTGGCTCAGTCTGGTAGACCATAAATATTCAATAATACTTTACAATGACAAAGCATCTTTTATGCAAACATCTCTAAGCACATTATTCACCAATATTACAATCTTCTCTTTAACCTACTGGTAAAGTCACAGAAACTAATTGACTTTCTTCAAGGTCCCACCACAAATTGTTTATTTTGTAGATTAGAGTCCAGGTGTCCTGATCCTAGCTATAACTAAAGGGAGAAAAAAACCAAACAAACACATTTTTTAGGTGCTTAAGCTGATGACCTACACTAAATATTTCTAAATTGAATCTATTAGGCAAAACGTCCTCCTTAAAGATGTTAAATGTTATGATGCATCCAATTGAATTTTATAACTTTTGTTCTAATTTGCCCAAGGCCAGTTACCATTTTCAGAGCCCCAAGTATGACCTATTTTAATCGAATCCTGTTACAAACACTTAAACTTTCACTCTTTAATAAAATCAGGTTTCTAAATACAAATTAAAGTTGGAGCAGAACAGCGAAACTTTTCATGGAAAGGTCCAGTTGCAGTAATGGCATGGCCTTACCAAAATAATGTAGCAAAGTGAAACGCTGGGAATTACTGTGAGATTTGAGCAAGTCTCAAACACTTTCAGGTTACGCAAATAAAAGAAAATACTTTAAATGCGTTACTTTACAGCTTCTTTATGTTAAAGTAAGGCAGGTTTAACATAGACAATTAATAAAATACAAAAAAAAAGTGTAAAGATTTTTAAAATCACTCACAACCGGGGCACCTGGGTGGCTTAGTCGGTTAAGGTTAAGCATCTGCCTTCAGCTCAGGTCATGATCCCAGGGTCCTGGGATTGAGCCCCAGGTAGGGCTCCTTGCTCAGCGGGCAGCCTGCTTCTGCCTCTCCCTCTGCCCCCCACCCCACTTGTGCTCTCTCTTGTTCTCGCTAATGAATAAATTAAAAAATCTTTAAAAAATCAAATTAAATCACTCACAGCTATGATGGTCATTAAGAACACATTTGCAAACCCCCAACCTCAGGGAGCAGAGCTGACCAGCTGATCGAGGGTCCCAGCTCTGAGCCCTGAAATCCATCACAGTGCAGTTTGCACTGAGGCCACACTTCCCCGAGCTGATCCCAGGCATTGCTGAATGTGGCCAGGCTATTATGACAAGCCTGTTCCTGGAAGATGTGGGACTTTCCGACAGGAGACCTTCCACTTCCCTGAAGACCTGGCTGAGTTTTCCCTTGTGCTGTCTTGTAGTCTAAATGCTTCACTCAAACTTCCTTCTTCCTTCCTTCTCTCCTTCACTCATCAGACCTGTATCCCAGCCTCTCCCAGCTCTCACTCGTTTCTGTCATGAAGAATAAACTTCTTGTATGTTCAACACCATCCTGGTCTCTGCTTCCTGGAGGACCCAGTCTCACACGCCATCTGATGGCGATGATGATGGTGGTAATGATAACGATGATGATGGTGGTGGTGTTGATGGTAGTCAAGATAATGATAAGAATTAATATCTACTGAGTTCTTTTAAAAATGCCAGCCCGTTGGGGCACCTGGGTAGCTCAGTCAGTTAAGCACGTGGGAACTCTTGGTTTTGGCTCAGGTCATGATCTCAGGATTTTGAGATCAAGCCCCGAGCCGGGCTCTGTGCTCAACACAGAGTCTGTTTGGATTTCTCTCTCCCTCTCCCTTGGCCCCTCATCCTCAAAATAAATAAATAAATCTTAAAAAAAAGAAAAGAAAAGAAAAAAAGCCAGGCCTTGTACTAAGAGGTTGCCTATATTATTCCATGTACTATTCCCAATAACCTCCAAAAGACAGATATTACCCACCTGAGGGAAGTAAGTCTTAAAAAGGTTAAGGAACAAAAGCAAGACCACATTGCTTGTGAAAGTCAAATGCGAACTCATATTCTTCCTCAACCAGTGGAGCAACAAAGCACTACTGTCAGTAACAACCATATTATATTACTTCTCTGTATTACTATTTTGTAGTATCATCTTCTGGCCCTTTTTCTGTATAGTATTACTGTTACAATTACACTCAAAATAATAATGTATTCAGTTAAGCCTTTTTTGGTAAAAAACTGAATTTTTATTTAAACTTTTTGATTCCTCGAAAATTCGCAGTTATCTACTTTACTTTGGTTGTGTACACCTGACCCAGTCATTCAAATACTGTTAGTTAACTTATTCAAATATTTTTCATATTTGTATCCCATATATGAAGAGCCACTACATCAACTCTGGGTAGCTGGGAGAGTTTTTCCAAGACCTTAACACAAGCAAAGGTCAAGCAAATAAGTCAAGGCCAAGTAACTTAAACAATTGGGACCATTAAAACATCCAAAATAACAATACTCAGTCTCCAATTTTAGAATTTATTGACACCATTAAATAGACCACTTAATAACAAACGAATGGGCTTTTTCTAAATGAAACAATTGGTACAAAAAAATGCACTTAAAAAGATTTGTACCCCATAAGCATCTTTCTAAGAAAGAATACCAGCTTGGAACTTGTAGCAGCTTGCTAATTCAAGAACAGAACTTTTGATGGCAGCAAATGCCTTTTAGAATAATTTGAGGTTTCTCTGACTCATAAACTAATTGACTTTCCTCAAGGTCCCCCAGGAATCATTGGGTCAGTCTTCAGTCTTGGCAGATTTCTGCTGATGTCTCAAAACAACTCCCTGAGTACAGAGATTTCTGGACCTTTCATGTTAAAGACTGATTGTGGCAGCCACAACATTTCCACAGTTTGTCAGCTGGCAGTGTAAAAGGGTATCCCCTGGGTAAACCCCCCAAAATAGCCTTCTGAAATAAATATGCCTTCTACTAAGACGAGCATGCTTGCCTTGCAAATATAACTTCAAGGTAAGTTACCAAGACATTGCCTTCCAAACAAGCTGCCCCTCCCAAAGTGCCTTCTACATGGAAAGGAAAGCTACTGTTGTCCTCCACTCTGACTCTTCAGCTTGTCCCACCATTCAATTTCCACTTCTATTGCAATTGGGATCAAGTCTGAACAATAATTATGATGTCACATACACAACAATTGCCTCAATTTTATAGAAGTTGGAAAGACTCACTTTTTAACTTTCTTCAACCCAGCACAAACTTTAAGCTCTGATTTTTAAGTAGGCAAGAAACTAAATCCCTAAATGATTTCTTATTCTCTAAAAATATACTACCTCTGCAACTCCTTCCCTGAATATCACAACACGGAATATTAACCTTCTGCCTTAACACCCATATCGCCTGCACCACTCATTTTGGCCATGAGTTCCACATTGTCTTTTGTTGTCTTGTTTCTTGTGGGTCTTATCCCATCGTATTGCCCCTCTGTCACTAATGAGTAGTGTGACACTGAGCATATGACTCCATCTCTCTGGCTTCTGTAAGATGTTTTAAAAATCATGTCTGCAAAGTGGAGTCAAGAGTCACCACTTGCGGAAGAAACACTAAAGAAGGAAGTGCTGGGTGGACAGGCAAAGACCACCCACCCTCCTCAACCAGAGAAGGTCCATGATTTTCCTAGTTCTGCTGCATTGAAAAATGTTTTAAAACCATTGGACTGGAAGGTTTCTAGAATTCTTTCTAGTCAGTCTGACATCCTGAAAGAATGTCAGTTCCATATGGGTTCCTTCCGAGTCTTCTGAGTTCTTCCACAGCACTCAATCCAGACTTTGCAACCTTTGCTCCTCTTTGCACTTCCCTCTATAACCCTCTTTCAAGTATTCTTATCCACTACAATTTCAACCATCAGCTAGACAGTGGTAATTACCAGCAAATCCAACCTGAAAAGGAGATAAGAATTTCCAGTCACCTTCCAGGATTTCCATTTAAATACCCTGGGGGTGGGGGGTGCCTGGGTATCTCAGTCTGTTAAGCAGCTGGCTTTGGCTCAAGTCGTGATCCCAGGGTCCTAGGATCAAGTCCTGCCTGCTCAGCCCAGAGTCTGCTTCTCCGTCTGCCCCTCCCCCACCCCACTTTGTGTGTGCTCTCTCCTACTCTCTCTCTCTCTAATAAATAAATAAAATCTTTATAAATAAATAAATAAATAACCTAGGGGAATCTCAAGCCCACATTGAACCTATCCCACTTCTACCACAGCAACTCCAAACCTGCTCTTTCCCAATAATTATGTTTCTATTCATAGTGCCATCAGCCAGCCAGTCACCTAAACTACAATGACAAGAGTCACCTTAGTCATCCTATTTCCTTCCTGCCCTGCATTTTATTCATGAACATATCCTTTTGGTTCTCCCTCAGTGATGGCTGTTTATGCTTTCTCCTCCATTCTGCCCCCTCCACCTGAATTCAGGCCTTCATCATCACCTGCCTCAACTACTCCAAGAGCCTAATGACTGCTCCCTAGGTCCTATGTCTCCTTCCTCCAGTTCATCCTCCACACTGCAGTCAAAACTCCTTCTAACATACAGACCTAATCACAGTATTCCTGTTGCTTAAGAATATTTTATGGCTACCAAGAACCTATTGCACACGATCCTAACACCAACACCTAAGCCTGTACCTTATATACATCACAACATGGACCTATCCTACCTTTCTAGCTTCAATTCCTTCCATTCACCCTATCATCAGAAAACAGACCGTGGCAGGCTTTCTCAAAGCCTGAGCCATCATACAGAACACTTATAAAAAAATGTAAATTCCTGGGCCCTATCTATAAATAGTGGTGTTGTATAGCCTCGTGTGAGGCCTCCAAATCTATATTCGAACAAGAACGCTAGGTGATTCTAATATATTCCAAAATATTAGAATCCTAAACCATTTACCTACTTTACTAGATGTGACTATACCATTCCTCAAAAACTACATAAATATTCATAATTTTGTTCTTTGGCTTAAAATGTTTCCTCTGCTGATATGCCCATCCTAGTGTCTATCCCTGAAAACAAAACAAAACAAAACAGAATAAAACCAACTTCTTATTAAAAGCCTAACATAAATGCCCATAAAGTCCCTCCCATTTTACTCTTGTATCCCCACACCTCCCACCAATGCTCCACTAGCATTTCGTTTGTTCTGCTACGAGGATCATCACATCATATCACGGTTCTGCGTATGCTTCTCTCCTTCACTAGAATGTTGGATTCGAATGATCACTTTATTTACTTTTTACATCTCCAGGCTCTAATAGCCACAGTGAATAAATGTCTAACTGAGAGGAACTATGTAGCAGTAATTCAAATAAACATCCATTAATTTAATTTAATAATTAACTCACATGAGGCACCTGGGTCTTCCAGTACATCATGGAAACCGATCTTTTCTGACTCTTCTAGCACGTTTTCTTTCCAAAGTCATCATCCAACATCAAGCCAACTACATCACAGTTTTAGAATGGCTGCCCCTTGTCTTAATTTGAGCCACAGAGAGTGTACTGAGGTGACTATGGCAGATGTTTGGCCCCAGCTGTAGAATATTTATGCTGAGAAGCCCTCAGTTCTTCCTTCAGTAAGTCAGCTGAAGAACAAGAATTTGTTACATACCAACATTTGCCAAGTTCTCAGCATTGTGGGGAACCGGATACATTAGAGTCTCCATCACCTCCATTCCCATATCTTGTCCTTCATACAAACAAAGGAGGCAATGGCCAAAGTCTCTTGCAATAGTTCACCCTGTGAAAGAGCCTTAGTCTCCCACACTCTGTTACAGAGTGGTTGATGTGCATTTCTAACCTGTGCCTGCAATCTAGACCCAGATAATAATTTATGAAACATATGAAGTAATGGACCATCAAGAGAAAATGTTGCTCTTTCAAAGATCCCCAAGTATGCATCTGTATGATAGACTACAATGACTCCAAAGGAAGATTATTGTCTTTAGAGTAAATAATACTCTTTTCCCCCCAAGTCTCAAAGCCTGTATTTAAATGATTATTCATGGGTGTTGTGGGAGACTTTAAGCCTTAGCTTGGCAATTCCCAACATAAAAATGGGTAATGTTTCAAAAACCTTGTTTATGACTCACCTGCCCAGAAACTCACTATTGCCTCTTACATTATGTTCCAAATTCCCAGGCCAACCCCCAAAATCTATTTATCTCATTACACACCTGAAGGGTATTCAGTGACACCTGCCCCTATTTACAACATTGTTCCTTTGAGAAAATGTCCTCTAAGCTCCCAGTCAAGTGACATGTAAATACATTTCTCCCTGCATTCAGAGACACATGGGGAAAGACAAGAGGATGAAAATGAGAAGTGAATGAGCACAGACATTCAGACAGGGATCAGAACCCTGTTAATCTCATACATACATTCAAAAAATGCCCTTCTCTACATGATTATTGCTCATTAGGGGTAAAGAATTATAGTCTTCACTATCAAGAGAGAGATTTTCGGAATTTGAAGTGACTACCACCATCTCCTTGCTACCTAGTTGAAACATAAACATAGTCATAAGAAGATTTGACATTGACTCTGGAACTGTCCAACCTCTTGTCTATATTTTCAATTTCCCCCTAACTCCATTAAGTGCCTATTATAATTAGTATACATTTTAAATAGGTTTTAAATGGGCACATCATAGAAAACATTTTCTTATTTTGAGTCAACGTAAAAGCAAATAAATTTACAGTTTCAAATTATAAAATAGGCCCTTTTAGATTAAAAAAAAAGAAAAGAAAATCTAGCTTGTGTCTTTTTCTATTATTAAAATGTAAAGGATTTTTAAAATCTCATTTATTTTGTCAGTTGGTTCTGCTTAACATTCTTCAGCCCAGTCCACTCTCAATTATCCATGCTAAGGAAGGGGGATCAGTGGCCTGGATAATCTAAAACAGCAGACAATTTTAAAAGCCCTTGTATTTGGCCCGGGCATACTTTACAATCAAACTCTGATTATCCACACTAATGAAAGGAAGAACAGGCACCTTGAGAAACATCCAATGCCAGTATAGATGTGCTCAGCTGGTTTAGGGCACCTCGAGGCAGAGGCCTATGTAGCATAGCAGAAGGAAAACAACAGGGCCCCAGCTACTACCAATGACGACCACCAATGCCATCCAAAATACCAACACACAGCTACAAGTGTCCATACCAACCCCTCTTATGATAGTAGTCATCTTTAGAAGCATGGAGTTATGTCCAAATGTCCCCAGCTAAAAAGGCATGCTGTTTCAAACAGTTAATACAAGAAGAGATTTTTCATGCGTATTAAAAACCTCTCTTAGGTCTTCCGTTTGCCCCACGCCACTCCCCTGCCTCTTAACTCATCTACCAAGTTCATGGTAACACACTCGGAAGAGGGGTATAAAGGCTCTCAAGAAGCAGTATGTGGGAGTAGGAAATGTTCCAGCTTGGAAGGTGGGAGGCCTGGATCTTTGTCCCCTGTTGGTCTCTGCTCACGCCAGCAGTCAGGTGTGCACCCAAGCAGAGGGAACACTGCGTTCAGCAGGACATGAAGGTCATGGCACATTTAAAGAACGGCATGTGCTTTATCTTGATCCAAGAAGAAGATACAAATGAAGAAGAAGCAAGAGGTGAAGCTGGGGATGTTGTCAGAGGTGAGAGTGCAGAGTTTTTTTATACCATGCCAGAAGTTCAGAAATTATTCTGTAGATGGTAGGAAGACAATAAAAATGTTTTTAATCATTGTTAAAACTTACTGAACACGGTTTGCCCAGGACTGCTCTAAGCATTTGATGTTAATAAACACACTTAATATTTCCAACAATTATTATTGTTGTTCCCATTTTATAAATGAGGAAACCAAGGAGAGCAAAGCTCAGGAGTCTCCCAAGATCATAGAACTGATAAGTGGTGGCATCAGGATTCAAACCTGGCCCATTTCATTTCAGAGCTCTTTCTATGTGGAATGGAATGATGTGGCCAGAATTTTACTACAGACCACACTGTAAGCAAAGTGCTGGAGGGATTTGGAGGAGTATTGAGGAGGGAAGGATATTTCAAGAAGACAGGAGCCAGTGTGTTCCAGAACTAAAGGAAAGGTAGTAGTAATGGAGAAGAGGGGGTAACCAAGAGGTTAAAAGGAGCTAGAACTAAAAAATAATAATAATAATTGGTTAAATAAAGGAGAGAGAAAGAGGAAGAGTCTAGCATGAGTCCCAGAATGCTGACCTGGGCACTGTGTGATGGCCTAATAATTCTGAAAGACCCACTTGACCTTGTGCACTAGTGAACTTACCTGGAAAGCAACCCCGAGCAGATGGGCAGGCCCAGGAAGGAATGGCACAAGTAATGCTTTTTATTTTCCAGTACTATGCTGGCATATACTCATCCAAATAAGCAAATGTGCCATTTTAACTGATGAATTTGGTGGTGACAAAAAACAAAAACAAAAACAAAACACAACTCATGTACAAATATGTAGGCTAATATAGAGAACACATACTCCAAACAAATGATTGAGGTACAGCAATTTTTTTTCTTGTTTTTCCAGGTTAAATATATTGACTCACATTTCTCTTTCCATGTAACATCCATGAACAACTACAGAAAGACAGATAAGAGAGAAAAAGAACAGGATGAGGAGAAAAGATGCAGACATGTTATAGCTTATCAAGATAGTTGTAGGTGTCATAAAAAAAGCCAAAACCACTTATAGAACATTCCTATTAGGGTGAAAAATATAAAAGGGTATGTGTGCATGAAAGTGTGTGGATATATTCAAAAAGACTAGAAGTATATACTCGAAATTTGAAAATTGCTCTCTGAATGACTCTTCTATTTCTCGCTTATTTATATGTTTTAAGTGTCTACAATTATCTTGTATTACTTTCATAATACAAAAAAAAATTTCTAAGCATATGGAATAGGCATCTATGTTTAGAACCTGCTGATACAAAAGAATACACAGGTAGGCAGACACTCATCTGTAAATAACCCACATATGCCAATAGTGATAGCAGTGGGTACCTTTCAGCACTGCCCATAAAGCCAACGGAGATACTGGAAAATTTGGTACATGGAGAGTCTGTGTGTTGAGACTAAAAGGAGGTATGAAATGATGAAAAGTATGAATGGCTTAGAGCAGCTGACCTCAGAAGCAGATGCTTGGATGTGGGGCCTGTGTAGGTCATTGTATTCCTCCTCCACCATGCCTTTCTCACATTGTCTGACTATTTCATTCTCTCCCATTACATTGTCTGAAATTCCATCAATCTTCTTTCTAAAAAGCATAAGGCTAGACAATGTCCGGAGGTGAAAGTGTTAGAGATGATATGGAAAATGATAATGGTAAGGAGAAGAAGAGGAAAATTCACTTGCAACTTGGAACAATGTTTCATGGTTTATGAGATACTTCCATATATTAACTCATGTTAACAGACTTCAAGTTCAAGGTGGGGGGTAGAGTGTACATATTTAATTTCTCTCCCTTATAACCCCATTGAAATGATAGTAAATAAAAAGAAAATCCACAATTGAGCTGAAAACAAAAGAAAAAAGTGTCCCAATACAATAACACATTTACTAAAGTATTTCCAGATAATAGAAAGAAAATACAATTGTCTAAACAGTCTGAGAAACTAAAGCAAAGAATTACAACACAAACTTACAATGAAGATTGGTGCTAAGGATTAAGAGGAGATCCCCTGGGGAATCTCTGGTTTAACCAAAGCAGAGAGCTGAGCAGGCCTCAGAGAGATCATCAAGATAATTAATTAAAGTATTATCTATCATACTGTTGGCTTGATTGTTCCCTCTCCCCCATAAACAGAGCAGTTGGTACTCCCTTAGCCCATGTTGGAATCCTAAGAAATGCTTAATAAAAGTGAGAGATGTGCTAGGAAGGATCCTTACTAACGGTACTGAAATGGTGAAGAGAAGTTGAACAAACTCAAGCTAAACATGAACTTGAAGAGGAGTAGGGACAAGAGACAAAAAAGTAACAAGCGAACATTTAGACAAAGACAAACACTGTATGATCTCACTTATGTGGAATCTTAAACAAAACTCATAGAAAACGAGATCAGATTTGTGGTTACCAGAGGCAGGAGGAATAGGGGGTTAGAGGAAGGTGCTCAACAGGCACGAACTTCCAGTTATGAGATAAGTAAGTACTGGGGACACAATGGGTGACATGATGACTATAGCTAACTCTGCTGTATGGTGCATTGGCAAGTTGCCAAGACAGCAGATCCTGAAGTTTCTCATCATAAGGAAAAGACCTTTTTTTAGGGGGTGGTGGGTATCTATATGAGATGATGATGCTAACTGGTCTTACTGTAGTGATCATTTCCCAATATGTGTAAGTCAAATCATTATGCTGTACACCTTAAACTTATACTGCATGTCGATGACATTTCAATAAAATTGAAAAAAAATAGACTTAATAAAAATATAAAATCCTTAAAAAAAGCAAACAAAAATATTCTTCTTTAAAATCCTTGAAATCTGACAGTTATTGAGCTCTAAATCTTGGCTCTTTCCCATCATATATAGTCCTTTATGAAAAGATTGACTGTCAATAGGTCCCATTCACTTATACAGAACCCTGCTTCTTATAAAGTCAGCCCTGTTCCAATTAAATAGAGCTATTTAACTTTAAAAAAATATCCTAACTCAGACACTGTTTTTTTTGTTTGTACACTTTTATTTAAATTTAATTAGCCAACATATAGTAGTACATCATTAGTTTCAGATGTAGAGTTCAATAATTCATCAGTGCTCATCACATCATGTACCCTCCTTAATGCCCATCACCCAGTTACCCCATCCCCCCACCCACCTCCCCTCCAGCAACCCTCAGTTTGTTTCCCATAGTTAAGAGTCTCTCATGGCTTGTCTCCCTCTCTGATGACTTCCCATTTAGTCATTCTTCCCCTATGATCCTCTGTGTGTTTCTTATATTCCACATGTAAGTGAAACCATATCATATTTGTCAACATACTCTTTCATTCATAAACATGAACAGACTCTCAAGGATCACCAGACTTTGGACAAAAACAAATAGCATGAAAGATAAGGTCCCAAATAAGCAAATAACCCCAAAATCTCAAGGTGATAGAGAAAAAAAGAAACAAAGAGCAAGAAAGAGAACTTAATTTTTTAAACTAGCATTCTTAAAAAGATCTGAGGTGTGACTACATCCAGAAAACAAAACACAGCTTCCTGAAAATGAAACAATCAAAGAATAGATTTGAAAACCTAAAAATATGATCGCCACAATTAAATACTCAATATTGGAGTTGGAAAATAGAATGAATGAAGCTATAAAGTCCAAATTAGTAATCTGGAAAAAAAAGTTGAGGAATCACTTCAGATCCAAAGAAGCATAAAATATAAGAAAAATTTCTCCCACATTCGCTCAGTGAAATTTCAATAAAAAGAGATAAGCATTAGAAATTCTACAGCTGAAGGGTGCCTGGGTGGCTCAGTCAGTTAAGTGTCCAACTCTTGGTTTTGGTTCATGGTCATGATTCTCAAGGGTCATGAGATCAAGCCCTACATTGGGCTCAGTGCTCACGGGGGAGTCTGCTTGAAGATTCTCTCCCCCTGCCCCTTACCCAACTTGTGTGTGTGTGTACGCATGCGCTCTCTCTCTCTCTCAAATAAATAAATAAATCTTAAAAAAAAAAAAAAAAGAAATTCTGTAGGTGAGAAATCTGAGATTTAATTCTCCAGTAGTTCATGAATAGAGTCAGATATATTCCAGATGTCTCCTACTCATAAGCCCAAGGCTGAAATTCAATCAGTACATGTAAATGTGGCCCCAATGCTTGTCTATAGCTGGAACCCACTCTGATTGGTTCATCGGGTGCCAGCCTGGTCAATATCAGTTGTTTACAGCTCTACTCTTCATGGTCTTAAAATGGTCCCATACTGGTTGCTTATGGCTGGCATCCACTCTCACTAGTCAATGCAAGTGCCAATCTAGTCTATACCCATTGTTTGCAGTTGGTATCTGCTTGGGTGTTGAATGAGTTGATGAATATTTGAATATCATTCTTGCTTACACCCATACTCTTTCAATGATGCCTATATAATTTCATGGTACAACCAAAAAAGGGGGATGCATTAAATAGGTGATGGGGATTAAGGAGTGCACTTGTTGTGATGAGCCCTGGGTGTTGTATGGAAGTGTTGAATCACTATATTGTACACCTGAAACTAATATTACACTGTATGTTAGCTAACTGGAATTTAAACAAAAAGTTAAAGGGAGGACAATCATTAAGATTTTTGTGGACCACAAATTTGACCCTGGGGGAAAGAAAGAAAGGTGATTTCTGTTACATCAACCTTTGAGCTATGAAAAATTTCACAAACACACGCTTCCCTCTCTTCTTCCTTTCACCTTACATACTAAGAAACGAGCAACCATGCTTTTAAGTCTATTTTCTCTCCTTCTTTTCTAGGTGGTCCAGACAAAGGGTAAATATATCAAGTGAGCCCTGTTCTGGAAGACTCCCACAGGCAGTCATCCCAAACTGGGGTGTTTAATCTAAGGGGGTTAGCAGAAAACAGGAACTAAGATACGCAGGCCAAATCAGTTGCGTAGAGAAAGCAAATAGGAAGTGACCTAAAGAAATATAGGGCCTGTGCTGACATCTAAAGCAGGTAGATGAAATGTGCCTCTAGCTCAGGTGTGTGTAGATTAGATGAGTTTTTAAAAGGGACTAGAGATGAAATAGCCTGAATAGAAATCACCAAAAATGGGATCTAAAACCAACTAATTCAGCTGCCCTGTTTACTCTCCCTTGTTTACTCTCCCATCTTTTAAATGCAAAAGTAACTCCGAATCTCTTAACTACAGGATTCCATCTTTGACGTCCAAAGGCAAACAGAAGGCCAAAGTTTGAGCCCAGCCCCAATTTCTGCCAACACAAAGCCAAAGTCAAAGGTAAATCAAAATCCAAGCATTATATTGGTATCCAGTGCAGCATCAAAGGTTGATAATGGCATTCATAAAACCGAGGCCTTTGCCCCCCCAGAACCACAAACTCAGATCCCACCAGGAAGTGTTAATGGAGTAGTTTAGACTTTGCTTAGGATTTGTGGGATTTTGCAGAGCATGTTCACCCCTTAAGAGCCTTCCCTGAAATCACTGGGAGTTATAAGCTCATAAGAGCTGTAGAATTGGGTCCTAAATGTCATTTTCATAGCTCCTCTGTGGCCAAGCGAGGAAGTAAACAAAATGGTACTGAGCTACCTGCTGTTTTCAGTTTCATATCCCCTCCAGCCGAAAACAGAAGCAGAGGCGGCTTCACAAAGGGTTAAAACTCATGAGAATTGTTTTTGTATTTTAAAATACTGGATAAGACTCACTTCTGTACAAGCGATAATTATCTGCACTTTTTCTTCCCTGCCTCTTCATCTAACAAATACGTTTTACGGGTTTTACAACGCTCTTTACAACTCACCTAAAACACATAATTTCCCTCTTGCTTATATTACTTGTTTATTATTTATTTATTAGATTTATATTATGCTTTCCTCCAAAAGGCTCAAAGCACCACGGAGCCAACTCTTATATAATAAACATTTCATTAAACTCTTCTTAAAACTATAAACAGGGAAGTAGCCGGAGTGGAGGCAGAAGGGATATGAACAAGGACAGGAAGAAGGAAGAACCATGGGGTCTGGTGAAATAGGCAACCAAGTAATCACTATATTAGCAGGCCCAGGGATCAGAAAGTCCTGTCCTGCCCCTTTCCATCAGCCCCACCTGCAGAGACCCGGTAGTTCTTTCTCCAAGTAACAGAGCCAAAATGTCTCCATTTCTGTGTGGGGGTGAAGCATAGATATGCAGGGAGGGGAGGTGGGAGATTATGTTAGTTGTCTATCAGGGCTCTCAAGAAGTTATGTGAAAACAAATGTACCTACACAGACAACTGTGTTTTGAAAACCAGTATAAAGATATACATGGTAATGCTTTATAACAAATTGCCAAAATGTTAGTTTGTTTTTTTTTTTCAAATACAATCCAGGTTTAGTCCTCAGTTCTGCTGAGTGTGTGTGACTTCCAATGGTTCTGTAGACTTTCAGAACCAGGACAAACTAAAAGTTCAAAGATTCTCAAAATCAAAAAGTGACTGAGGTTGACCTCAGCTTTTAAATCCCAGGTCACACTGATTTGACAAAGTGATAGGACAAAGCCATTGACATCCTGCGTATGTGATCTGCACAAGAGTGGAAAAGTAGCTAAATGGTAATTCTCTCAGCAGCTGCTGGTAGAACCAGTCCAGAAGAAGCGAAGAGGGAATATATTCTAACATGCAGAACGAAGAAGAAATGACCAGTCACTACACGCAGCAGACTAACTCTCCTGTCGGTAACACAGAAGAGAATACAGCCAGGAGAAAGAACAACCATAATAGTATTACTGTTGCTGTTACCATGTGCCAGGCACTCTCCTGCTCTGGTTACACATGCTAAACTCTGCCATCCCCAGAACAAACCTACAAAGCGGGCACAATTATTTTCCTAATTTTACAAGTAAGGAAACTGAGGCTTAAGTTATTTGCCCAAGGTCACTTAGTAAGTGTGTGACCTAGGATTCAAACCCAGCACAAAAGGGTAAGTAAGAGCTCTTAGGTGGGAAAAAAGCAAACATAAAAAAATTCTGTGAGTTGACAAAGAGAGAAGGCATGTTGTATCAAGTCTTCCCACTTCTAAGCTGCTGATAGAGAGTTAACAGCAGGTTAGAGGCCACAAATAAAAATCTTAAAATAAGGCTGCAGCAAGCCCGGTGCAGAAGAGCATGAAATAAACTGACAGAAGAAGTACGGCAACCCGGAGACCCCATGAAGACAGGAGTTCAGAATGGACCAGTGAGGTTATCCCTGAGTCCTGAGGGAACAGGACCTGGAAACTGGTACCTGAAATCCACAATATTACCTTACATAACTGATTGTAGATTTATCCTAAATTAACTGCTGAGTTCTATAGAGTATTGCAGATTTATGCTACATTAACTGCTGAGTTCTAGAGTTATCCTCAGAAATCCTTTTGTGACCCTTCCAATATAAAGACCATGCATTGAGCACTTGCTAAGCACCAAGCATTTGACACACACCATCTTATTTAAGCCTCACAGCAACTATAAAGTAGATAACCACAATTATCCCCATTTTGCAGATAAGGAGGCACAGAGAGGTTGAGTAGCTAGCCCAAAGTCACACAGAACTAGTAAAAAGGTGAGAAGGATCCCCAAGTCTAGGGAGTCAAGTGGCTTATTTTGGCCCCGAGAATAGTGAGAAAATAAACCTCCCAGTTTATGACGATTTGCTACAGCGGATCTAGGAAACTACTGCAAGAAACTATCTTAGCTTTGTTTAAGCCAGGGTTTCCCACATTTATTTGACCAAATAAATATTGTTCCCATGATAGGCACTAACGACACTTAATTCCTCAAGTGGAAAATATATGTGTTTTGGGAAAGCTAGCCTAATCTTCCTATTTTACAGATGAAGAAGCTGAGACTCGGGGAGGATGATGGAATCACGTGCACATGCTCATGCATAGTAGGATGGAGACCACGCTCAGACCTCCCACTCCATTCAGGGCGCTCTCTTCCATCTCACAGTTGTGCCCTGTAATTCTCAGGGGCCGGGTGATGGGGCGACACATGAGATTAGGCTCTGCTTTTGGCCACCAGAAATAGAACAGGACACCTCTCCCAAGGGATGAACATCCTCCAATCAAGTGTCCTGGATTCTTTGAAGAAATGTAAATATTTTCCCCAGCCAATAGGGTAATTATCTTTTTTGTTGGGGGAATTGGGGTAAATGTGTTCAAGAACCCAAATGACAAAACAGCTAGTCCAATGTAAACTGATGTCTCAGATGAACTTGAACTGACTGAAATTACAGGTGCAGCTTGGTGGTCAACCCCTCACTACCACCACCCTTGCATAAGGAAAGGGACAAGGGAAGGTGAGCCTCTTCTGTGTGAGAAGTGACAATTTCACTGGTACACTTATGGGCTCATTTATCCCTTTTCTTCTTTTCCTTTTGCCTCCTCACCCTCACCCTCATCCCTATGCATACAGAACCCAAAGAAGTCATTTCCATCCCAGACCAAGCAAAGGGGAAGGAGCTTCTCCTACCTTCTACTTGATAAGCTGCAGTAGATGCCCCCCATCCAAATCCAGCCGGGAAAGCCATGCTTTCAGAAGACAGCCAGCTAGAACACTCAGCCAAACGGGAGCTGTGTGCCCTTTAGTCGGTGGAGTCCAAAAAATTGTGCAAACAGTCAGTGGACTCACCCTAACCAAAGTCTGGAATTCAAATGTGTATGCAAACAAGAAGGGAGCCAGATTAAATGATCACACTTCACTGGCCATGGCCTTGATATGAATCCAAGACACTTTGTAAAGGCAAGCATTTCCACTTTCTTTTCTGGTCACTCCCTGATTCTTAACTGAACTGGACCAGCCTGGATGCTTCAACAGGCACCCATTCATCTAATCTTATCCATTTTAATAAAATACATGGACGTTGTTTTTAAAAGTCACATAATCCTACTAAAATTTTCCCTTAACTAGTGCCTGCCAATTCCTAATCCCCACTCCTTAGAGGTAACCATTTGCAACTGTTTCTTCTGGAATTTTCTCCCATGTTATTTAAATAATAACCTGAGATTACTGCTTCTTAATTTGTTTTCAATTTTACATAATAACTATTGAATTCTGGATATAGAGATAGAAGATCCAACTCACTCTCTCTGTCTCCCTCCCTCTTGGTCTCTCTCCTCCTCTCCCAGCAGAATAAGATTCCCTTTTTTGTTTAAATAAATACTCGATATTTACGTTACTGTGACCATATATGGTTCAATGCTGAGCCGTGTAATAATAGACCATGCTTACATGCAATCTTTTATTTTCTCTGCGGTTAATCAACTGTCTGGTTTTTATACTGGATTTTCTGTATACCTATCATTACTTCATCCCCAAATACTCTGATAGAACTGTAACTCCCCGACGTTCGAAACCTCTGATCCCCGCTCACTCTGCACTGTTTGTTTCTCAGAGGAGCCCAGAGTCCCATAATCTGCACCCTCCATCCCTCTCCTTTGTGCTTTCTTCCTCTTTGTCTCTCCTTTTAGAGAAACCAATCCTTGAATAGCTTTCTGATAAAGGGGGCATAAGATGTAACTTTCTGGAAACTCTGTAGTTCTGGAATTGTCTTTATTCTAATGTCACACCTGATATGCAGTTTGACTACTATGGGATTCTACTATGGAAGTAATTTTCACTCAGAATTTTGAAGGCATTGGTTCATGGCCTTCTGGCTTCTGGTGTGGCTATCAAGAAGTCTGATGACAATCCAAGTCCTAATCTTTTATAGATAACCTGTTTTGTGCCCCAGCCCACTGTCCCTGATTCCCAAACGTCTATTTCTGAAATTTCACAGCCATGTGCCTTGATGTGGGACTTTTCCTCCATCATGCCAGGCACTCAGCATATGCACCCTAGTAATGCGGCATGTTGGTAATAGGGGAAAGCGGGTGAGAGGTACACGGGAATGCTCTGTACTATCTTTGCAACTTTTCTGTGCATCTAAAATTAATCTGGAAACTCATATAACATTGTACGTTAACTAAGACTAAAATAAAAACATAAGGGGCGCCTGGGTGGCACAGTGGTTAAGCATCTGCCTCTGGCTCAGGGCGTGATCCTGGCATTATGGGATCGAGCCCCACATCAGGCTCCTCCGCTATGAGCCTGCTTCTTCCTCTCCCACTCCCCCTGCTTGTGTTCCCTCTCTCGCTGGCTGTCTCTATCCTGTCGAATAAATAAATAAAATCTTTAAAAACAATAAAAAAATAAAAACATAAAATTTAAAGGCAAAATTCAAGCTCATTTTTTAAAATTCCCATGGAGAGAGGAGTTAGGTAAAATCACAGCACAGAATGTTACCTATTCAGTCCCCCCAAAACAGCATTTAAATCATCCTACACTATGTCATGGCAGGAACACAAGATTACAACGGGGTATAACTAGATGGGGAATCCTACTCTGCCCAGTTATGCTAACCCTAAGAAGAAAGAAGACGTTAAATATAGAAAGAAATAAGAGACATTTAAAATTTTTAAAGGTACATGTTTGTACCTTTTGTATACATAAAAAATACAGGGCATACTATTCAAATGAGTCCCTACAGTCAATCAGTTCTGAAGCAATCATCATAAATGGAAAGAAAAAAATAAATATTAAAATATTTTCATTATACAACACTAGATGGCAGTATTGCAATTATTTTAGGTTTACAAGTTGCTGTATGAAGGGTTATTAACATTTAGTTATCCCAACAATGACCACCTACCCCTGCAACCCCTAGTTAATTGTTACTGCTCTTCTAAGGATTTTTCTCCAGAAAGAACAATCTACCTTCTCAGCACTCCACAGCCTCTGAGTTTACTTGACCACAAATGGCAGAATTTAATTTTTCCCACCTCTGATCTAATTCTCTACTATAGCATTCTGAAGCAATTCGGTGTCAGGAACTCTTTACACTCTTAAAAATAATTGAGGCCCCTAAAGAACTTTTTAAAATGTGGATTATATTTATCAATATTTACTGTTTTGGAAATTAAAACTGAGACTTAAAAAAAATACTGATCACTTCATTTAACATAGCAATAAAAAGCAGGGAACATAAATAACATATTTTATGAAAAATAATCACATAGTCCAAAACAAAAAATATTTAGTGGGGAGAGTGTTTTACATTTCTGCAAGTTCCTTTATGCCTGGTTTAAGGGAAAACAGCTGGATGTTCATATCTGCTTCTTACTCTTTATGTTGCCTCTGTAAAACTCCACTATACATTCCTAGAGACAAGAATAAAAAAGGAAAATTGTGTCTTTGTATTTATGAAAATAGTTTTGACCTTCTGTACCTCCAAAAGAGTCTCAAGGACCCCAGGGGTCTGTAGCTTTCCTGGTACTCTCTTCCTTCCTCTCTTCTAGTACCTTGCTTTGCTACCTACAATCCCTCTGTATTCTTCTGTCCTTACAGAGAGCTCATTCTACTACATTCCTTACACTGAAGTCCTGATGGATATAAGACATAAATATGCAGCCACAATCTTGAGCAAGAAAGAATTATTTGCTTATTTTCTTTATTGAAAAAGAATTCTGATTTTATAGACTTATCTAGCAGAACTGGCTGATAATTTGTCATAATGTGGGTCCCCTCCACTCCATTTTAGGGCCATCCAAGAAAATTTAGGTCATATTTTAAAGATCAAATTTTAAAGATGCTCAGTATCTCCATTCTCCCATCTCTCAGCTTTGGCCTGTCTTGCTTAGTGCCAAGATGTCCACTACCCAAGCCTGCCACGTGTCCTTCAAGACCACCTAGTCTCTGCTCTTGAGGCACAGAAACCCCTCTCTGTGGATGTAAATCTGAGACCTTAGGTTCAATTACCTCCTCAAAACCACAGAGTACTTCCTTTGAGATCCTGCCACCTTCTCAGGGAACGGCCTCAGAATAGTACTCCAAACCCTGCTATTCATGAGAGCCACCAACCTCTGTTCAACTTCCAACTGGAGGGAAATGAGTTACTTGCATTACGGTTCCTTGAATAATGTCTACCATAATGTATGCTCTCGCTAGAAGTCCTAGGAGTGCCACGAGACTATATCCAGTGACCTCTGGGGTAAAAATACATCTTGCTGAAACTGTTCTCTTTGTTAATTGCAAAATAAGCTGTTCTTTGATAAGAATTCAGCTCGTTAATTATGACCCTTTCGATTTAAAATGCTGAAATTCAAAAACCCTGGCTTTCAAAATGTTTCTGTGTACCTGTGTCAGGAGAAAAGTAACATTCTAAATAAGCATGTTTCTGTCTGCAACAAAGACTCCTATGCATTAGCCAAATCCTTTTCCATCTGGGCACACAATCAGACCACATCTCTCAGCTCCCTTACAGTTAGATGAGGCCATAAGACTGTGTCTTGACCAGTGGAATGTGGGCAGAAATAATGTGCACCACTTCCAGGCCAGGTTGCTGAGATCTGCCCACACAATCATCTGTGTTTCGTCCATATGCTATTATTCTACACAGGATCCACTGGAAAACTCTGAGTCCCTAGGGACTCCTGAGATGGAAGGAGCCTGGTTTCCCATATCACCACATGGAGCAGGGCCCATACAGACTCCATTAGCAAACCGCTTTGGACTGTGGTACGAATGAGACATAATGTTTACTTGGCTAAGCCACTGAGATTGGGGAGTTGCTGATAAACACACTTTCTGGATAATAACTATATTTAAACTAATATATCATTTTAAAAAAGCAAAAAAAAAAAAAAGGCCAAGGAAAAAGCCTAATTACTTCAAGTATTTTTTGTTTTCTTCTTGCAGGGAGACTCGTTGGGGGTATCACATCACTGGAGGAAAAAGGCAGTGACAGGGAGAGTGAGGGGATGGGGTTGGTATGAGGCACTAAAGGGCGAATCTACCCCAGGTTGTTAGTACAATGGATTATTCATCTTGACCTTCTGCATTTGTCAAGAAAAATCTAGTCAAAACTTGACCTGAAGAGTCACATTTTACAAGAGTGCTTCCCAAATAGAGCCCTTGATTCCTGAGAGTCATCAAGCTATTTTTAATAATTCTAAGCGCAATTGTACATTTACTTCCTACCAAGTCTCCCAGTCTTCCTAAAAGTTCAATTTTATTACTTTAGGCTGGAATTATATGAACTCATTGTGGTAAGACCAGTTTCTCATGCATCAAAATGCAAAAAATGAATTCGTTATAACAATGCTCTCAGTTTCTTAGTAGATAGAATCTGTCAAAACATGAAGTCCAGAAAGCAAATCTGT
Source organism: Ursus maritimus (assembly GCF_017311325.1). NCBI lineage: Eukaryota > Metazoa > Chordata > Mammalia > Carnivora > Ursidae > Ursus > Ursus maritimus. The sequence goes on from NW_024426996.1 coordinate 64,844,581, forward strand.
TATAAAAGGAATCTTTGTGGAATCCCTGATGACCACAATGTATGAACACACGTGTGTGGGAGACAGGGGGTAGGGGCATTGATTAATCTGGACCACCCAGGATTCCATCAACTCTCAGGCTTCTGTTGGTAACAGAATCTGATTTTCCTTTGACTATCCGCTTTCCCCTCTGCACCCCACATTCTTCTGGAAGAACTGACACTGGACCCCACCCAATAATCCACCATCTCTAGGGATTAATTTTAGGCCATCTTCACACCTCTCATTGGCTAAGGGAATGGATTAAAGGTGGGCTTGAAACCCAATCAAACAATGAGAAAATGCACTTTTAGGGGTTCTGAGAAAGAAGCCTTTTCATTCTTCCATTAAAGTTACCTGAACAGACATCCTCTTCCTGCTACATATGAATATGGAAGTTTTAGGCAGCCATTTCAAAAAAATAAAGAGGACGACCTTTGGGATATGGAAGAAAGATGGAAGGAACTGTATCTTTGAGAACCAGTAAATTGCCTTTATGGCTTAGGCCTATTTGGGTCGGGTTTCCTATTACTTGCAATCAAAAGATTCATGTATGGTAACATATATTTGGGGTGTGTGTGCATGCCTATATCTATCTCTGCATATACATACATAGAGATGCATATGTATATATGTGTGTAATATATATATGTGCATGTGTTCATCTATATTTACCCATGCATGTGGTTTGATGTAGACATAGAGGTATACAAGTGAGTACAGACATAGATACGTGGAAAGTAGATGTGTGTACATACACGATTCGTATGTGTGTCTGTATATCATAAGCCCCTCCATATAAAGGAACCTTACTGGATATTTTTTCTAGCTGTCTTGAATGTTGGTTCATATCACCAGCCAGGAAATGAAGATATATGTGAGATAATTAATGGCACACTGAAGTGGGATTCAATTACATCATTTGCATTTATTTACTGAAGGCCGTACACCCCATAAGATTTAGCACGAAAGCAATATAAAACAACAGCAGTGCATCAATCAACATTTCAAAAAGTCATACTGTTATATAATTAAGGATTACTGTTGAGTAATTTCCAAAACAAACAGAAAGATGCTCTGTCCTTTACAGTGTTGACAGGCTGGTACTAACAATGGCATACAAGTAATCACAAAAACCACTCAATACCACTCAAAGTTCAATCTTTGAGCTTAGAAGCTCTAAGAATAAAAGGCAGTCAGAAGAGGCAGAGAGAACCCTTGGAATACCTTTCGGAAGCCTTCCAGCAAATATCCACCGCCATAGTATCAGATTCTAGTCGTAGCACATTTCAGAACATTATTCATAGTGCAGCTGCCCACGATTCTGGCTACCTCAGTGACAAGTCAGATTGACCAGAATTATTACTCCACAAACTCAGATCATCCTCCTAAAAACTCCACCACCAATGCAATCTAAACTCCATTTATATACCTACAGATCAGTTGGAGAAGTGTTAAACTGAGCTGGAATTAGGGGACAGCAAGTGAGGTGCCTAGGACCACAGTCCAGGGAGGTACTTAGCTCTCCATCCCGGCCCTCACGTTACATACCAGAGACAGAACACTCAGGTTCAAGGGCCTTGCTACAGACCACGAACTGGTTTTCCTTCTGAACTGTTTGTGGACACGCACAGGTGCACCGTGTAGCTCAGGACTAGACTGTCGATAATGCATCCAAGGCCCATGAGCATTTGCACATTTGAAAGTATCTTTGATTGTTCATCTTGCTTCAGGGATTGGGTTAAGAACTTCAAAAGCATTTTCTTCCCACAGTGAATAAAGCAAAGCACTGGAGGCCCACGTTCTGAAAAGGCAGCATAAACGAGTGGAATCAAGCCCAATAAAATGCAAAACCAGAGGGAAAAGGAGCAATTTCAGTGATCATAAAATGACTGTCAATGAATTGTATTGGAAGAGCAAGCACTGCCTTCTGTACATACCATATGGCAGTCTAAGAGAACCTACCCAGACCTTCGTCTCTTGGGTCCTTACTCAAAGACCACCGCATAGCCTGGACACCATTCTGAACCCTTCTCTTGTCCTCCTCCTCCTTCCTGCCACACGCAGCCCACCTCCAAATACCATTGACTCCAACTCCTTGACATGTCTTACGTATGTCTCTTCACCTTCATCCCTGTGGCCTCGTCTACATGCAAAGTCCACAGAAATCCTCTCAAGCCTATGAAGTTCCAAACTGTACTAACTCCCAACATCCAGTTTTGTTCCCATCTGACAGATTCATTACTGCAGTCTGAGTCACCTTTCTAAAACACAAATCATTCAGCTGGTTGACTGCCTCTGAAGTTCAAACTTCTTGACCTGCACAAAGTCTGCAATGACCTGGTTCCTGCTTCCCTTCCACGTGCATCCACACCAGTGTTCCTCTCATAAGCTCTTCTAAATTTTTCGGCTTTTCAAATCTACTATGCTCTAACTTTCTCAACACTAATTCTTAACAAACACTGCTTCTTCTACCTAGAACATGCTCTCCCTTTGTCTGGGCTAACTCTCATTTCTCTTCCATTGGCCAGCTTAAGGTCACTTTTTTAAGGACCTATTCCCCAGAACCAGTTAGGTCCCACTGCCCCATGCTCCCATCAGACCTTGTGGACCCCCTATCGCACACTCATGGCATTTTATTTTAAAGTGCGTTTAGTTGTCTGACTTCCCATTTGGTTTATAACTTTCCAAGAGTAGAGAATACCTTACTCAGGCAAGCTAATAATGAAAGGCTCATTTGGTATATTTTTTTCCCTAAATTCATCAATTCATTCACCAAATGGATAATGAGCCTTTACTAGGAGTAAAGCACCATACTAAACCCTAGGAAGAAAGTGGCAATCCAATCCAAACAGCACAGTGTCAGGGTTTGAATCATCTTCCAATCTGCTAATTAAAGTTCCTCAACTTTGTTTTAATAGCATCCCATTTCTACCCCAAGTTACTCAGGGAAGACTCAAAGAGTAAGTAGAGAGTTACCAATAGTTTTTCTAAGTCTATTATTGCCACCCCTCCCCCCAACAACCTTACAGATTCAGAGTAAAGAGACAGGGAGGAGGGAGAGTGTACCAAAAACTGCAGGATGCTGTTATGCCTATGAGGTCATCAATGCAGAAAGGCACCCTCTGGGACCACTGCCTAAAGTGGATTTAGAATTTAGGTTCAAGGAAGCAGACAATAAGGATGCTCCTCAGAGCACTCTACCAGAAAAGCTATCCGTGAAGTTTCTCGGTCTTAGGGTGGCTGGCATAAAAAATCCGTCTGCCCAATCTGGTATACTGATGGTATCTGCATCCAGCCAGGGATCCCCTCCTCCCTGTCTTCCATAGGCAGGACTGTACTGCACTCATTAGTTGGGAATCCCTGCATTGAGCAATACTGCATTGCACAACACCAGCCCTCAACTTCTGTTTTGGTTCATAACATTTAGAACTAAAATTATAGTCTGCTCATTTTCAATAATTATAAAAGATTATTCTCATTTCATGTGTGCATTTTATGTGGTTGTATTCTAATCATTTCTTGCATTGTACATGAGCAATACGTTGAAATTATTCCTGAAATCAAGGGGAAGTCATTAAAATATGCCAAGACAGTTCAAGTCAGCATGAAGAAGCTTGTGACAAATGAGAATTTTTCCTGAAAACCTTTTTTTATAACATTCACTTCATGTGCTTAAGAGTTTCATTGAAAAAACAGACATTCTACACACAAATGACAAAAAACCCACAAAAATCAAATTACAATTGTGATAAATGTCAGAGTAGCTTGTATCTATATTATCCTGTTATCACTTTCAATCGTAAATTCTAAATATAACACCAAAGACAACTGAGGATAATGCAAAAGTGGGTAGAGACCAGGGAAGATTCAGACCATGAAAGAAGGGACGTGAACCAGAGTGTGACCCACTTGTAAAAGGTTTTTACCATCAGGACACCCCTCATTGAACTGAAGTAGAACACCCCTTTCCTCGGGCCTGAAAGGAGGCAGAGAAAGAAGTCTGACAGAGCAGAGGGGGGCTAGAAACCAAGGGAGGAAATCCAAAAACAGAGGAAGCTAAAACTTAATAAAATTACTATGTTCTCATACATATTTCTGGTTACCTTTTACTTATAACACATGACAACAGTTTTCCATATACCACCATGATATAAATACATTACATTTTTGGTTTAAAAAAAAAAAAACATAAGTCAATGTTAAGTAAGTAGTAATGAAGGTATTACAAAGCGACAGCAAAAATTTTAAAGGCAGCACCCAACCTTTCAAACTGGGGAAGCTGTGTCTTAGATCATTATTTTATCCCATTTTAAACCTGCACACAGGCGATCATTCCCCTCTCTGCCTTATGTGCACTCTATTAGTAAGGAAGACATTGATTAGCTTTGCTTTCACCATTTTATTGGGAAGGATACTGGACTATCAAGTACTTTTAAACTATAGGTGATACCTCTTTTCTAGAATAGCAACTGGAAGAGGCATATCGGCTTGGGTGTCAACCAACAGGCCCCATGAGAGGCACAGCTTGGCTGTTTCTTAGGTATGTAAGCTTGGGTGCATTTCTTTTACTATTATTATTATTATTACTATTACTATTATTTATTTTTAAAGTAATCTCTATACCCAGTGTGGGACTCAAACCCACAACTTCGGGATGAGGAGTCGCACGCTACACCGACTGAGCCAGTCAGGCCCCCTTTGAATGCATTTCTTGCCCTCTCTGAACAGCAGTTTTCCTGCAAGGGAGGGATCATCATCATTCTTAGTTCATGAGCTTGTTGTGCAGAAGAAATGAGACGTGAAGAAATGAGACGTTATATGTGAAGCCCTGTGGAATGTGCTAGACCCACTGATACACTTCATCAAAAACAGTCATGGGTAAGACATTGCAATTTTTTCAAAGTAGCAATCTCAGAGACCATAAGGACAGTTGTAAGTTTGGGCGGGAATTCTTTACTGCAGAAGAGACCATCTAAAAGAAGTCAATTCCCTAAACCAATTTAACTTGGCAGTGGAAGGGGGACAGGTGGAAGTCAGAGAAAGTGTTACAGCAGACAATTATGGGGTGTCTGGGAGCAATATCTTTCCAAGGCTCACACTGGGGAATGGCTTCTCTCAGTAGACACTGTTTCCCTGCCATGGATTCTCCCATTTTTACAAGTACCTGCTCTTGTGTAGACAAATCCAACAAAGGAGTTGAGCCAGAACGGAAGTCACAAGTGGGTACGGAAAAATGCATCCTGCTAATTCTTTCCAATGCGCAGTGTGAAGTATTAGGTGCCCCCTCCTTTGCCGGACTTATGGACTCTTGCCATTTGTTATTACAATTGAGACCCAGTGTAGTCCAACAAACACTGTGAAAATAAATCTCTCAGCTGTCCAGGAAAAACACTGTTTTCCATAGTCTTATACTCACAACACTTCCTTTTTTTTTTTTTTTTTTTAAAGTAAGCTCCACACACAGCATGGAGCTTAAACTCACGACCCCGAGATCAAGAGTCATATGCTCTACTGATTGAGCCAGCCAGGCGCCCCTTGCACTCACAACACTTCTGACACCCAGTGTGTGGGTTTCTTCCTACACTGACCAATTCTCCAAGACCAGCAAGGTGTCCTACAATTCAGTTCAGTTCTGACACTATCCACCTAGAGTTTGCATCAGATCCCACAAGTTACAGGGTCAGTAATACTTCAGAGGCTGGCTGAAAGTCCCAGGTTGTCACCAGTACTTCTGACCAACCAGCTAGAAGTCAGGGTTCCCACATCCCACACCTTGTTTGATAATTTGTTAGAACAGCTTACAGAACTCCAGGGAAACACTCGTGTTTATCAGTTTGCTATATAATAAAGGATATGATAAAGGACACAGGTGCATAGACAAATGACAAGATACATAAGGTGAAGTCTAGCAGAGTCCCTAGTGCAGGACCTCCTGTCCCCAAGGAGTTGGGGTGCTCCATCTTCCAGCTTAGATGTGTTCACCAACCTGGAAGCTCTTCGAACCTCCTACAATTAGGATTTTTATGGAGGCTTCATCATGGAGGTATGATGATCCAACCTCTCTACCCTCTCTGGAGAATGCAGGGGGTGGAGCTGAAAGTTCCAAGCCTCCTCATGGCTGGGTCTTTCTTGTGACCAGCCCCATCCAGGAGCCCAAAGAGTCCCCTTGCTAAAAGAAAAGACGTTCCTGTAACCTTCGAAGTTACAAGGATTTTAGGAGCTCTGTCAGGAAGAGAGGCCAGAGACCAATATAGATATGTCTTACTACTTCACATCAGTATAGGCTTATAAAAATCCTGAATAGTTGGGGTCACTCATTTCCATATTCTAAGCAATATTTGCCATACTTGCTAGAATTAAATTTCAGTCTAATAAGACAGTTTAAGAAGTTCTTTGTGTAGTTTTTTCATGAGGTTGGCCTTATATTTTTTAAAGAGACAATCAGAAACTATAAAAATGAGCAAAGAAATAGGGAATATTAAGGATGAGACCTAAAAAACAAAAACAAAAAAAAGGATGAGACCTGGCCCCTTCTATTTTAGTGCATTTGGATATGGCTTTTGTTAGAACAAAATATCAGCCTGTGTTACCATGTCCATTTCTAGATCACGTTCCCCAGCTTCTGTTTTATTTCTGCCTCTGTTATTTAGAAGCCTGGTGTCTTCAGCTAAAAATAAGGATTTTATTTTATGGCATAATGGCTAATACATGAGGCAAATACTTAGCTTGGGTTGGGTTTTTTTCCCAAACCAATCAACCCCTAAATCAATAACTTTTTTCAAAAAAAAATTGGGTTGTCAATGACTGAATGGCAAACATTGTTAAATTTCCCCAAAATGCCTTTATTTCTCTACAATGTTAATTTATTTCGTTTTGCCTCTGCTCTACTGAGCTATATCTATATTAATTTTTTTCCTCATTCTTTCTTCTGCCGTTCTTTTCTCTTCTTCTCACATATGTGGATCTAAGCTTCCAAAAACTCTAATGACTAGGATCTTTCAGCAGTAGAAAGCAGGACACTGACCAAAGATCTTTTTCCTTCATGGCAATCACTCATATATATCCCCACTAAGAATAAAAAGCTGCACCCATTTAAAAGAACTAGAATCTGGGGCGCCTGGGTGGCTCAGTCAATTAAGTGTCTGCCTTTGACTCAGGTCATGGTCCTGGGATCATGGTCCTGGGATTGAGCCCCCGTCGCTGAGCCCCAGGTCAGGTTCCCTGCTCTGTGGGGAGTCCACTTCTCCCTCTCCCTCTGCCCTCCCCCCACCCCCACTTGTGCTTGCTCTCTTGTTCACTCTCTCAAATAAATAAATAAATAAAATCTTTTTTTTTAAAAAAGGAACTAGAATCTGTATTTTACCAATTTTTGGTGCCTTAAACAGAGCTGTCAATTTTGCTAGGCTAAGGGAAAAGAACATTTTTATTTGCAATATTCCTCATAAATATGCTATGTTTGGCTTTTATAGTTAAAAACGCATCATTTCCTCCAAGTGTAAATATTTTCTTGGGATGAGAAATCCAATAAAACCACAGGTCCTTGGCCTTTGTGGTTGGTATAAAAAGCTCTGCTTTTAGAACTTTCAGTCTCAAAATGTGACAGCCGCAATTTTACTTTAAAGGTTATACTTTGCATTTTTTTTTAAGTGTTTGCAAGATTTATTCATATGTGGTTAAATGTTTCCACATCTCTGAAGTCACCTGCTAGGATCAACCCCACTTTACATATGGGAAATCATTTATGGGAAGTGAACAATATTTCCTTTGTATCTAACCGCAAGCTGGATCAGCCTCACCTTCACAATTAACTGAGCTTCCAAAATCATTATCCTGGTGTGCACTGTGATTCTTTTCTTCCTTCAGAAATAGAAAAAGATTGCCTTATCCCAAGACCTTACTTTAGCTTTTGAATGTGAACAGTGCTTTCACTCTTCTGAAATGTTTAGCTGAGCCCCTGAGGAAGTGTGGTGTAGTATAAAGAATGTGTAGATGTTGCAAGTTTCTTTAACTTCTCCAGTGCATATTTCCATATGCATACATCTGTATTCCCTACCTCCCATGCCTCTTTGGCTTCTTATTGATGTATTTCTTACAAGATACATTTCCAAAAATGTGGTTATGTCTTTGTGTTTAAATTATGGCATGTTCGACAATAAGGATACATTATATATCAGAAGCGGAAAAAGCATTTTTCTTAAACTGAGAACACACAAGGAGTAGATAAATTCTACTGATCATCAGCAGACCCTGATTCTAACCACCAATACTCTTCAAAGCAAGCTGTGTATGCATTCCAGTCCACCCCTACTAGGAAAGAAGAAAAACAGAGCCACACAGGCCTACTGTTCTCTCTTGAGCACTTCCAACAACTGTTTTGAATGGCAACATAGATGCATTGAGTAATAATGTCACAACTGGCTGCCAATCATTTGGGGCTAAATAAAGCTAACATTCCAGAGGCTCTTGCCCTTCTACTACTTGGTCTTTTTTTGCCCACTTCAGAACCTCTTATTTTTTTAGGAAACAGACATGCTTCTAGGACAGCTGTTCTTTGTGCCACATGGTAGAACAGTTAACTATGCACAGTCCCCTTCCAAACCTCTCTCCTCTTTTTCCACAGCGGTCAAGTGGAAGTCAGACCCTCATTCAGCATCATAAAACACAGAACTGAAAAGGCCCTATTCATGGAATTTGTAGAGGAATCCTTGGTTAAGGTGATGAAGTCTTTGGGGCTAGAAATAATATTAAAGGTCATTTGGTAAGGCACACTCATTTATAAGTGAAGAAGAAAGCCAGAGCCTTGCCTGGAAAAGCACTGTGATAAGTCAGCAAAGCCAGAACTCCAGTCCAGGCTTTTCCATTCCAAGTCCTACCTCTTTCCAGCATTTTCATTCCATTTGAAGATTCAGTCGATTATTCTTATAGAAGGCAGAACACATTTCTACTACAGAGCCCATGTACTGGGAGAGCTTTTCCCAAAATTGCTTTGATTTTTTTTTTTTTAAGCTTTTTACAAGCACTTATCTTTACTTGGCAGTTCCAGTTTTCAACAGGCATATATCTAACAATAACCAGAATGATTGTGAAAATTCCACTCCTGGCCAACGTCTCTTCGCTCTATGCTTTTTGTTTTTTAAATAACCCTCTCTACTCTTTCCCCCTCTCTCCTATGTATGAAAGTAAAAATTGCGATTGGAGAGACACACCTAGAAATATGTGTTGACATATGTTTGGCGCTGGGCTTTACACACTAGAATAGAAGAAACTCGTGACATTGGGGCACACCCGAAATGAACTGGTAGCACATTGACTAGAAAACATTGAACCGGGTCTCTAAACCAGGAGGGTTATTTTAAGTGATTGGTAATACTTTGGACAAATATTTCTTGCCCGGGTGAACACACAACCAGAATTCTGGCATTCCACTCCATTTTGTTGGATCAATGCTACACTTAAAAAAAAAAAAAAAAAAGCCCACCAAAATGCTCTTTAAAAAAAATTTTCCGCAATTTAAATCATTCTATAAAAAGTGTCAAAGAACTTACTTGGGTTAATTTAGATAGATGAGAATAATACTTTTTGAAGATAGTGAGGTAACTTACCTTTAACAGGGAGGAAAAAAGTCATGCTTCCTTAAGTCAGAACAATCAGCTCTAACACTTGAGCTTTCTACTTAGCCTAGACTCCACATTCCAGAACACAGCCTGATTCTAGAAACCTGTACTACAAGGTCCAGTTTGAGTAAGAGGATTGACTATTTACCTCTTTTACTTTCTGTCTTCACAAACACCTAACACAAATGCAAATAGTTCAGAGAGAAACTACAGATGTTTGAGAGAAAGGAGAAATGTCCGAAAAGCAAACGTGTAGACACATTACTCTTTCAATGACTGTTTGCAATATGTATGCAACTGTGTTCACAGTGCTCAGACCTACAACAACTTTAACCACTTGACTTTGTCTTAAAGCTTTTCCCATTTTTCATGGTGAAACTAGGTATTTGGGGCAGGGGGTTGAGGAAGAGGGGGTTGAGGGAATCTATAAGTATAGACCAGGCATTATTCTATCTACTTTGCCAAGCCAACTTAGTTCTTCTCCACAACAATCCTGAAGCCCAAGAAGTCTAACTCTCTTTTTAAAGATTGAGAAATGATGGTTATCAAGGTTTAGCAAATTGCTCAATTCAAAGCTGGGGAAGAGCGGCGTGGGGATTTATTTGACAATAAAACCTCTTAGCTTTAACCCAAATCATGACACTTGAAGCTAATCTCCAATGTGTAATTTTAGCTCTTGGGCAAGAGGACAAGCCCAGAGGCCACACCCACTTATTTGGTGAAACCGAATTCCTAAAATATCACCATTTTCCATTCAGATAAAATCTAGACTCTTCTAAACAAATGATGACTAGCAAGGAGGAGGCTTAGCCCCTGGGGTGGGATTGTGTATTCATGCTGACAGATAAAAGAAAAGCCATGTGGAGTGTGGGAACTGTTCTGATTTATAGTTCAGGAGTCACTGGAGACAAAAGCCCCAGAAGGCCATCCTCCCTTTTTTATGGAACACCAGCTGTTGCAAAGATCATCTTTGTTTGGAGCTCTGACTTCTGACTTCCTGGACTATTAACACCTTCAGTTAAAAAGCTCTACCTCCCAGAGACTGCTGCCTTTGACTAACAGGGGCTTGTAGTCTCCCCCAGAGATAGATTTTAAGCTTCTTGAGTACAAACTGGCCTGTCCTAACCACTTTGATATTTACAAAGGACCTGAACTTGTACTCTGGTGGTTTTCTTCAGGAAAGCAGGCAAGCAGGGAGAAAGGATTAGAGGGAAAGGGATAAGGTTTGGCTAGTACAAAACAAACAGGAAAAAGCACAAACAAAAACTGCTGCTTTTCCTGGATTTCCAAGATCTGACACATTTTTTTCAAATCCGTTTCCATAAATCATTTTGGTCATTTGCCTCCTTTTTTCTTTTTAAAAACATGTATCAGATAGTCCATTATATAGGTGTGGCTCAAATGTATTCCATCAGCAAAATTCAAGTTTCTGTTGGTGGCAAGACCAGATGATAAGACCTCATGATTTGTGACCCGCTGATGACGTACATAAGACACTCCGGGAGAATGGTTCAACAGGCTAATCTGAGGCCACTGGCAATGGGTGGGTGGGTATGCCTACTGATATAACCATGTGAAGAGAAAAGCAAAGAAAGAGAGAATACTGGTTGTTCGTCTTTACGGCCAGAATGTTTCTTGGAGATTATTTCTGTTCACCTTATTTTATAAATGAGGAATTTAAGACGCTGGCTGACAGCTGCTAAAACCAATGAGAGTCTTGTACCTCACTGCCTTTGACTTGTTTTCACCATCAGCTCTTGCTCCTGAGAAAATGGTGAGGCGTGGTAGTTACACGATCACATGTTCATGCCCAACTTTGTGAGTTCAGATCCAGGCTCTGTCACTTACAGCTGCAGAACTCTTGAAGCAAACTATGCCTCAATTTCTTTATCTGTGAAATGTAATGATACCCACTTTGGATAATCGTTACCATTAATTTAGTTATTCACAGTGAACATTTAGAACTGTGCCTGATATATAATAATCATTAATGTTAGCTATTATCATTCATGCTAAAACAGACATCTGTTTCATTGTGGGAAGAACAAGATGGTCTAAAGAAGAAAACAAAGATATGTAAAATTCCAGGACCCACTGTGAGGAGACTCAGAAAATACTGAGCCTGCAATCAGGAGATCTCAATGCAGTCTGTAAGAACAGGGTGCACTTGGGAACGTCTCCTAAAACCTATTTCCCTCATCTGCCAGCGTTGAATGTTGAAGGATCAAATGAACCTTTAGCTGAAATCTGTTGCAAAATGAAAAACGTGATACAAAAGTCAATTTGGTTATCTGTCTTTTTTACCAAAATTAATCTGACAATAGTTTTTATTAAAGCCTTATTAATTCTGTATCAACTGCCAACTTCTCAAAGCACAGTTTTTTCGTTTTGTTTTTTTTTTTTTTTTTAAGATTTTATTTATTTATTTGACAGAGAGGAGACAGCCAGCGAGAGAGGGAACACAAGCAGGGAGAGTGGGAGAGGAAGAGCAGGCTCCCAGCGGAGGAGCCTGATGTGGGGCTCGATCCCAGAACGCCGGGATCACGCCCTGAGCCGAAGGCAGGCGCTTAACCGCTGTGCCACCCAGGCACCCCGGTTTTGTTTTTTCTTTTAAGATTTTATTTATTTATTTGAGAGAAAGAGAGAGAGCAAGAGTGGGGGGAAGGGCAGAGGGAAAGAATCTCCAAGCAGACTCCCCAATGAGCACGGAGAGGAACAAGGGGCTTGATCACAGGACCCTGAGGTCATGACCTGAGCCGAAACCAAGAGCTGGAATCTCAACTGACTGAGCCACCCAGGTGCCCCTTAAAGCACAGTTTTGATCATGTCTCTCCATCAGTGCTTCCTAAAAGTAAAATAAAATTCCTTTACCTGGAAGTCAAGGTTTTCCCAGATTTGACAGAGCATCTTTTTCCAATCTTATTTCCCTGAGCCTCATCAAAGTGAATGATTATTCATGATTCCTGTCCACAGACTGAATATTTATTTATTCCTTCTCTAATGCTATTCCTGCCACTTAGAATGCTTTTCCCTCTCTGTCTTCATCTGTCCAATTCTCATTCATCCTTCAAGATTCAAGTGTCAATCCTATGAGATCTTACCTAATTTCCCTAGAGTCAACATTATTTTCTTCCTTCTCTAAACTATGCTGGTGCTTTATTCATCATGTCGTGGGAAATCAGAGCTCACCAGACATGCCACTGCATGTCAACAGCCATAGCAAGTGACTTGCTCTTCCCCAGATCCACTCTGCTTTTCTCCCCCAGAGTGTTTGTTCATGCTGGCTCTACAATCTGAACTGTCCTCCATCATCTTGTTCACTTAGTGGACTTCTAATCTTGCAAACCATAGTCCAAGCGCTACCTTGTCAGCCAGAACTCTCCCAGGCAGAGTTAAGTAAATGCTTCCCAACATCTCATAGCACCCAACAGACTCAGAGCACTTCACGAACCAGTAGAAGGTACTTTTTGACACCTGACAATCCTGTGTTTAAATCCCAGCTCAGTCACTTTTCACTCTGATCATTTTTATTAAGTCAGTTAAACCTACTCTAAACTCCAGTTTCTCCAACAAAAAAAGGAAAAGAGGGGCACCTGGATGTGTCAGTTGGTAGAGCACGCGACTCTTGATCGTGGTGTTGTGGGTTCAAGCTCCATGTTGGGTATAGAGATTACTTAAAGGAAATAAAATATTTTTTAAAAAAATAGAAAAAGAGATTGAAGAGAGAATATTAATGTTGAGGAGCAAATACTACAACAGCTTACAAAGTCTTGAGAATTTGTAGTATTGTGAACAAAGCACAGGGCACATCAAGAGAATAAATATCAGAAATATTTTCATATAACTCTATGTTAGCTTCTATATGTCACAATTGTTTTTGTATTGATGTTCCCTTTCTACAATGCACCACTGGAAGCTAGGTACCATGAAGCGGAAGAGTCTTAAAGCCTGACAAACAAACACCTGGGCTTGACTATCAGCTCTGTTACTTAAGAGCAGTGGGTCATTGAACTTTCATCTTTCATCTCTATGCTTCAATTTCACTCCTACAATATGCAGGTAATATTATCTACATGGGAGAGTAGTTGTAAGGATCCAATGTGTATAAATAGTAAGTTCAGAAGAAAATATAAGACATAGGAACTTCCCAACATATGACATTTAGTATTTATTTGTAACACTAGTAGCTAAGTACAGAACATAGCAGATGACTAAATGTTTTTTAAAGAAATAAATAAACCATAAAGTATTATATAGATATTAGCAATTATTATGACTATTCACTTGATGAGATTATTTCAGCTCTAAGATCCCACTCCCATCTGGGTGGGGCAGAAAACTTAATTTCATCATTTACCTGAGTCCCTGTGAAATGAGCTCCAGGATACAGATAAAAGAGATTCCATCTTTTTTTTTTTTTCAATATGCTGGAAAATATACCTGGACCAATTGTCAAAGTTTATTTTTATGCACTGAGATAATCTATCAAATTATCTATTAGCAGACTCTCTACGGGTCAAAACAAGGAATGTTCCATCCTACATTCTTCTGGAGATTTTTTTTTTCCTAGGTTTTTTAGACTAACTGGATTTTTTTTTGGACTAAGTGTTCTCTAATGTTCCTTCTAGTATTCTACGGTGCTCAGCACCTTGTTGGATTCCATGGAGATGGTGAAATGTGAGACATGTTCCCTTCCTTCCAAGAGCCCATGGAATGCAGAACTATTATTTTTAAATTAAATAAGAAATAAAGAGAAGCTGCTGATTAGAATCAGAACCCACTGGTTCTTGGTTTAAGGCTAAAAACATGGTGTATTCTTACTCTTGGCCATTGTTTTCCATTATGAACAGACTCCTGATTCCCCAGTATTCCGTGCATTGCAATATCACATATGCAATTTCAACGCCAAGTTTTATAAGAAAGACATCTCCTGACTGCCTCTTGCTCACCTCATGGGTGTCAGTTTCTGACATGTTTCACTTTTTGCCAATTCTAATGTCTTTCCCAGCATCCACATTATCTTGGACACTTATCTGTCCATTCACCTCAAATAGGGTAACATTAAAGATGACAGTGAGTTTTGGTGTTAACAATAGAGAAATAAAGCACCATATTATTATTTTTGACTCTCACTGGAAAAGCTTTTAGGACGTTTAATTTAGTTTTGAATTTTTTGAACTCTAAGAGTTACCAATTTCATAGGATTTATTCTATTGTGTGCCTTCCTTATATTTTTAAGTACGTGATTCTTGCAGCCATTTTATTTTTATTATTTTTCACTTGTATCATGTTAATTTTATGCTTAACTATTTAAATATGTATCTTTATCTTAACTCTCCTAAAAATGGCCAATATCTTTAAATGCTTAATATGTATCAGACACTGTTTTGTGTCATTTACTTCTCACACAACAACCGTATGAGAAAGGTATTTTTAACTCCATCTCACAGCTGAGAAGACATAGTAAGGGTATAAAATTTGCCTGAGGACCTATAGCCAAAATATAAAAAAGCAGGATTGGAACTCAGTTTTTCTGATTCGAAATCCTGAATCTGTAATTACTATGTCTTAGCAGTTCTCAACCAGATTGAGTATTTCTTTGGAACAGAAACAGTATCTTCCTGATTTCTGCATCTCTTTCTAAAACCTAGCCTAGGATCTCTTGCCTAGTGGCTTCTTAGTATATATTTGTGATGAAGAAAAGGAAGAAAGAGGAGGAGGAGGAAGAGGAGATAGATTGTAAGAATGGTGTAGCTATTGTACGAAGGTTTCTTCTTTCTGAAGGCATCTCTCTGCTTCTCTCAAAAGCCCTGGGCTCCAGCCAACAGTGCCCACTTGCTGTGTGGGGGATGAAGATGATGAGAGGTGGGCGGGCAATGCATTTCTAATTTTCTGCATGGATGCCTTAGTTACTATTAAGATATTGTCAAAGGGAAGTAATTTCAAAGAAGAGAAGCTAGCCTGATTAAGAAGTTCGATTAAGATTGAGTTTTGAGAAAATATTAAAAGCTCAGAGGAAAAAGAAAAGATTAAGATTGGGAGCCGTTAAAGGGAGCCCTCAGATATCAGAATGGCAGAGCCTTTGTATTGATGCCTTTTTTTTTTTTTAAGATTGATTGATTGATTGATTGATTGATTTATTTGAGGCAGGGAGGGCCGGAGGAAGAGGGAGAGAAAGTCTTAAGCCGATTCCGTGCTGAGCGCAGAACCCAACGGGGGCTCCATCCAGGACCGTGAGATCATGACCTGAGCCAAAAACCAAGAGTCAGAACCTTAACAGACTCTGCCACCCAGGCACCCCATATTGACGCCTTTTATGTTAGTAATCACAACACAAGTGTGCATTGTCATTTCACTCAAGGTCACGTATCCCATGTTAGCTGTAATTCTAATAAGCTTGGGGTCTCCACTCAGAGTCTGAAGGTCTTCCATTTATTCACACAGCCTCTCTGCTTACCTTTTGTTTGCCAGACCACTCACAACTTAGGCCCTAATCACAGCACAGGGAGCTTAAGTTAGTTCCCCTGCTTAGATTCTGTGAATTAATTTTTTCTCTCCTTAGAGATCTGCTGAGACAAAAGTAACCATCCCAACCATCTCTTATTTAAACAAGAGATGTATTACTTTTAACCAACCGTATTACCTGATGTCAAGCTCCTAGCTTATGGAGTCCTTGGCAAACTGTCTGATTCTTCTAAACATCCTTCCCTTCCAGCCAGTGCTGCCCAGTAGCGGATGGTCTGGCATTTGGCCTCAGGAATGAAGTCAAGAGAGGATGTCAACAACTAGTCTCCTGAGGAGATCTCTAGAGGAGAGCCTCTAGGAATCCTCTAGGGACAGCCGACACATAGATCCATATTCTCTGACATCTGCAAATCCTGTTTCTCTGTCTGGGTTTTATATCTTTGGCAGCATTTGGAGGCTGTTACTCAAATGGACTCTGGCCACCCATTTTCTGGTCAGTTCAAATGTACTCTAATTAAGTGCTCTTCACACTAGCCAGTAAGGAGAAAGCTTTCAGGCTGGCTATTCACAGAATTGGAGCTGGCAAGGAATGCCTAGAAAACTCTACTTCAGTGAAAACATCGGGCATCTGTGGGAGGGACAGGAGCTAGGAAACTGGAATTACTAGGAAACTAGAAGGTTCTTTTCATTTTTTTTCATCCTAATTTTACTTCAGGGTTATGAAACAAGGTCCTGAGTTTCAAAGTCTCACACTTTTACAGAAAAAGAGGACATGGTATTATCACCCTAGGAGTTTACAATGACAAATGGAGGGGTGCCTGGGTGGCTCAGTCAGTTAAGCATCGGCCTTCAGCTCAGGTCATGATCCCGGGATCCTAGGATCAAGCCTCGTATGGGGCTCCCTGCTGACGGTGGAGCCTACTTCTCCCTCTCCCTCTGCTTGCTGCTCCCCCTGCTTGTGCTCTCTCTCTGTCGAATACAATGACAAACAGAAAGCTTGTGTCACTGTGCACATGTGTGTGCTCAACATTTATGGCATATCTCACTTGGTAAAGCAGAGCAACAAGGTCTTCCTCAATTTACTCAGAGAAACGTGAACCCAAAAGCAACAACAGTTTGCAACCTGCTACCTACTGCCCCCATTCGTATAATAATCTTCTGCTTTTAGAAACCCCATAAGCTTGAGAAATGAGGGGACAGGACAGAAATCCATAATATGACTTGGAATTAGGCAGTAGAACCAGGTTATGTTGTAACGTTACATCTGCTTTTCTGAACTCAGTAAAACTCAAATAATTCTAAGTTAACAGTTTTTGGTTTCTTTTGGATGTGTGCATATGTGGTATGGTGGTGGTGGTGTGTGTGTGTGTGTGTTTTCGTTTTTTTACTTTTTTACTTTTCTCTTATTTCTTTTCTTTCTTTTTTTTTAAGATTTTATTTTTTATTTTTTTTAATTGTATTTATTTATTTGACAGAGAGAGACAGCCAGCGAGAGAGGGAACACAAACAGGGGGAGTGGGAGAGGAGGAAGCAGGCTCCCAGTGGATGAGCCTGATGAGGGGCTCAATCCCAGAATGCCGGAATCACGCCTTGAGCCAAAGGCAGACGCTTAACGACTGCGCCACCCAGGTGCCCCTAAGATTTTATTTTTAAGTAATCTCTGTACCCAATGTGGAGCTTGAACCCACAATCCTGAGATCAAGAATCGCATGCTCCACCAACTGAGCCGGCCAGGAGCCCCTGCTTTTCTCTTATTTCTAAAAAAATGAAGATTTATTGTAGATATTAGAAAGAAAAGAGAAGAAAAAAGAAAAAAAATCCCACTCCCAGAGGTAGTTAAGATTTCACATCTTGGAGGTTCATCCTGTTAGTAGGTTACATTTTGTTCTTTTAAACGTAAGAAGCCCATTTCATTACATCTTTCTTCACAGTGTCCTTCACGAAAACACAGAATGACTACTTTTAAGCCCATTTTCAATATCTACAGAGTAGATCCAAGGGAGCAAAGAGATGGGACAAGTCATCCATGTATATTTGCATGTGTGCAGAGTCAAAGAGAACATTTTAAACCTAAAGGAGACTTACAATTAAATATAGTGACATGAACATGTATTTACTTTGCACTCAATCCATGCTTTTTAAAGATATTTGATTAAAATAACAATGTAGGGATAAACTCACAAGATCAAAGAGAATGGGGAAAAGAGCAACAAATTTGGAGAAGATAGAAATCACATGCTCAAATAGTAACAGACTTAGCAGAACAGAGAAATACATGAGTGGCAGCCCAGAAGCAAGCTGATTCCATCCTTGGAATTCCAAAATCTAAAAGTGAGGTTGTAGATGGGGCTAAAAACTGGAGAGTTTACTGAAAATCTGTCTAATAAGCAGAAGGGGCCAAGAATATGATGGTCCCCAGCTCCCTACCTGCCCCACCGCAAAAAGCCCTGTTTGCCAGTTTCCATGGTGTAAATACCCCCACTGTGACTATGAATAGAACAGTATGGAACACAGAATTGGGGTGAGATAAGCATAGTCATCTATAGAGAACTGGTTCAAAAATCTCTTAAGCAGCTGGGAAATTATCCTTCTCCTTCTGCAGCTAAGGAATGGCCACTTATTCTATGAAGACATCCTGAGAGAGACAGGACTCAGGGACCCAAGGCTCATTTAAAGAGGACGTGCAACATGGAAAAGGGAAACCACATGGAAATGCATTCAAGGTACAGTCCCTTTCTCTTCTTGGTTTCCAGAACTTCCCACTGGCTGGTGATTGGAGAATCCGTTCATAGGGAATCTGAAACCCAAGAAGGAGCATCCATAGGTATGGCATTTGAGGGGTTCTTCAGTGAAACATCCCAGCCACAACACACCAAAGGGAAGCCCACAACTGAGATGCTCCACTCTTGTCCAGAGCTTCCAGTCACCTTTTCAGTGCATCACTTTAAAAAACTGGACAGAAAATCATATTGGTGTTGGTAGTATTAGTGTTGCTATCCTGAAACTATTGTGTATAATGTGAAAAAAAGTACAAGTATAGTTGTGGAATACTCTGCCATCCTCTGTGTCTTTGAGAACCAAAATTCTTGATGTAAAGGAACAAGATTAAATGTAACAAAGAAGGAGGTAAGCCCTCACAATTATGGTCAATTGATTTTTGGCAAAGATTTCAAGGCAAAACAATAGAGAAAGGGAAGTGTCAAGACAATTGGATATCCATATGCCAAGAATATAAACTTTGATTCACACTTCACACCATGTATAAAAGATAACTCAAGATAGATCACAGACATAAATGTCAGAGGTAAGACTACAAAACTTCTAAAAGAAAACAGAGAAGGTAATCTTTGTGACCTTGGATTAGACAAATATTTCTTAGCTATGATACCCAAAGCAAAATCTGTAAAATAAAAATTTGATAAATTGGATTTTTAAAATAAATTCAATCAAAATTAAAATCTTTCACTCTTCAAAACATACAGTTAAACAACGAAAAGGCAACACAAACTGGGATAACATATTTGTAACTCAAATTTGATAAAGAGCTTGTATCCAGGACATAAAAAGAATTCTTGAAGTCAATAAGAAGTCAAACCAATTTAAAAAATGAACAAAAGAGAGGCACCTGCGTGGCTCAGCTGGCTGAGTCACCAACTCTTGGTTTCGGCTCAGGTCATGATCTTGAGGTTGTGGGATTGAGCCCCACGTCAGGCTTTGCACTCACTGTGGAGTCTGCTGGAGATTCTTTCTCCCTCACCCTCTGCCCCTCCGTGCTCATGCTCTCTCTCCCCACTGACCAGGGAGTCCAAGGCAAGGCTTTCGACCCTAGGACCCGAGGATCATGACCCAAGCCGAAGGCAGACACCCAACTGACTGAACCACCCAGGTGCCCCAATAAAATCTTTAAAATAAGTAAACAAATAAAAAAAAATGGACAAAAGATTTGAGTAGATACAAAGATAAATATATACATGTTTGATAAGCACGTGAAAAGATGTTCATCATCAGTAATCATCAGGGAAAAGGCAAAATGAAACCACAATGAGATACAGCAGCAACTAGAAACACCTATAATCAAAAACACTGTACCAAATATTAGCCAGGCATGGAAAAACCAGATCTCCTATATTTTGCAGTAGGAGAACAGTTTGGTAACTTTGGGAATCAATGTGGCAGTTTCTTAAAAAGTTAAATATAAACTTAACATACTACCTAGCATCCCCTGCTATTTACTTGAGAAAATAAAAATATATGTCCACCCAAAGATGAGAATGACCATAGCAACATTATTCATAATTCCCCAAAGCTGGAAACTATCCAAATATCCATCAACTAATAAACAGATGAACAAAATGTGGTATATTCATACAATGGAATGCTAGTCAGTAATAAAAAGGAATAGATTATTTTTACATACTACGACATTGATAAGCCTCAAAAACATTATGCTTCATGAAAGAAGTAGACACAAATGACTACATATATTGTATAAGGTAAATGGAATTTCCAGAAAAGCAAATTCATAGAGACAAAAACACATCAATGGTTGTCTGGGAATGGGGTTGCGGCAGTGATTTCCTGCAAGAAGATATGAGGGAGTTACTGGGGTTGATGGAAATGTTCAAAAGCTAGATCGTGGCGATGGTTGCACAACTCTGTGAATTCATTAAAAAATCACTGAATTGTATATTTATAATGAGTGAAATTTATGATATATAAATTGTACCTCAATAAAGTTGTTAAAAAATAAAGAGAGTATCTCAAAGACATTTAAAAAGTGAGCAAGAATAAACTATGGTGTCTAGCACAAACACTGTGGCAATGAATCTGGAAAGAAATATAAGGAAGTGATGATTATCCTACTCTTTCATTTTATGTTTATTCTGGATTCTCTTAGTATTCCACCATCCCATGAGGGGAAAAAAAGACATCATACGAACAGATGGCCCAAATTTCCTACTTTTAGAACTATTGGTTCCTATAGGATTTCCAGCTTTCTGCAAAATCTTCCATAGTTTATTCAAGAAATCTATGCAGGTGTCTCACTGGACTCCTAAATTGAACTCACATCTCAGATTACCCCATGGGATCAACTATGTTCTTCCTCTCATTTTCCAATTCCCTTTGTTAACCTACATGTACAAGCTATATAACAAACTGTGTAAGTTTGGTGATTCTACACATGAGATAATGCTCTTACAATTGCATTTAAAACTGATATTGTACAAACAATAGGGCTCACAGCTGGCTCACGCAACAGAGATGTGACTCTTGATCTCAGAGTCATGAAGTCGAGCTCCATATTGGGTGTAGAGATTACTTTAAAAAAATAATAAAAAATAAAACTGATATTGTGCAATACAAAGATGAACAGCAAAATCTATGCTAATAATTTAAATGTTCCGTTTTTCTTTGGAATGATAAGATTTAGAAAATAAAAAAACACTATGAAGGTTCAAGAGAAAGACCATGGAAGAAAAAAAATTCATATTTTAGCATCTTTAACACTTTTTTTCAACCTTTTCAAATGGAAGAGAACTTACATTTTCATTTTGCAGTGAATCCCACAAACTATGGAGCTGACCCTGAGTTGAAGGCACCATTTTGATTCAGACAATGGTTCTCAGGTATGACAAGAGAGATCAGATAGTAATAAATGGAAAACCTACCCCAAGATCTTTATTTTTTCCCCTAAGACACTGGGACTCATTCACAGGTCTGCTCCCTACATTTGCTGAGTGCAAGACAAGAGTAAAAATGGAGGGCTTTAGCGTGCCTGGGTTAAGTCAGTTAAGTGTCCAACTCTTGATTTCAGCTCAGGTCATGATCTCAGGATGGTAAGATCAAGCCCCATGCCAGGCTCTGCTTGGGATTCTCTCTCTCTCTCTCCCCGACCCATCTCTCAAATAAATAAATCTAAAAAATAAAAAAATAGAGGACCCTACACCCTATGGCTTAATATTAGAAGTTGTAAGAAAGGTTAACAAACTCTTAAATAAAATAGGTATGTTCTGCCCTCTCACCTTGAAAAATGTATTCTTTCATAACAACCAGAAGGCAAGATGTAAATTTAGATGTCTAAGACTTTTTTTTTTTTTTTAAGATTTTATTTATTCATTCAACAGAGATAGAGACAGCCAGCGAGAGAGGGAACACAAGCAGGGGGAACGGGAGAGGAAGAAGCAGGCTCCCAGTGGAGGAGACTGACATGGGGCTCGATCCCAGAACGCCAGGATCACGCCCTGAGCCAAAGGCAGACGCTTAACGACTGAGCCACCCAGGCGCCCCCAGATGTCTAAGACTTCTTACAATTCCATTCCAGAATGTGAAGATGTAGGGAGTGCTGGTCCTGGCCCCCAGTTCCCAGCTGTGACTTGATCCCATTTTCTTTCCACCTCTAGGTTCATTCCATACCCAAAGGGCCTCATGCTAATGTGAGTGCTCACCACAGTTCATACATTTAAGCTCCATCTACTCTCCCAGAAAGAGCCACCCCGTTTCCTCTTAGATCTAACCACTGAGAGACTGAATCATACAGACAACAGCCAGGCCGGATATAAAAATAGAACTTTGACCCACAACCTGCCCAGAACACCAACCCCCTTATCAACAATAAACAATCCACCTAGCCAGCTTGCTGTAAGTCAGACTTGCATAAAATCAGGTTTCCACCTTCCGTGACAATCCAGGAAGCTAAACAAAATCCTCTGTAACAACTGGACCAAAGTGGCCAGCACATGATTAATACCCGACAGTTTCCCTAATTTTTGTCCCCACTTCCAACTTAGGTTCAACCAGAGAAAGCCCTGTAATGCAACGCTAGCCAATCACATAGGATGCCTCCAGCTTTCCCAGGCCAACAGCCTCCAATCAGGGCACACCTAGAGCCTACCCTTTCTCCCTATAAAGCTTTTCCACTCCTCTGTATGCCTTTAAGTCTCTGCCAAACACAAGTGATGGTGGCTCACTCTCTTGCTGCTGCAAGTTCAGAATAAGCAGTCTTGGCCTTTCTCATTTGGTTGGTCTCAATTTATTTCTACAAAACACAATCTCCACATAGTCCACAGTCAGGACTGATCTGGAGGAGAGACCTACCAAACCCTGGAAACAAGAGCCGACAATGCTGAGGTCCTATGGTCCTATGTGTCTGGAATGCTTTTAGAAAAGGAGAATATGGAGTTCAGGTAGGGGGAATCTCCTCAGCCCATGACTCCTTGTCTTCTGAGTATGGACACGGCAGTGAAGAGCCATGGCCAGTCTCTCCAAAGCACAGGGCCTGGGCCAGGAGTGCTCCCCTCAGGTCTACACAAAGTTCTCTTTCTATACTACTCTGAAGCAGGTTTGGGGGAGATGAGCTTTTTTTATGAGACCAGAGGGATAGGTACTTGAAGTTGAAATTAGGTTGACTTAAAGAAAACAAATCGTCTTTTATCTAGGCAACCAAGAGTGCTTCAGAACCCATCTGAGTTTTTGTGACAGTCTCAGAATTCTCACTCCCCTGTGAACTGGGGAGACAAGAGCAGTGACCGCTCCTGGGCCATCTGTATGTCTTCTCTGGAAAAATGTCTATTTGGGTCCTTTGCTCATTTTTACATCACATGAGGTTTTTGCTATTGAGTTGTACTAGTTCCTTATATATATATTGGATATTAATCCCCTTATCCCTTTATCATATGGTTTACCAATATTTTTTCCCATTCCACAAATGGTCTTCTCACTTTGTGGATTATTTCCCATGCTGTGTGGAAACTTTTCAGTTTCATGTAGTCCCACTTGTTTATTTTTGCTTTTGTTGCCTGTGCTTTTGGTATCAATTGCAAAAAGTCATTGCCCAGACCAATGTCTTGGCATATAAGTTATGTGCCAGTGTCTTTGCATAAAAGCTTTGCCTTTATGTTTTCTTCTGGTAGTTGTACAGTTCCAGGTCTTACATTTAAGTCTTTAATCCATTTTGAGATGACTGTTTCATGCGGCATAAGGGTCCAATTTCATTCTTTTGCATGTGGATATCTAGTTCTCCCAACACCACAAGTTGAAAACACTACACTTCCCTCATTATATATTGGTGACTTTGCCAAAAATTAATTTATTGAATATGCATGGGCTTAATTTTAGGATTTCTTTTTCTTTTTTTTTTTTTTTTAAGATTTTTATTTATTTATTTGATGGAGAGAGAGATAGACAGTGAGAGAGGGGAACACAAGCAGGGGGAGTGGGAGAGGAAGAAGCAGGCTCCCAGCGGAGGAGCCTGATGTGGGGCTCCATCCCAGGACTCCGGGATCACGCCCTGAGCCGAAGGCAGATGCTTAATGACTGAGCCACCCAGGTGCCCCTAGGATTTATTTTTCTGTGAAAAATGTTACAGAAATTTTCACAGAGACTGCACTGAACCTACAGATCTCTTTGGATAGATTGGACATTTAACAATATTAATTCTTCCAATCCATGAACACAGAGTATCTTTCCATTTATTTGCAACTTCTTCAATTTCTTTCATCAATATTTTATCATTTTCACTGTACAGATATTTCATTGGTTCAATTTATAAGTACTTTATTCTTTTTTGTTATTGCATTGGTTGAATTTATTTCTAAGTATTTTATTCTTTTACTCTTATTGCAAATGGGATTTTTTTTTTACTGTCTTTACAGATGGTTTGTCGTGTATAGAAACACAACTGATTTTTGCATGTCTACATTGTATCCTGCAACTTTACTCAATTCATCTCTTAGTTTTAAGTTTATTGGTTGAGTCTTTAGGATTTCCCATATATAAGATTGTCATCTGCAAACAGAAACGGTTTTATTGGCAGTGCAGGCCATTGACAGAAATCAAGATCTGGGCTCATGAGCAGCTGCTGGGGCCTGGGCTGTCAGTGTGTATGCAGCAGCTGCTGGGGCTAGCTTCAAGTGCAAGCACATAGTGAGGACGAGTGACAGGAGTCAGGGCCAGCAGCACGCAAGGGTCTGGCTGCAGTGGCTAGCTGTAAGTGTGTGGCAGTGCAAACCTGTATGAGGAGCTGGGCCCAGCTTTTGGTGCACAAGCATCTATGGGAGCCTGGGCTGTTGGTGTGCATTTGTGTGGCTGTAGCAGTTAGCCACAGGCATACATATGGCATTGGGGGTTAGATGTGGGAGCCTGGACTGGCATCATGAACACACAGAGCCACAGAGGCTGAGGCTGGTGACCTGCAGCAGAGTGAGTAACAGAGCCCAGAATCCAGGGTGTCTCTGGGAATTCCGGCAGGGGATGGGGATGGAGAGGGATGCAGGCAGCTGGAGACTGCAAATGCAAAAACTTGCGGAGCTCTCAAGGGTGAAATCTGCAGAGGGTCCATGGTGGCTTTGGTGGCCATCTGTTTCTTCAGTGGCAAAAGCTGCTAGAGCCTTCTGTGGAGTGGTCCCCTGGGGTGCGTGATGGAGTCCTCACTGATGAAATCTGCAGACGGGTCACAGCATCCACAAGGGCTACTGAAGTGTTCAGCATCAACAGCTGCTGAGGCCCTGTGCAGAGCAGGCTACAGAACTCAATCAGTCCCACCCTGTGACTGATACTCCTGATACCTCCGACCTTCTTCCTTGTTCCTCTCTCTAGATGTCTCAGCCACACCATTCTCTGAGTAGGATAAAACCAAGTGAATCCTTTATCCTGCCCAAAAGCCTAGGGAAACTGGGAGTTCACTGCAGGGAAGGGAACTCTCTCTCACCAGGCAATCTCAGTGCCGGTCTGGGGGATGGGGTGATGCAGACAAAACGAAACTGCTTTTCCTACCCTTTTTGTTTAGTTATTCCCAGGTTTTTTGTTCAGTTGTGTTGCTGAAGCTTCTTAAGTACACTTATGAGCACCCCCAGAGCCGTTCTCCTTTATGGATAGCTGTCTAATTGTGATTCTTTGTGGGCAGACAGAGGCTGGTGTCTCCTACACTCCCATCTTGGCGACATCACTGGACATGACTCTCTTTTCTCACTCTGTTCTGCATTAGATTGTGGGCCTACTCAGAAGCTATTGCTGCCAAAGGCATCTCCTTTCCCTCCACTTTTACTGTGCAAGGAAAGCCGGAGCTAGGAGGCAGGGAGACCAGAGTTTGAAACTGGACTCCACTACTTAGAGTTGTAGGGTCTTTTATAAATCATCTGTCCTTGTTTAAATCATCGACCTTTACTGATACCATTTCCTCATGTATAAAACGGGGGTGATGATATCTGATTGGAACGACTGATGCTTATGTTGGAGATGGCTGTGTTACAGTGACCGGCATGTGGTTGGTGATCTATACATATTTGCTGATGCTGCTTCTGTGGTGGTTATCTTGGACGTTCTAGGAGTGCTATCTGGTTTGCTTTGATGTTTAGTCACTGTCAAAATGTTGCTAAACAAGTGTATCACAATGTATCTTTATACAGCTAAGAGAGAATTCAGCACCCGCCCCCCAACCCAGACATACACACACACATACTGCAATGTCAGGAAACAATCTTGCATTGACAGGAAGAAGGATAATGATACCCAATGGGTCGTTTTCATTTCTAATATCAGTCACTCTATGGTTCTGCAATTACCACAGCCAACTAATCAACTAAACATAATCATGCACTATTCGAAACATATTATGAAGTAATAAGGCCTTTATTTTTCATTGTGCTCTGAATGCTTGTATCATTAAAGATGTAAAAACAGAATTTAATTTGGGCCAACAGAATGGAAAGTCAAAGGAATGAAAGAGAATATGAAGAGGGCTAGTTTTTTTTTTTTTTTCTTTCTAGCTCTAAAGTATAAAAACACCTGCACCTGCAAAATTTTTAACAGTGTGTGAGTAGCCTCACAGTTCCCAGATCATATTAGGGACTCACCTTATTCAAGTCAATATTGTAGGAATTTTATCCTTGAATCTTTGGGGAACACCTGTAAGTAAGTGTCAGAAGTTTCTGATGAAATGCAAATGATCAAAAGTGTCCTGGAAAAACTAAACACACCTGTACCAAGATCCTCAGGACATCTGATTATCGTGCAGCCTGGCAAACATGTCTCATTCCACAGTTTCCAAAGTTCAGACTGTGTACATAAGCTGACAAATTAGTTCCAGAAGCATATTAATGAAAAGCAAGTAAGAGAATAGGTTTTTACAAAGTAGTTATGATATAACTCTTGTAGCATATCATTAAATGAAATAATGAATGCCACCCTGTTCTGTAATCTATAATATAGAAGATTAGGTACAGTCATTATTATCTCTAATGATGAAACCCACTAAACATCCTCATAATGAGAACTAAGTTATGAATCTTACCCAACATCTTCAATATACACCCTAGTGTAATAGCTACCAGTATATGCTTTGTACAGAAAACCAAACAAAATAATGCATGCACTTGCAAAATGAAAAGAACAAAAAATATCACAAATAATTTAGAAATTATTTTAGGGCCGCCTGGGTGGCTCAGCCGTTAAGCACCTGCCTTCAGCTCAGGTCATGATCCCAGGGTCCTGGGATCGAGCCCCGCGTTGGGCTCCCTGCTTGGCAGGAAGCCCGCTTCTCCCTCTCACACTCTCCTTGCTGTGTTCCCTCTCTTGCTGTCTCTCTCTGTCAAATAAATAAATAAAATCTTAAAAAAAAAAAAGAAATTATCTTAATAATTCTTTTCTGAATCAGAAGTTGAAATACGGTGATACTAGCTCTATCTCTAAAAATTAACAAAATTGTAAGTTATTCTAAATTCTAGATTTATTATATCCCACTGTTTCCCCTGCAACCTGCTCTAATTTTAATCAGCACAACACAAAACTTTATGCAGTGTCCTCTCACGTCTCTTTTTGTATTTGTTATTTAAATTTTCTTGGAGAACACTGAGCATAGCTAAACATTCATCATTCTCTAGGCAAAACCATGCATGAATGTGGATTCCAAATTTTGTCCTTTCTGTTTTACCCTATATACATTAAAATTCTGACTAACTTTATGAGGTACCATCATGAATAAAATAGAAAAAATTACAAGCGTTTAAATCCAGCTAGTTGGAGCTGATCTTTCAGGATCCAAGGAGGTAACACACTGTATTTTTCTTCCTAGCTCTTTACTCTTCTATGTCTTCTATTCTCTTAGAAGTTAAAAGAAGAATGTTGAGCTTAACATCAAAGATAGATTACTCTCAAAAAGGAACATTTATCAGAGAAAATATTAATTGGTTGCTGGAAAACAGAGCTATGAGAATTAAAGAATCCGGGGTGAAATGGGAGATAAAAGCTAGAAAACATCACTAATGAAGAATGGAATTTCTTTTATGCATGTGGGAGCCTGCATGCACATGTTCATTTCTCCCAAATATCTAAGATGTTTAGATGAGCAACAACATCCCACTAGTTTTGCCAGGCAAGTTTTACCCTTGCCTCTTCTGATTTGTGATATGAGACACTTTCCCCTTAGCCTCCTGACAAAGTGTTAGAATTCTGCTCTGTGTTGCAGAAACGCCCGTGCTGTTGCTCTCCATGCTCTGACAGCTGCAAGTTGGGGATATAGGGGAAGTACACCCCTACTTGTAATCTGGGCTAAGATGCAGTGAATAAAAGCAAAATGCAAGAAGACCGCCTACAACCCTGGAAGAATATGCAGGTGTGTCAACAGGGCTGACCTGGCCCCAATCTAACACATTGTAATTCTCAGCATAATAGCACCCAAGTAAGGGGGGGGGGGATGGAGGCTGGGGGGAAGTACATGCAGAGGCAACACCTATTGGAAGTTCTAGGAAATGTGGAGCCAGAAGATGAGTGTCAGCAACCCTTCCTGCTTGTTAATTTTGGAATCTTTGCCTAATAAAGCCTAAGCCTAAGAAAGGAATTAGGGATCAAAGAACTAGACGTAATCGGACTGAGCGTAATTAAGTGACTTCCTTTGCTGTTCCCCTCCCTTCCCAAACTTCGGATCACCCATTTTCCTCCTGCTCTCTTCAACTTCACCCAAAACACAAACATATACTAATCAGGTGTGGGGGACACAAAATTACTTAAGAGAATTTTACCTTTCCACTTTCTGGCATTCCTCCCTCCCAAATTCTGAAGCTTTCATGCCCCAAGATCTTAGCCTCAATATCAATGATGATAATGATAGTTAATGTTTATTGAACATTTACTATAGGTCAGGCACTATTCTTAGTGTCCTTTACCCTTTTAAATCACACACACACACAACCACCCTGTGATGTACATGCTATTATCATCCCCATTTTATAGGTGAGAAGACTCAGGCTCAGGGTTGCCTGAACATAAGCAGCTTGTCTATGCTAGTAAACCTCATGTATGGGGCCAAAATCTGAAGCTGGACCTTCTGACTCCGAGTGCATGCTTTTCATCACTACTTTCAGTATCACTATTGCTACTCCTTTCCTCCTTGTCAAAACTTAATGTCCTATCAGCTTTACCATGAATGAAACTAAATTTATGTAAATCTCCTAGAGAGTGGCTAGCCAGACTAGAGGCACTACTAATATCAACTGTCCCTTCCCCTTTTCTCAGTAGTAAATCATAATATGAACTAGCTCAGACATTTTGTTCAACTGCAAACTGGCCCTCATCCCCCCTACCCCCGCCAATTAACATTGCCCTAAATGTTTAAAGGATGGGAAATTACTGAGACTGTCAGGTTTCTTGCAAATGGAAGAAGAGAGATCTTTCAGGGCCTCAGTCTGGTGCTGGTCATAGGTTTCGGTGGAGGGGTGAACACTAGAGCCAGAAGGGCGATACCAAATGGTATGGCACAGTATTTTCCTGCTGTTCTTTAGGAAGGACTGCCATTGTCATGATGGAAGCTTAATTCGAGGCCTTATTCGATCACAACACAGTGCTAGATACTGACGTTTATTAACACGGTATCTGGGCTCAAGTGATTGCTCAGGATTGCTAGACAGGTTAAAAGGCAATTACGGATGAAGTCCAAGAAAATGCCAGTTTTCGTAAACTACATTACAGTCATCCCCCCTGATCTGCAGGAGATACGTTCCAAGATACCCAGGGACACCTGAAACCACCGATGATACCAAACCTACATATACTATGTTTTTTCCAGTACGTACAGACCTATGATAAGGTTTGATTTATAAATTAGCCACAGCAAGAGATGAACAACAATAACTAATAACATAGAAAAACTACAACAATATACTGTAATAAAAGTCACATGAATGTGGCCTCTCTCGCTCTCAGAATACCTCAGAGCACTGTACTCACCGTTCTCGCCATGATGGGAGGTGCTAAAATGCCCACGTGACCAGACGGAGGTTGTGAATGGCGCAGGCGCTGGGACGTGGGGTTAGCCTACTATTGACCAACAGATGATTCGTCAGGACGATCATCGGCCTCCGACTGCGAGAGGCGAAACTGCCGGGAAGGATATAACGACAGGCATACTTCATTTTATCGCGCCTCCCGCACACTGCGTTTTTTACAAGTTGAAGGCTTGTGGCCGCCCGGAGTCCACGAAGTCTATGAACCTCATTGTTCCAACAGTGTCTGCTCACCTCGTGTCTCTGCGTCACATTTTGGTAATTTTCCCAATATTTCGAACGTTTTTATTCTTATCATATTTGGTGCCCGTACAACGGGGGGAGCTTAGGGATGAATGTGTGTGTTGTGACTGCTCCACAGACTGGCCACGCCTCTCTCTCTCCGCCTCTCCTCTGGCCTCTCTATTCCCTGAGACACAGTAATATCAAAATTGAGCCAATAAATAACCCGACAGTGGCCTCTAAGTGTCGGAGAGAAAGGAAGAGTCAATTGATGCAGCAAACGTTATTGTTGTTTTATTTTAAGAAATTGCTGCAGCCACCCCAGCCTTCAGCAACTACCACCCTGATCCACCAGCAGCCATCAACTTCCAGGCAAGATCCTCCACCAGCAAAAGGATTACAACTTGCCGAAAGCTCAGATGATGGTAAGGATTTTTTTAGTTATAAAGTATTTTTTAATTCAAGTATATGCACTGTTTTTTAGGTGTAATGCTATTTATTGCATACTCAGTAGACTACAGTATAGTGTAAATACAACTTTTATATGTATTGGGAACCAAAACTTCATGTGACTCACTTTATTGAGGTATTCACTTCCTTGTGGTGGAACCGAGTCCACAGTATCTCTGAGGTGTGCCTGTCCTGTACCATTTCAGCACTGATGTCAATTCTACATGAATTAAAATAAAGATCAAAGACAACTGTTAGAAATAGCCAAGTAAAGAGAAGGAGGAGTTCTTAGAACAAGAGGGAAAAAAAAAAACACATTCAGTTGTTTGAGGTGGGACAAAGGATGGCATGTCTAGAAATAATGAAAAAAGCCAATAAGATTAGTGTATTGATGCAGGAGGAAGGATGGCTCATGGGTTTTGTTGTTTTTGTTGCTTTAATCCTTATCTCTTTATTTTCACAACTCATACATACTGACCTTGGATATAAAAGCAGCCCCAGCTTTGGATCTCACACATATCTGGGCTGGTCCAAAGAACTTATGCCAGTGTCTCCAGGAGACAATGTGCGTGAAACTTTTTTGACTAGAGGATTTGGCCCATGTGCTCAGAATAAAGGGTACTAGAGAGGACGGTGCAGAATTTCCCTCCAATTACTTTTGGCTCGTCCCTTCAGCTTATGCCTAAGACTTATGGAGACAGCTCCAGAGGATGCTGAGAAACTATTTATTACGAGGACTCAGATATGGGTGCCCAAAACATACTGCAGGTCTTTGTAAAGAAATGGTACTCCAGATACAAGAGCTCCCCCATATAGGGGATATCCATGAGGAGACATCACAGTATATTCTGTGCAAGTTGAATAATATGTGGACCTTTATTAGTGTGAAAAGCAGATATCAGCAAGAATGAAGGTTTGGAGAAGTTCCAACAGCATGAGTGTCCTTTGGGAATTGTCAATACGTAAAGGAGCCAGTACAGGCTGAGATGGGAGCAAAGGGGATCTCTACCCTGGGTCCAGTGCTTTCAAGGGGGACCTCACACATAAATTCACCCTCACAACAATGTCTAAAAGAACACATGGGTCATCAAAATTTTAAAAATCTCTCTTTTATAAGATGTCATTAAGAAAATGAAAGAAGTCAGAGTGGGAGATATGCACATGACATATATCTAGAAAAAGGACTTGTATCCAAGACATATAAAGAATTCCTACAGACCCATAATAAAAGACAAATTACTCAATTGTTTTTACATGGATGAAAGACATGAACAAATACTTCACAAAAGAAGATACACAAATGGTCAATAAGCACGTGTAAGGTGCTTGATGTCATTTATCATTGAGGAAATGAACACTAAAACCAAAATAATATGCTATTTCACATCCAGGAGAGTGACCAGATTGAAATTCTGAGTGTTGACAAAGCTGAGGAGCAAGTGGAACTCTCATACCAAATGATACAATCACTTTGGGAACCTGGAAGTGTCTATAAAGTTAAACATACTCCAGATGTGCCTTGGTGGCTCAGTCAGTTAAGCATTCCCCTTCAGCTCAGGTCATGATCCCAGGGTCCTGGGATCGAGCTCCACTGCCAAGCAGGGAGCCTGCTTCTCCCTCTCCCTCTCCTTCTGACACTCCCCCTGCTTGTGCTTGCTCTCTCTCTCAAATGAATAAATAAAACCTTAAAAAAAAAGTTAAACATGCTCCAATGTATGACCCAATAATTCTTCTACTCAGTATTTACCAAAGGGAAATGAAAACATATGACCATACAAAGAATTGTATAAGGATGCTTGCAAGCAGCCTTATTCACAATAGCCCATAACTAGAAACAACCAAATGTTCATCAAAAGGAGAAAGGATAAATAAGTATATATATATATTATAATAAATATTTTGAAACATAAATATGTGTATTCAGCAATAAAAACAACTATAAACTACACAAAATAAAATAGACTAATCTCAAAAACATTACATTGAGCTAAAGAAGTCAGGCACAAAATAGTATGTACCATACAATTTTATTTATATGAAGCCGTAAAATGGGCAAAATGAATCTGACAATAGAAACTGGAATAGTGGCGGCCTCTGGTTTGTGTAAGGATTGACTGGAAAGGGACAAAGAAGACATTCTGCAAGAATGGGATATTCAATATCTTGAACGAGGTGGTGTTTAAATGAGTGTATACAATTGTCAAAAATTATCTAACTTTACACCTAAAATCTGTATATTTTCTTACAGTAAGTTATGCCACGATTTAAAAAAATGAGTTTGGGATTTAAGAAATATATTATCTATAAGAAAAAATATCCAATCCACATTTCACCTCATTAAAAACATTTCTCCCCTAAAACAATGAGTGCTCTGTCCTCCAGGAACTGGTGGTGCTCAGCACTGATAATGTGTGCAACGCATTACCTTTGTAGGAGAGGAAAAACTTTTCCTCTACACTCTTAGGTTTTGATAGTGAGACCTGCAAATTAAACTAACAAGAGGTTACTAGGAGATGAAAATTTCTTTGTGTACATTCAGAAGCCAACAGAAAAGTAGCTGGCTTATTAAATGGTTGAAGTTGGAGCCTCATATATAGCTAACTTAGTAAGAGAAGATTACTTTAGACACTTCTGTCAAAAAAACACAAATTATGTATAATTCTGATTTCAAAAATAATAGTGATTTTGCTGAAATGCAGACAAGAAAAATAAATTTTATAAACTAAATGTCTTTATTATTTATTCATAAATCTTTGATTCATCAACAGAACCTCCACCCATGTGCAAA
This sequence comes from Ursus maritimus, assembly GCF_017311325.1. Lineage (NCBI taxonomy): Eukaryota > Metazoa > Chordata > Mammalia > Carnivora > Ursidae > Ursus > Ursus maritimus. The sequence goes on from NW_024426996.1 coordinate 64,878,414, forward strand.
ATAGTAAAATCAGTCATCCGTAATACATTTTACCAACTTGCAGTCACCTGAAATTCATAGCTTTACACATATTTTTCCATTTTGTCATCATGAAGTCACATTTTTCCAAGGTAGAAAATACTACATATATTATTTAATGATTTGTTATTTGATTTATACCTTTCAAATAACTAGACAGTGGTATTTGGGTCTCAGTTGTTACTTATGCCCGGGGCTCTGTACCTGTAAGGAAAGAAGAGAGAAGCACTCCATTTGCCTGTAACCCTGAGACCTGCCTCTCTACTGCCAAGAGTCACTTGGTTGGGACTTTGTGGAACGATCTTGTGTTTGCTTTGACAGGGTAGATCTTGCTCTCTCTGATGTCTCTAGACTACTATGAGCTGAGATAATGCTCTTCATCTTCCTGTGGTCTTCTCGTTTCCTTGGGTAACTATTGGCCAAAGCAAATATGTGCTGAAGGGGGAAGGAAATGGGGCTGCAGAGAAGGAAACTTTTTTCCCCACTTAATGGCTTCTATATGCCATAAGGTAAGTAAACAAATCATTACATATGAAGAAAATTACTTACAGAGCAAATGAACCTCTGAAGGCTTCCCAGCCACAATGTTTTCCATCATTATGCATAGAATTTCAGTTCCCATTTCTTCCTCTTTTTTCTCTAACTTGAGCATGGGGTTTTTTGTGTGCCTAAGAAATTGGAGCCTTGACAATGACTTCCACTCTCCCCCTGCTGACTATTCTTAATTCAAGAAAATGTCAAGAGAAAGTTGAAAATTTGTTTTTTCTTCTATTTTAGTCTAGATCAAATTCTTAGGCATAGTTTCTACCTACCAATATTCTGTGTAAGCAGGAAAATAAAAAGTGCAAAGATTTATTTTCTCAATTTTAAGTGTAAATCATTATAAATTTTCTCCAATTTTCCAGAATAGTATCATTTGATTGAGAATAAGGAGCAGTTTTCTCTCTCTTGCTATTTATATCCCTACCCCTACTGTGCCCACATACTCATGCTGCTGGCCTAATATTGTTTTACGCTAGCAAATTCACCATTTCTTAGGACACAGAACATTGCCCACGAAAGAGTGGGTGCCAGAAGATGCTGGATCTACTGGGAAACTAAAGAAGCTTACTTTAGGACTCCTAATTGCACACATCTATTCAGTGCCCTAGAAAAGGCCCTAGCCATGTGATCTCATGGTCATGTCTTTTTGTGAAATTTGCAAAAGTGAGGCCAGTACCTCTGTCCAATTTGACTTCTCCATTTGTGTGTACACTTGTATTAAGGTGATGTCAAAATGGCTATGGCATTTTTAAAAAAATCCAGCTAGGGGAGAACTGACTTTGGACCCTTTTAGTTTATGTTTAGTGGGATACAGTTGTGGTTTGCAACACCTCCACCTACAATTAAGCTGTTGCTGACTTTCCAGGGAACAAACCCTCCTTTGGCTCCCTGTGTGAAATCACCCAGCATGATAATCTGAAGGTCAGGACTGAAGACTGCATCATAGCATGATAGTGTCATAATTGGTTTTTTTTTGCATTTATAATCAGTAATTACATATCTAATTTTACATGTATGAATGTGTATGCCTTATCCTAAAGATCTCCAAAATTATATAAGGTTCTGGCTCCATAAAACTCAGATATATCTCTAATGGGTGTTCAGTAAATGTTTGGTGCAGGAGTAAATGACCTTCCATGATCAGATAAATTTCAATTCGTCTGATACAGCACCTTAATTTTATTAAAAAATTAAAAATTTAAGATAGTAAATTAAATGCCTGAATCTTTAAATACCACTTCAGTATATCAGGAAAAAGGTTAGAAAAAGCATACACTTTAGAGTCAGAAATGAATTTATATCCTTCCTTCTAGCAGTTTAAACTTCGTTATTTAATTTCCCTGCGCCTCATTTTCCCCATTTGTAAAATGAGGATGATAATACTTACTGTGCAGAATCATTCTGAAGATGAAATGAGATGATATAGGTACGGCACAAAATCAGGGTGCTGAGCATGCAGAAGGGTTTAGAAAAGTGTTGGAAGCATGGTGTAGGGGTCAAGCACACGGACTCCGAAATCAGATGACCTAGTTTAAATCCTGGCTCAGCGGCTAGTTACCCATGTAGTCTAGGACAAATAGTTTCTGTGCTTCATGTCCTCATCCTTAAAATGGGAGTAAAAATGATACCTATATTATAAGGTGGTTATGAAGATTAAGTGAGTTAATATTTCTAAAGTACTTAGAATGGTGCCTGTAGCACCAGGTATGCTATAGAAGTATATATTAAATTGTCAGCTATTTATTTATTGAAAATCTTTATTCCAGTAGACCAGAACTGTTCTATTAGGTACATGCTATAGAAGAATAACCATAACATTATCTCTGATAATGTGGGAAGTTTATTCTAATTAAATCCACACTTCATTGTTAGGGGTTTCTTGTAGTTGCAGATTTATAGACAACTTTTTAAAAAGCCAAAGTTTTGGATCTATAGCAACATGTTCTACCTTGTTATTATACATAAAGACCCCAATTATACTACTTGGTTACTGCCTTCAAAAGTATTTTTGGTAACAGTTAAACAGAAAGAGTTCCAACAAAAAAAAAAAAGAAAGAAAGAAAAGAAAAGAAATGAAATGAAATGAAATGAAATGAAATGAAATGAAAGAAAACACTATTGTTTTCTCTGGGATCCAAGAAAGTTTAATTAAAATGCCAACATGATCAAGCAGGCTAAGAATGTTTTCTCATTATTCCAATTAAGAGTCAGGAAGATTTGATTAATATTATTCTGACTGCTTTGGGCTCTGGCAGATCTGTATATTTTCATTCAGTTATTCAACTCTAGTGTATCCTATTAATTATCTTTCTCTTTTTCTCTGCCTTCCTCTTCTTCAATATAATCCTTTTTTTTTTTTTTTCAAATGGCCCCAGGAGCTTTTTCCTTAAAATAGTAAGAATTATTTTAAGTGCTACAGTTAATTTTAGTCAAAACCTTAAATACCATTTTGAGTTAATTCATATCTCAGATTCTTCATATAAAAAGAATATGTGAGTTTTTAAAAATGGAACTTTCCCAGGCTTGATATAATTTACTATGTAATTCAGTGTCTACCAGAGAATTAAAATGATTATTTATGTTCCCCAGACTCGTAGAATTAGGGAAACATTGAACTGTGCTGATTTTTTTAAAACACAGTTGGAATTGTTTAGTAATGCTTCATTTGTATGCAGAAAGCCCAACACATATTAAAATAGGTACAAGTCTGTGTTGGTTTCAAAGAAATGAAGGTGAGCCAGTTTATCATCAAAGCTAATATATTCAATACCCACCCAAAAATTACACAAATTGGTGCCATGTTTGAAAAATTAAATGTTCGGAAGTCTAAAATCCAAAGTTATGACTCCCAAAGAAATGATAACTCATTCTTTTATGTTTTTGCAATATTAAATTCTTGGCTTTAATATACAATTCTGAGTAGGTGTGTGAAATGGTTTTCTATGGGGAAAATGCCTAGTTAGTGCTCTTTTTCAGTCTGATAATTTCGCTGGTATTTTTAAATATGTTATGATACCCAGAGGTTTTGGAAACGGTCATATGTTTTATAAAAATATGAATAAATGTGAGATAGAATTATGCTGCAATTTCTGTGAAACCCATAATTCTGAACTGAATGCCTTTTGTGTTTTTAAAAGACACCTGCATAAACATGAAAATAAAAGGTGGGTGTTAAGAGAAGGGCATCTATAATTATATTCTAGTCCGTTTGTGTCATTAGTTTCATAGTTATGTGTGTTTGTGTACACACACAAGTTTTTGGTTCCTGTTCTATGAAAAAAAAATTGCCCCCCCCAAATTACAGTGATATTAGAACATAATATATTAAGCATGATTGCATAAAGAGTTCTTGTTTTGTATACTTGGGTTAGCTTGTTTTTGTATTTTCTATTTATTTAAGAATCAGAAAGAAAAAATAAAATATACTTACTCTTCACCATCTGCATACTACCATTGCAGCTGGACGCTATTGCAGCTGGTTCATTCCATCCTCCGATATGGATTTATGTCCTAGGAAGGTAGCATTCTTGACAGCGATTTTATACACAAAATGCTTTTCAACTGCATCTACTGCATTAAGTAAACGATGGAGAGAATTATTACGATTTTAATTATTATAATTTCACAGGATTAAAAAGCCTTAATTTATGCAGCTCTTTATTGATGACAAAAAGAAAGGAACTCTAAGTGATGAAGTATATCTTACTTAAGAAATGAAAAATTAAGCTCTTGAACGACATTAGTGGCAAGGAAAATTCTTCAATGAAGAGAATTAAATGTAGATTCTTGATCTGCTCTTTGATGGCAGAAGGATAAGTACGATGTGCTATGTTAATGGTATGATCATTTTATTGCAAAATGGCCAACAGCCAATCACTAACTGTGTCGAATCCTAATTCGTGACTGTGCTATGCATTCTTTAACTTGTGTTTCAGGTTTGAAGCAAAATAAAAAAATATATATGCTCCTTTCTGTGTTGATGGCAGACCTCAATGAAATAGTTCATATAAACTAATTAATGCCTGATGTATAATGGGTGCTTAGCAAATGATAGTTCCTATTTCAAGACCAGATTTTAAAAACTTATGTTTTTGGGGCACCTGGGTGGCTCAGTCGGTTGAGCGTCTGACTCCTGATTTCTGACGGGGTCGTGATCTCGGGATTGAACATGGGATTGGACCCCATGTGGGCTCAGTGCTCAGCGTGGAGTCTGCTTGTCCTTCTCCCTCTGCTCCTCCCCTTTGCTTATGGTCTCTCTCTCTAAAATAAATAAATAAAATCTTTAAAAACACAAAAACTTAATTTTTTACCACCTCTAACTATTGATGTCATTTCTTTTTAAAACTCATACCCCACTTCTATGCTTATAATAAACAGCAGTATTATCTTCATAAAATATTTACCATCAGTTTTCCATAAATCCTTTTAATTTTACTATTTGCTTGCTTTTGAATTTGGAATTATCAAATGCACTCTTTTCTTTCCATTCCAAAATTTTATATTCAGATTTCGTTCTAAATGTTTTTGAAATCAAGTTCCTCTCCTTTAAATATGAAATATTTTCACAACTTGCATAATTGTTCTTTTAAGGAATTTCCTTGTATTCCATTTTATCAGCAGCTGGTGTATCTAGAAATGGCAATAGCATGTAAATCACTATTTTTCCTTAACTTTGAATTGAGAACATAAGATTACATCATTTTATTTTCTTTATAAATTCTTCAATTTTTTTTCCAAGAAATAAACAACACTCACCATCCTAGCTTCCTAAACACTCAACAATTAAGTTAAAACTCAGACTTGAACATTTTGGAGGGAAAATGAAATTGTGTTTAAACTTCAAAGTTACTTAGATTTAAGAAAGTGAGAAGGGAAATTTTAAACAAATAATTTGTACACTATCCCAACTACGTGTTTTCTACAAGAAACTCACTTTTTAATATAAAAACATATGCAGATTAAAAATAAAAGGATGAAGAAAAATAGACCAAGACAGTAACAATTTGTTACGGTTGAACTTAAATATGTCCCTTTGTGATGGTGCTTAATTTTAACTACATAAATTGCACTCAGGATGCATGAGTTCCTTTATCTAATCATGAGCTGCCAACAATCTGTTTAGACATTCACCTGGGTTAATACGCATATTATTGTTCCTCAGTTTGGGAAACGAAGCTTCAGACAGAATCCATTATCTATGTGTATTGTTTTTGCCTGAGCAATTGTTTCCCAGATGCATATTAATTTTATTTTTATTATTTTTAGCTCTGATCCATCTGGGTTCTATTTAACTTTGTTTAACCCAGAGCTTTCTAAATTTATTTGAGCATGGAACCCTTTCAACAAAACAGCCATAAAGACTTTTTTCCCCTTTTTCCTTCTATCTGTTTTCTGAGTTTTCTGCAGTGAACAACCATTATCAGAAAAGAAAGCAACAAATGTATGGGAATGAACAGTGAACGTTACACTAACGCAGCAGTATACCTGTGAGCAGTCTGTGAGATCCTGACTTTCCTCCGCACGTTTTTTCCATATACACGGTACAACCAAAATCACATCTCTGACCCAGTTTATTGTTTAGAGTTGCTTTTCTCAAAGCATATGCTATACACCATTAGTTCCCAGAGATGTTAGCTTCACAAAAAAAGAGTTTCAAAGTCAAAAAACTTGGGATCTCTAAAGCTGTGATTGGGCTTCTCAGAAATTTAATATTTTAATAATTTTGGTGTACTTTGTGCATTCCCAAGAGAGATGAGATTGCCGTGTTTCACCTAATTTATTTGTCCATAGGTCAACTTCTTGTCAGTAATATCCTAATGGGCTTTTTCCTACCAAATACACTTTGGAGAACACTGGTTTAAAATTTCAGCTGAGGAAGTGTGTGAATACACAGAAAAGGCAGGGATTAAAATGGTTTTTAGCAGTTGACCTAAGACCCTAAGCTATAAGGTCTTGCCAACAGAAAAAATATGGAGAAAATTGTCTAATAATTGTTGTGGACAGCTTGGAAATCCAGGGACTTTGTTTCTATATGTCAAGGAAAGATAAATGATATTTTCACAAAGATGATAAGAAACTATATATATATATATATAACCAAATAGATTTCCCTAACTGAATGAAAGATTGGTGTATGTATTTCTCCTTTCATTTGGCCAATTTAGTGCCAGTTTTTTTTTCCAAAAACAGGTGTAACACTAAAGATACAAAGGCACATAGGTGAGTTCATGACCTCTGAGAGTTTGCAGTCTCATTGGTGAGGGAACCATGCAAATAAGCCCAATACTGTGATAACTGTAGCTTTGATAACAAAGCTATGTCTAGACAGCCATGGGAGCAGAGAAAAAGGACCCAGAGCTTGCCGACCTTCAAGAAAATCTTTCTACGAGAGTATATTACTGAGCTGAGACTCCTGACCCACCATTCCAGCCACTTCCCACCCCACTTCCCACTGTCCCCTCTTGAAGATCTTATAAAGCACGAAATTGCACCCTGTAAATTTATCTATTTTTTTTGTACCTCTGACAACAGTGGCAATCTCTCCAAAATTTGAATTGAAAGCCGTGTTTACCCAGTGATAATAAAATCGTGTCATTAAGATAGTAAATGTGACCCTCCTGTGCTTTATATAGAACAAGAAATTATCTCTAATGAAGACAGAAAAAGGCTCCAAAAATGAGATGAGACTATCATTCAGATCATCCATGTTGAAGAAATACTGAAAATCCTCTCTTTTTGCTGACTGCAATCTGCTGCTGAATTGAACCTTTGAACCATTGAATCATTAATTTTAAAAAATCGCATTTTGCCAGCCAATTACTCAGCATTCCGTGACATGATCAATGATGTTAAAGGTTTTCAGCTCATTGTATTAATCAATTAAGCAAAGAATGTAAACAAAAAAACAACTGTCAGCTGATCTGGGTCCATTGCTGATGAAGTGCTACTTAAAACAATAATGAAGTAATGCCGCAAAACTAAGGGCAAAGGCCTAATTGATTTTTCAAAAGTAAGAACACTCTAAATGCTCAATTAGTTAATAATTTGCCTACTCATTGATTTCTTCAAGGTGTCTGACTGGCAAAATTGAGAAAGATTCTATAATCGCTGTCCTTCTACAAAAAGCTCGTTTCTAGGCATCTAGGAAGGTTAGAAGATCAATTTAGACTTCCATTAATAGTGTAGGAAAATTTCTCCAAGGATGAAAAAGTAACTATCAAAAACAAAGAAATCATCAACTAATAAAACTCTGGGGAACGCTCTGTGAAATGAACCAATTTCATGAAGAATATTAATACATTAAATAGGGAAAAATAATGAAATGATGCAAATATCTATTAGAAATAGCAGACATTTACCAAATGCAAAAGGACAAGTTTGAGACCGAGAGACTTGTGATTAAAATGCTTTTAATTGCTGGTAATGAACTCAATAAAGAGAAATGAACATATGAGGATACTTAGACTTCCTCTAATTATTTTTTTATTCCCTAATTCTGTCTTTTCACTGCACAGGGCAGGTTTTGGTAATGGAACCTGATGCATGGTATGTAGATGGTATAATAGAGATTATTGGTGTTAAAAAAGAATCCAAAAGCATCCTGAGGATAGATTGCAATGCTAACAATTATGAATAGGAGTAGCTGACATTTATTGAACGTCTGCTATGGGCCAGCCATTTTTCTAAGTATTTTACACAGATTAACGCATTTAACCCTCGCAAATTCCTATGAGAAGTTGTCTTCCCAGAGGGTAAGCAGTATTTCCAGAATTTGAGTACAATCTGGCTGCAGGGTCCAAATCTTTACCTTCCCACTCCTTAAAGAAACCATGCACTGTTTTAGCACTTGACGTAGGTTTTCTTGTTTAATCTCACAACCACCCTATGTATTAGTTACTGTTCTAGCTATATTTTACCAACTAAGAAATTCTGATCAAGTAATTTGCTCAAGGACCACAGAGCCAACGTATAGTGTCTTAGGAAATTACAGGATTAATATCAGAACAGGTGGTCTTTAGGCACAGTGTGGACAGACAGGCCAAGCTTCTACCACTAAAGTAGTTGGTGACCTTAGATTTTTTTTTTTAAAAAGACTTTATTTATTTGAGAGAGAGAGAGCACAGGAGCAGGGCTGGGGGAGAAGGAGAGGAGAGAGAGAGAATCTAAGCAGACTCTGTGTTGAGTGCAGAGCCCAACCTGGGCTTGATCTCATGACCCCGAGATCATGACCTGAGCCGAAATCAAGAGTTGGGCGCTTAACTGGCTGAGCCAGCTAGGTGCCCCAACCTTAGATTTTTAATGAAGGAATTTTATTCAAAGTCCTTACTGCCTCTTTTTCTCCTCTCTCTCCTCCCACAATTTTAAACCATCTGACTATTCCTTTTTCAGGGGTACTGTGAAAATACTTTTAACAAGCACAAATTGCATGTAAAAATTACAAAGTTGACTTTGGCATGAGTAAGAATATATAGGTTTATGTGTATAAATATTCTAAAAGTTCACAACTGGAAATTGCCTTATAGGATGGACAAAAAAACAATATTAGCTAAAATATCATGCATATGATAGTTGCTGAGTTAATGGCCAGAAAATAATTTCAGCCTTAAGAACCATCTGCCAAGTCAGGGATCCAGAGGATCAAGAAGCTAGAGGAAGGAGGAAGATAGGGTCCACCCTGAGTACAGGGGCAGGAGCTGGGACCCAGGGCCCAGGCTTTGGTATCTAATTTTAAGTCACCCATGGTAAGCAGCAGCTTCACCAGGCTAACTCCGGATGATCACCAGTTAGTCCCAAAGGAAGGTTGCAGATCTTCTCCTCCAGACCCTCCTATCTCTTGGTTTATCCTCTGGGTAAATACAGATGCAAATAGAGTGAAGCAATAAACACATTTTAAAGAATCCGGAGCATCCACATTTCTTCTTGGTTCATTCCTTGATAACCTTGGGTTAGAACTGTCCTCTATGAATAAAATGTAAGGACACTTAATTAGGATTTATACGATTCTAACCCAAGGTTTTTGTTTTTGCTTTTGTTTTTTGTCAGAAAGGAATTTTTTACAGCTTTGTGAGAGTGACTTGCTTCAGGACAGGAGGAGGAAAGCAAACTGTGTGTGGTGAGTAGGACAGAATCTTTTTCCTTACTTTGGAATTGGACAGCAGCTTGCTTACTACTTATTGTAGTTGGGAGGATTAATCGGAAAATGTATCCTATGTGCCTGGACATTGTAAGTGTTTGATGCATGTCAGTCAGCCACCTCCCCCACCCCCACCTCCATGCACACACACATAACTCCACCAGCTCTCCTTCCCACTTACTTCCTCACTGCAGTGAAGAGACAGTTGCTGTACCCAAGTATTGAATTACTCACCCAGATCTAATCTTCCAAGCTACATGCCTTCTCACCATCTCCCTCCTTCCCCCGCCATGGCTTTTTGTGGGTCTTCCCTTCCTGAGTGAGAATCAAGGGTCCTTTCCTCTTTCTCTTTAACATTACCCCTCTGCAATCAGTCACAGGCATCATCTGAGGGGGGGGGGATTGTGTGAAATATAGAGAACAAAAAGTTATCCTGGCTTTGGAGTTCCAGAATTTGCTCCTGAACCTCATAGTCTTTACAATCACCTTGAAATTAAGGTTTTTTTTTTTTTAATTTATGAATATGAGGATTTTTTTTTCTTTTTCCTCTCTTTCAAGAAAAAAACAAAAAAATTTTTGGTTTTATGTATAGAAAGTCAAAGGAATTGAGTCACAAATTGTATGTCTAACCCCAGACTGGGAAATAGGTAGTTGAAGAATCGGAATACAAGCTGGGTAGATAGATGAGGGTTTTCTTCTACAAGAAGAAAATAGCGTCAATTTCTAGTACATGTGTCTAAGAACGTGGGGCATGCGATAGTAGGGAGGTAGAAGGAAGGCATGACAGAAACCACAGGTGGGTTTAGAGAGAATCCCAGGGTAGAGGGACCTCAACTAATGAAGCTCAGTTGGTGGCCAGTCCTCCAAAGACTTCACCATGACAACCAGCAGCGACACAAGCATGGTGAGGCAGCATCAGAAACAGCGGCAGGGTGTGGCCAGAGAGAACCTGATTCCACCCACTGAAATTTCTTCGGCTCCAAGGAGCATGAAAAAGAGTACGGAAGTGTCTCAATATCTTGAGAGGACCAGAGACATGCATGAGGGGGGCACATCAAACCAGAAGGGACCTTTTATCAGGAGAGGGCAGATCTCGAGCAAGGACATTAATCTGTTACTAGCCACAAACAAAATGTGTTATGTGCATACAGTGGAATCAGCCTTAAAAAGGAAGGAAATTCTGACACATGCTATGACATGAATAAACCCTGGGGACATTCTGCTAAGTGAAATGAGCCAGTCAGAAGGGACAAATACTGTACAATTCCATTTATATGAGATTTCTAAGGTAGTCTGATTTCTAGAGAAAGGGAGCAGGATGATGTTTGCCAGGGCTGGGAGGAGAGGGAATGGGGAGTTATTGTTTAGTGGATTTGGAGTTTCTGTTCTATAAGAGGAAAAGAGTTCTATGGCTGGATGATGGTGATGATTGCACAACAGTGTGAAGGTACTTAATGTCATTGAACAGTGCACTGAAAAATAGTTCCAGTGGGGGCACCTGGCTGGCTCAGTTGGAAATTCAGGAGACTCTTGATCTCTGGGTTGTAGGTTCGAGCCTCATGTGGGGTGTAGAGATTACATAAATAAATAAAACTTTAAAAAAAAAAATAGTCCCAATGGTAAATTTGTGTTATGTGTATTTTACAATTAAAAAAATTTTTTTTAATTAAGGCCAAAAAACCCCACTGTTTTGTAGAAGAACAAGGAATTTCTGTTTTGTCCCTCTCCACACAGCTTCTTCCTGGAAGTCTTTTAAGAATAGTGCTCTCTATACAAGGAATTTATGAGACTACCCAAATCTATATAATTGCCGAATTCACATCAAAGTCTACTGAATCCAAATCCACTGCTTTCTCCATTAACTCTGATAAATATACATTTGAATATATGTGAGCAAACAGCATATACACAGTCATACAGATACACGTATAGTGTGTGTTATTAGGAAACAGAACAATCGGTACATCTTGCTGAGCATTGTAATGTTACCTCTGATTTGTGAATTTCAGACCCATTTATTTTTAAATAACATACTTTCAGCGTGCCTTTGATGTCCAATAATTCTAAGTCAGTTCACAGACTTTGTTCTTTGAAATAGTAAATCAGGGTTACTAAGTATCTGAATACTAAATACTAAATAAGTACTCATTTTCATTGTCTCTGACTCTAAACCAACAAAAATTTATCCTTGCCTGCTCCTTTAAAAATGTATCTGAATTTCATGTTTTTCTCATTTTTATTGAAGCCCAATAAAAAATCTATTGTATATATACTTAAAATTGAAAATAGGTGGCTGTTGTTAAAATTATGGACTGTTTTTATGTTATACAATATTTAGATGTCATTAAAAAGAACTCACAAGTTCCAACAGGCTAAAAGCTTACATTTAAAGTGGTACAAAGGACAAACACATATTTATGACTGTGTGCCTAAGTGCTTATTTTATTACATTTTGTATTCATCTCAAATTTTATTTTGCCATCGATTTTAAAAAGAAATAGGACTTTTTTTCCTCTCGAAGTCATACTTGGAAGAGAAGCAGCATTTTATGGTAGAAGAGCATTGGCATGGGAATATAGATATCCAAGCCCTTCTGCTGTACAATCTTGAGCAAGTAATTTTACCTCCCTTGAGCTCATTTTTCTCCCCAGTAAAGTAAGAGAGTGAGAATAGTTGGACTCAAATATTTTTCCATCTCTCATGTTCCAAGACCTCATGCTTCTGAGACTCTGATGGGCAGGCACATAGCAGCATGGGCTTCATCCAACACTTACACAGTAAACCCATGCTTCGTTCCTTCAGCTGAGTTAGACTAGACCAGTTCAGCTTAACCTATAATTACTGAGGGCCTTCAGTGATGATGATGATAGTGGCAGGTAAGATTTACTGAGCACTCACTGTGTGCCAGGCACTGACTGTGGTAGATTGATCGTAAAAAAAAAAAAAAAAAAAAAGCCCCAATTTTCCAGTCCAATCCCACATCTATGCTCTTTTATAATGTGCCCTTACAGCTCTTCCTGTCATGAGGTGGAGTCTTTCCCTGTCCTCTGAATCTGGGCTTGTCTTGTGACATACTCTGGCCAATAGAGTCCAACAGGCAAAACGATGTGCCAGCTCGGAGCCTAGTCCTCCATGCTTGCTCTTGGAACTCTCCCACCACCAGAAAAACAAGCTCAGGTTAGCCTGCCAAAAGATAAAAGAACATGTGAAACAGAGTTCTCCTAGTCAGGACTCCAGAAATGTGAGAAAGCCCAGCCAAGATTAGCAGAGCTTCCTAGCTGACCCACAGCGAGTCACAGACACATGAGTGAGGCCCCTGGAGTCCAGCTCAGGACAGCAGAAGCACCAAGCTGAAATAATAAGGGGTTCTTATAAGCCACTAAGTTTTGGTGTGGGCTCTTATGCAGAATTATTGTGGCAATACGGAACTGTTACTCTGCTCTAAACATGTTGTAAGGTTTTCTCATTTGCTCCTCACAACAGCCTTATATGAGAGCTGTTATAATTACCCTACTTTAGAAATAAAGAAACTGAATCACAGAGAGATAAATTAATTTGCTCAAGATCATAAAACTGCTATATTTTACATATTAAAAAACACCATCAATTGTAAGATGCACCATTATTTTATATACCACTAAGAAAGATTAAAACTTAAAATAAGACACACCTTAATTTCAGAGAGATCAAAACATGAAAAACAGGGGCACCTGGCTGGCTGAGTTGGTAGAGCATGTGACTCTTGATCTGAGGGTCATGAGTTCAAGCCCCATGTTGAGCATGGAGCCTACTTAAAAAAAAAAAAACCTGAACATCAAAATTCATGTTTCATGTTTCAGTGGTTCCCAAGGGTCCAGGGGAGAGAGAGATAAATATTTGGAGCACAGAGGATTTTTAGGGCAGTGAAATTGTTCTATAAAATGTATACCACCAAGAAGAAACCCTAAAGTGTAAAGTGTGGGCTAAGGTGATAAGGATGTGTCAGCGTGGGTCTATCAGTTGTAACAAATGTATCACTCTGGTGGGATGTTGATTATGGAGGAAGCTATGCATGTTGGGGGCAGAGAGTATTTGGGAAATCTGTGTACCTTCCCCTCAATTTTTCTGTGAACCTAAAACTGCTATAAAAAATGAGTTCTTTTTTTTTTTTTTTTTTTTTTAGTAAGCTCTTTGCCCAACTTGGGGCTTGAACTCTGGACCCCGCTATCAAGAGTCTCATGCTCTACTGACTGAGGTAGCCAGGTACCCCTAATTTATATTTCTTAAAAATGAAAAAGAAGAAATGCATCTTAGAATTGATGAAATAAGGAGTAAATGGTGGGGGTCAGGCCTTTGGGTTGGGCATTGTCACTTATTTGAAATAATTTAAGTTACTTGAGTATTTAACTGGTTTGAGAATTGTATGCACCTTTTACAGTTCTCTGGGCTAGCGGATGATGTGGAAGGGATCTGCTCCTCTTAAAAATCCTTTGTTAGTGCTCTGAAATTTAAAATTGTTCTCTGCCCAGTTCTGTGAACTGTACTATATCCCTATGCTCTAACCAGGACTCCTATTCTTTGCTGTATACTTCATTGCCTGCATTATTTCATTAACATTTCCTCTTCCTAAATCCCTCTCTGGTTGGTTGATCTTCTAAAAATTCCTCCAATTTATCTATGTCTCTTAAAAGAAATTAGGTGCTCACTTACTAAATATAGTATTAACGAGACCTAATCACCAGTGCTGAATTAGATTAATTACCTTGCTTGTTTGGAATGTGACACTCATCAATCAATTAATATTCCACATATGTGTGGTTCCCTCATTGTATTCCCTAAGACAGATTAGTCTGATGAGGGCTTTTGGAGGTAGATAGACCAAGATCAAATATTGCTTCTTTCTGCCACTTGCTATTTATGTAACCTTGGATAAGGTACTTAACATCTGTGAGATCCAGCATCCTGATGTAAAAATGTATATAAATACATTCCAGCCTGAATCATTCAAGATTTGTTCAAAGAAGCACAATTACTAGAAGAAGATCGATAGAGATATAAATATAGATATAGATGTGATTTGGTCCAGAGACTGGACCGTATACAGTTGTGGTTTGATTAGACCATCTAGGTGAGGCTGTCACTCCTGTGTCTGCTGCTGTAACTCAAAATCAGAGGGCCAGCAGTCTAGAAGAGATGAATGGGAAGCAGGGTATAAGGACAAATAGGAAACCTCGAGGCTCCAGAGAATCCACAAGAACGTTCTGGATCCCACATTGGTCTCTCGCTATCTCCAAGATTCCAACATCAATGATGGGGGTATCCTTCTGGAGAAGTTTCTCCTTACATCCCCTTTTTAAAGGCCTCATAATATTCCACTGTGTGTATGTAGCACATTTTCTTTATTCGTTCATCCCCTGATGAACACTTAAGCTAAACACACACCTGACCAAGGAACCAGTGAAACTGAAGGAGGACATACAGCAGTTGCTGGAGTTGCTGCAGATCTGGCCACTTTCTTTTAAAGATTTATTTACTTGAGAGAGAGAGAGAAAGAGAGAGTTTGGGTGGGGGGAGGAGCAGAAGGACAGGGACTGTGCTACCCAGGTGCCCCAGATCTGGCTGCTTTCTCATACCAAAGGATGAGCCACAACGGTGCTAGGGACGCTGCACTTACTGTTATATTTAGCAGATAGGAATGCTGAGTGCCTAGCTAAATTTACATTTCAGACAAATAATAAATAATTTTTAGGTATAAATACATGCCTCATATTGCATATAAATACGTTTTAATGTAAGTATATTTCAGGCAGTATTGAGACATACTTATACTAAAAATTATTTTTGTTTAGGGGTCCCTGGGTGGCTTAGTCAGTTAAATGTCCGACTCTTGGTTTCAGCTCAGGTCATGATCTCAGATCAAACCTGGTGACGGCTCTCCACTCAGCAGGGAGACTGCTGGAGATTGTCTCCCTCTCCCTCTCCATCTCCCTCTGCCCCACCTCCCACTCATGCTCTCTCTCTCAAGTAAATAAATCTTTTTAAAAAATTCTTTTATTTATCTGCAATTCAAAATTAATTGGGCATCCTGTATTTATTGACAACCCTACCTGCTCTGGCCTTCAGAATCTAAAAAGATTATGCATGTTACTTTGCTTTTACCTTTCAATTCATACAAAAAGTCTCTTGTGGGCACATCAAAACAACAATGATATACTGCCTCAGACCCATTAATCAAAAGAACGGAAAACAAGTGTTGTTTAAGGTACAGAGAAATTGGAAGCCTTGTGCATTGTTGGTGGGAATGTGAAATGGTGCAGCTGCCATGCAACAGTAAAGGTGTTCCTCATGGTATAAAAATAGAGCTACCATATGATTCAGCAATCCCCCTTACGGGTATATAGCCAAAAGAATCAAAAGCAGGATCTCAAAGAGATATTTGCACACAATTCACAGTAGCCAAGAGATTGAAGAAATGCGAGTATCCATCGACGATGAATGGAGATACAAAATGGGGTACATATGTACAATGAAATATTATTCAACCTTAAGGAAGGAGTTTCTGGCACATGCCACAATATGCATGAACCTCAAGAACATTAGAGTAAGTGAAATAGGCCAGTCACAAAAGGATAAATACTATATGATTCCACTCATATGAAGTATCTGAAGTAAACAAATTGATATAAAGTAAAAAAGTAGTTTCTGAGGACTGAGAGGAGATTAATGCTTAACATAGTTTCAGTTTTGCAAGTTGAAAAAGTTCTAGAGCTCTGTTGTGCAACAATGTGAATACACTCATCACTACTGAATGGCACACTTAAAAATGTTTAAGATGGTGGGGCACCTGGGTAGTGTCCAACTCTTGATTTCAACTCAGGTCATGATTTCAGGGTTGTGAGATCGAGCCCCATGTTGGGCTCCGCGCTGGGTGTAGAGCCTGATTAAGATTCTCTCCCTCCTTCTCCCTTCTCCTGCGCTCTTTCTCTCTCACTCTCTCTCTCCTTCTCTAAGAAAGATAAATAATAGTAATAATAATAAAATGTTTAAGATGGTAAATTTAATATGTTTGTAACCATAATTAAAAATAAGATAAAATAGAATAAAATAAATAATAAGATAAAATAATTTTTAAAAGTCCTTTGTGGCTCATGCTGATTAGAAGGAAATTCTGATAGGAGAAGGGAATTCTGGAAATATTAGCTCCAGCTTAGCTGAATTAACAGACAAATCCTCCACACAACACAATTCATAATATTTGGAGGATTTAATGGGGGAATGTACTTGAGACCACTTTGTAGGTATATACGCTCAGTGTCTAATCTTTACTATAAAGTTTCTACACTTTCTTATACAGCAAAATTTTCTGGCCTCATATGTCACATATTCTTATGTGAAAACCCCTCATCAGTCCTTTCCAATGGCACAATTTTAACCTCACCTTCCCCTACTAAGGTAGAGTGCTATCCACAGCCAACAACAACAAGTAAAAAGGTGTAAGCAAACCTATGTGGTTCTAGAACACATTGGTCTATGACTCAGAGTTGGGGTCCTTTTAAGACCATGGTTGGAATGGGAAATTCTGTCCTTCAAGAACAGGAAAATTGAAGGGCGCCTGGGTGTCTCAGTCTGTTAAGCATCTGCCTTCAACTCATGTCATGATCCTGGAGTCCTGGGATCGAGTCCCACATCAGGCTCCCTACTCAGTGGGGAGTCTGCTTCTCCCTCTCCCTCTGACTCTCTCCCCCAGATGTTCTGTCTCTCACTCTCTCTCTCTTTCTCAAATAAATAAATAAAATCTTTTAAAAAAAAAAAGAATAGGAAAATTGAATTTTCCAGTGTCTCACTACAGAAGAATTTTAGATGCCAAAGTTGCACAGATGCCAATAAACAAAAATGTCTGTACCAGAAGTGGAATGTAAGAGAACATATCAGAGAAGACAACAGACCCTTTACAGTATGTCTGCAGTGCAAGCCACAGGTAGAATTTATGAGCCAGGAGAAAAGAAAAAGGTTGACATAGTGGTACTGTGGCCCCGGGGATGACGGCACAGCCTCTGGCATGAAGGGCCAGATGAGAGAGGGAGCACTGCATTATGGGAAATGGCATAGTATGGAAGGGATGGAGCCCTTTCACTCTTGAGTTTCTTAATTACCCTTCTCTTCGCCATCATCTCTATTATGTTCTCTTAGTCTATTAGGTTTCCTCAAACTTCTTCCCTTTTTTAATTCTCCTATACCTCTTTCCACTATCTTCTACCCACAAGACAAAATCCACTATTGACATCACTATGCCCTCCCAATCATAGGCAAATGGGCTGTAACATATCAAAATAAGGGGTATCATTATGGATGATTAGCACCACAACATGACAACACAGTCAGTAGCATTCCACACTCTTCTCTCTAGCAGCAAGTATGTACCAGATGGGATATGGTCTTTGGCAAAACTAGCCAGAAATAATATAGTTCAGATGGTATAACTATTAAAAGATTCCCCCAAATGGAATATTTGTCCTCTTGTTCCCCTCCCTCAACCAGATGTTATTTCTGTTACCTGGATGTGGTTCTATTATCCATGCCAAAGTCTTATATTTTCAAAAAGACACATTCTTCTCCAACAGACCACATGCCTGAGGTGCAAGGTCATAGGATTAACCAAGCTTTATAGATAGCTTATCCCAGTGGTTCACAGAGACCTGTACAAGAACTATGCTCAACAGATGGGAGGTGCTCAATACATATTTGGCAAGCACATGTTTGAATGAATAAGTGGTTTAAATGAATAAGGACTTGCTCGGGACTGTGCTATGTGATGTTCCATATGATATTTTTACTTCTCTGCCAGGTAACCCCCTTCTCTGTGTTCTTCTATCTCTGCTACAACTGATTTTGCCTCTTGTACTCTCAAATGTGTACAATATGAGTAGATATTATTGTTGTGGTGGTTGCTGGTGTAATGGGAGAAGCTGGGTTTTACCTTGAGTTGATGGTGAACAAAATAGAGAGAGCACCAATTTGGAGAAAGAAGTGGCTATGAGAATATAGGCCATCTGGAGATTCAGAGAAATCTAGAATAAGGTATTGGAATTTTGTACATGGATTTAAGGGTAACTTTAAGTTAGATTCATCTAGTCCTCAAGGAACTGGGAGAATCTAGATGACATCTGAATTATGCTTTATTTGTTTGTTTTAAAATTACCTTTCTCCATGAAATGGGTATGATAGCCATCCCTATTAAAACATCTTCCCAATGCAGTCTCCTTTAAAAAAAAAAAAAAAGAGTTTATTTGACACAGAGAGAGAACACAAGCAGGGGAGTGGCAGGGAGAGGGAGAAGCAGGCTCCCCGTTGAGCAGGGAGCCTGATGCGGGACTCGATCCCAGGATCCTGGGATCCTGACCTGAGCTGAAGGCAGCCGCTTAACCAACTGAGCCACCCAGGCACCCCTCCAGTGTGGTCTCCTGATTAAAAAAATTATAATATTTTCCAGGAAAACACACACACACACGCACACGCAAACATGAACACACCTAAAAAACATGAAAGAATTATACACTGAACTGTTAATGATTATGTGGAAATACAGGAGATATTCACTCTCAACTTTTTTTCCGTATCATTTGAAGTTTTTTTAACTATTGTGTATTACTGTTGTAGTTGGGGAAAAAAAGGATTTATAAAATCTTTTTGTAAAAGAAGATTTACAACTGCCTTACAAGCTTGACAAGTACATCATCACAGTAAGAAATTTTAAGACACCTCTCTCAACAATTGAGAGTGAAGGGGATCAGGATTTGCCACCCCAAAAAGTGACATTTTGACTTAGGAATTATTTTGTGTTGATAGCATTTTGTTCCTTAAGGCCTTTGCATGCTTAACAGCAGAGCTTTCCAGAGGAACTCAATTGTCATAAATCCCCTCCCCAAAGTAATTCTAATCTTTTCTTCTCAGAGCGAGAAGTTGGCACCCACACCCAGACAGACATGTCACAAATGATCACTTCTCCTACCTGTTCTCCCAGAGGCCCATTTATCTTTCCAAAAACTCATTTGCTTTTCCATAAGTGCTCTTGCTTCTCCTCCCTTACCCCTACTAGTTAGATACATAGACCTCAAGTTCTAACCACCCTTTGAGTTATTCATCTCTAAATGCCTCTGTGTATATGTGCAGTGCACATACTAATAAACTTCTGTTCATTTTTCCCTTTTTAATCTGTCTTTTCTTAGTCTAACTTACAGAGCCCCAGCCAATGAATCTGAAATGGGTAGAGGAAAAAGATTGTTTCTTCCCCTATAATAGCTAAAGTTGGAAAACAAGCAAACAAACAAAAACTTTGCCAATTGTGTTATGAGTAAACTTGACCTGATGGATACATGTAAAACATTGCACACAGCAACTGAAGAAGATATGGGATGTTTATAAAAATTCACATGTGTTCAACCATAAAGCAAATATCAAGTATCAATAAATTCTTTAATAATCAGTATCATACAGACCAGATTAGTTGACCAGAAGATAATTAACATCAAAATCAATGACAAAAAATTTTAAGTAGCCCGCAAGAACAAAAAGAAATCATAATTGAAATGAATAAACACTTAATAATATTATATATCAAAAGTTGAAGGATATAACTAAAGTGTTTAGGGGGGAATTTATAGCCCCAAAATGTATATGTAATTAGAAAAACAGAGAACTTTAAACCTAGGCTCTGAACATACAAAATAAGAAGGTAAGGGAGGACTACAATAAACCCATAATGATAGAAAGAAGAAAATAATAAAGATAGGGGGAAAATTAAATGAAATAGGAAACAAATATGTAGCAGTGACATTCACCTCAGCCAAAAGTACATTACATCAAAAAATTAATAAAAATGACAAACCACTGGAAAGATTGATCACTAAAGAGAGAAAACAAAAATAAACAAGATGAGGAATTTAAAGAGATACAATTACAGATGCATTAGAGACAAAAATACCACAAGTTTTTAGAAACTTTTGACCAATAAATTTTAAAACTTCAGTGAGATGACAAACTCTTTAAAAATACTGGGTTACCAGAGCTGCCTCAAAAAGAAATAGAAAACCTAAATGACCCTAAAACCAATTTTAAAAAATCACTCATTTAAAATCTTCCACAAAGAAGCTCAGTCAGTTTTACAGTTGTGATCTATCAGATTTTCATTTTGCTGTTACACAAATTCTATGAAAGAATAAAAAAAGTAGGAACATTCATCATGGCCCAGGTAGGTTTCTTACAGGAGAGGACTCTGGTTCAAAACTTCAGAAAATCTTGTAATGAACTCTTTCTGGCAATATGGCAGGCTGGGCTCATATAATGACACTTGCCCTGAAACCAACTGAAAATTCAAGATTTTTAAAAATCATCTTCTAAGCATTGAAGGGCTGGATAGAAAGCAAGTAATGCTCTGACCAGAAACGGAAGGGATGTGTATACTCAGAAAGCAATGGAACATTGAAGCTAGCCTTCAACATGAGAGCATCTACTAAATCCTACAGAATTAATCTTTGGTTTGTCATAGCCTTACTGGTATAGGAACTAGGTCCAGGGCCACCCAAAGTAAAAAAAAATAAATAAATAAAAAAGAAAAAGAAACATTGTCTCCCAAAGCTGAGACTTCAAAGGGCCTCATCCTCAAAGGTGAACTAGAAATAAAGCTTCCATTTAACACCCTCAAGTCTACAAGGACAAATGCCTATTTGTCTATTTCTTTAGCAAAAAGGAAAAACTCTTTTTATTTTTAAAGATTTATTTATTTGAGAGAGAGAGAGAGAGCATATGCACAAGTGGGAGGGGCAGAGGGAAAGAGGATCTCAAGCAGACTCCCCACTCAGTGAGGATTCTTTGAGAATCGAGATTTTGTGTTTAACCTTTAGAACACGTGGCAAGAATTTCTGTTGGTTGTGGAGAGGCGACTTCCACATCATAAGCCCCTCTCTATCTGTCTTGTTAAAGAAACCCATCAGTTTTTTCTTGGATATTTATCAGGCTATAAATCTGCCTTTCCAAATCTTGTAATAGCTCATTGTGGCCCTTCCTACTGGCAGCCACGAAAGAACCAAGTGGTGTTCTAGTTTGCAGCTGTGGTGCTGAAGTCACTGGTTTGCCCTTCCCCAGATCTTTGAGACTTTGTTGTGGTCTCCCCTCCGCCAGTGGCAAATGCCCCTTGATGATTGCCTTTTCCCGTTTTAAGTCTGAGGCTGACACAGGGTCATAAAAACTAGGAGTCCCTTTCTGGGCTTTTCAAAACTTAAGTGGCATCTGTGATTTAAAGAAATCCACCTTGTCTTCATGGTCATTTTTTACATAGTTAGGATCTAGAGTTCACAGATCTCTGGCCTATAATACAAGGAGATTTACAATGAGATGCGTCAATATACAAGGGTGATCCCAAGGACAATTCAGCCATAGGGGGTAGTCAAGAGAAGGTCACAGAGCACAGTCCATCCAGGTGCAAGGTAGTTTTAGGCTAGAATTCTGGTCTCCAATTGGAAAGAACATGTTGATATAGAATACATTATTGACCTGGTATTACACAGATATGCAGGGAAGGATTATGGTCAGAACAATGCCTTGTAAATGACCCTCCCATGTTCTCCACTTGCATCAGTCATGATAATTTCAGTGACCTGAGTTCAGCAGAGAGCAGAACTGCAGCTCACATGTCCATCCTGATCACTGGAGGGTCTCAAGCCACTTGCGCTTTCATTCCATAAGTTACTTAGTTTTTCCTTAATGTCATACTTTCCCTTCTCCATTTTGTCAGAGCACTTCAGAGTGAGGAAAAAATCCAGTTGATATTTGATATTTAGGGTTTCACATACATGTGGAAATTGTGTCCCATAATACAAGAACCTTGCTCTAAGTCTGTAATCCTCAGCAAGAAACCTTTCCCCACATCAAGTTATTTTTGATACTAATAACTCTTTGGTGAATCCAAGGAGCAAATATAGAACAAGCAGGACATGGGTATAATCCCCTGGATAAAAAATTCATAGTCATTTTCTGAGTGAGGGACCTACACCTGCCCAATGGAACCCTTTTTTGCCCTCGTACTGGCTTCCCTGCCTTATAAGTATTATAAGTGGCAAAAATGGAGCAGAGCACACAATGAGGTCCTACTTTTGAGGAATCTAAAGCAGTCTGTTATTATTGTTGTTATTCTATTATTCCCCAAGTGTGTCACTAATTGGAATGTATAGACTAGGACAAGGAGCAGGGGATGAGGCCATAGGAAGCTAATCTGCATATAGCCAGAGCCTGTGAATAGGACGCACTGAGTCACCTATTGTGTGTAAGTAGCCTTTTAAGAATTAGGGCTCTGGGGCCCCTGGGTGGCTCAGTTGGTTAAGCATCTGACTCTTGATTTCAGCTCAGGTCGTGATCTCAGAGTTGTGAGATTGAGCCCCACGTTGGTTGCGCTCTGCACTGGGCAGAGATTCTGCTTAAGATTCTCTCTCTCTCCCTCTCCTTCTGCCTCTCTGTGATTTAAGGTGACAATTTATGGTATCATTCTATTCATGTTCCCTTTAATCAGAAAATACATTTGCCTGAAGTATCTATCTACATTTTTTGTTTCTATACTCTTTAACAATACAACAAATTAGGCACTAATACCAACATGACTGAAAGTAGGAGTCAATACTTTAAGTTAGCTTTTCTCTTTTGTACAAAATTATATACTAATAGTTTTCAGCCTTAAAGTGTGTCAGTTGACCAGAGCCATTATCCTCCTTTTGGTGTTCAAATTGTCTCAAGTACACTTTAAATAGGTTCCTGTGGTCTTTTGACACAACACCATTAATCTTTAGAGGCTCCCGAGCTTTCTGACACAACTAGATGTTCAGTCTCACATCGAACCTTCCAGCACAGACGTAAAATCAACCATTTCTCCAAGAGGTCCTGTGCTCCCGGGCACTAAGTGTGCATCACAGAATGACCTTGCTCCTGGGCCACGTCACTGAACAGGGCTAAAAATCACGTATTTCCCCCGTGGACTAGTATGGATTCTTTTTTTTTTTTTTCAGCTTTGTTAAGGTAAAATTGTTAAATAGAAATTGTACGTAATTAAAGTATACAACTTAATGTTTTGATATTCACACACATTGTAAAACAAACACCACAATCAAGATGATTAACAAATCCATCACTTCACAGTCACTATTTTCCCCCTTCCTTCCTTCCTTCCTTCCTTCCTTCCTTCCTTCCTTCCTTCCTTTGTAGTGAGTATGCATAAGATCTACCCTTTTAGTAAATTTTAAGTATACAGTACAGTATTGTTAACTGAATTGTATAACTGTAGTCACCGTACTGTACATTAGATCTCCAGAACGTACTCATCTTGCATAACTGAAACTCTGTAAACTTGGACAACAGCTCCTCATTTCCCCGTCCCCCTCACCCCTGGTCACCACCATTTGGCTCTCTCTTTCTATGAAACTATTTTAGATGCCACATATAAGTGAGATTATGCAGTATTTGTGTCTCTATGTTTGGCTTATTCACTTAGAATAGAGTCCTCCATGTTCATCCACATTGATGCAAATGGCAGGATTTCCTTCTTTTTTAAGGCTGATAATATTCCACTGTATACATAGATGAAACAGGTATAGATACCTATATCCTGTATGCATTGCCACATTATTCACAATAGCCAAAATATGGAAACAACCTGAATGTCTACTGATGGTTGAATGAAAAAAAGAAAAAATAAATAAATAGGAACTGTACATCATTGGAAAGATTAACCTGAGTTCATGCCATTTCACCATGGATGAAGAAAAGGACAGATTTCTGTGGACAACTAACAGTCTCTGTGTTAGTCTATTACATTGGAGCAATTATGAATGAAATCAAAGTGTTACTTTTCTTGAATTTTAACATAAATAATTCTTTAGGTGCAGAAACACTATATCCAAATATTGATCTAATAACATGAAAATAAAGATAAATTAAATTTCCTGACATGCCTTAATTTATGTCTTTCATTAAAGCATAACATATCTTTCTGAAATATTTATTAGAACGTTCCTTACCTAATGTTCAAAATTTTTTCAACTTAGTGAAAATTAGATATCAATTGCATGCATTTGTCACAAAATGGTCTCCTTTCGTACCTACTGAAACCAACAAAACTGAAAAATATTTTAAAACTTTGTGTGATAAAAGCAATAATTTATTTTAATTGGCTTTATGTGGGTAGGATAATGTCAATTGTTTAGAAAACCTTTATGGCCTATCATTTCCATGTAAATTAGGTGAACCATTTAACAAACTGAATATATTATCCAAGTAAAAGAAGCAAGAATGCTGTGATATGACAATGGAAATTGGTGATTGAGTACATCAATTCTCTGAGAGCCCTAAACATGCCAGTTTAATCAAATTTCTGTTTCTGCAGCAATATAAATAAGTAGAATCGGTAGAATAAATCAAGAAGGCTTAAAGATTTAATCTAGGAATGTGGTTGATTAAATCAGGCCACTAATTCTTTGACACCCCTCCCATAAACAATAGGGCCTTCTCCTCTTGAATCTGGGTGGGTTAGAGGACTGTTTGACCAATAGAATATGACACAAGTGACAATGGGCTAATTCTCAGACCAAGAGATTGACAGTTGCTACTTCCTAGCCTCTTGGAGCAGTGGTTCTTGGAGCCCTAACTTACCATGTCAGAAGTCTGATGACGCTACTGAAAAGATCCTAAAAATAGACCCTGAGACTACACAGAAAGAGAAAACAAGTCAACTGAGCCCAGTCTTCCAGCTGTCCTCACCAGGGCACCAGATATGTGCCCTTGGAGTCTCCAGACCAGACTAGCCTCCTGCTGAAAAGCACTAGGTGAAACCAGTTGGTACCTTGCAGAGTAGAAGACTCACTCAGCTGAGCCCTGTCCAAACTCCTGACCCTGCAGCTCAGGAGCATAATATATTGATTGTTTTTTACAAACAACTGTGTTTGGAATATTTGTTACACAGAAATAGATAACCACTGGTGTGCGTGGGTGGCTCAGTTCATTATCTCAGGGTCCTGGAATGGAGCCCCATGTTGGGCTCCCTGCTCCACAGGGAGCCTGCTTCTCCCTCTCCCTCTGCCTGCCTCTCCCGCTGCTTGCGTGCATGCATACTCTGTCTCCCTGTCAAATAAATAAAATCTGGAAAGAAAGAGAGAGAGAGAGAGGGAATAGGAAGGGAGGAAAGAAGGGAAGGAAGGAAGGAAGGAAGGAAGGAAGGAAGGAAGGAAGGAAAAGAAAAGAGAAAAGAAAAGAAAAGAAAAGAAAAGAAAAGAAAAGAAAAGAAAAAAGAGAGGAAGAAAGAAAGAACCAGAAAAAATAGATTGAGTTTTGGGTATTTAAAATGGGAACTCTCCGTCCATAACATCGTAGTCTACATGTCCTGAAAAACCTCCCATTGCAAAACACTTCAAAATACTGGATAAAACATTTTTTGAAAAATTATTTTAAATGCATAGCTAAGCTCACAAGAGGATAAAAAAGTATTCAGAAGTGAAGGAGCCCAGGATGAATCTGGACTAGTAAGCAGGGCTAATGCTGGCAGCTGTCCAAGGACATTGGCTCCAAAAAGTGAGAGCCTTGGGTTTTAATGGCTGAGAGAGAGACAGTCTTGGGCCTTCACAAAATAGAGAATTGGAATGGAGGTGCTGAGTAAGCCAAGAGCCTACAGGGTTGTGCCCTGAATGAGAGACTGAATAGAAAAAATATAAGCTCTGCAAAGGGATATAACTGGGAAACTATTTTTGGCCTTCAGCTAAGGAAAAGCAGAAGAGGAGATTTCTTCTGAGACTCTGTTAATAGAATCAGTCCTCAAATGGATTTGGGGCTCCAATTCAAAACTACCTGCATCCTCCAAAAAAGCAAAGAAATTAATTTAAAGTGGTCTGAAAATGGGAACAATTTTGGGTACCTAACAAAAGTCAAGGCAGATCCCCTCTAAGGAACAGACTCTTCATCATGATCTAGTTCAAATTCTTACAAATAAGGGAAGTAACAGGCTGGAGTGGACTTGTGCCAACTTGCAAGAGCCGTTGTCCACATCTCTTCCCGGCTCCACATTCGGCAACACCACACTGGTCGTTTGTAATTAGCTGTGTTGGGTGTATCTACCCCACAGAAATTGGCGAACACCACAAATTGGGTCTTATTTTTGTTAAGGGAGCCACTCTATCAGCACAATAGTAGATAAAGGCCCATATCCATGAACCGTTAGAGACTCCACAACAAACCACAAACAAGAACCAGTAGAAAACAGCATGGTTAGGCTCCTAAAGTATTCATATGATTGAATTATAAGATACAGTATATGAAGTAAGAATCTTTTGTATGCTTACAGAAAGAATCACAAACATGGGCAAAGAACAAGAGATTATAGAAGGTGATTCATAGATTTGAAAAAGAGCTTAAGATTTTGGAACAATAATTCTAGAGTACTCCACCAACTACAATTCTGCCATTGGTCCTTACCCTGTTCTAGAAAATATGCTTCTGGTGTGACATTTTTTTACTGACTGGTCAAATGGTATTATAGCCATATCTGATGAATTAAAACAATACTAAATTTTTGTTGGTATTTTTGTATTTTTTTATGAAATAAATCATCTTTACAAATATTTAATGAAATGTATCATCTTTACAAATATCATCTATTACAAAACTATATGTTAGGTCTTTATCCCCAGCTTCTGAAGCCCTTCAGGAGTGAAAGAAGGGATAGAAGTGATTTGTGCTAAGAAGGCAACTCTTGGCGGGCCCCTAGATAGCGTTAGAATGGGAGGCTAGTTGCCAGAAAGAACAAACCTTGATTCAAAGCTTAGAACATTCAGCCATACATGTCAGGAGTAAAATTGCTGGGTCCTACAGTAAATATATACACAACTTTGAAGAGGTTGGCAGTTTCTCAGAGGGCATTATTTTATATCCTCTCTAGCAGTGTGTGAGAGTTACAGTTTTTCTGCAATCTTGCTTCTACTTGCTATTGTTGGTGTATTTATTTTTAGCCATTCTGGTAAATATATAGTGACTTGTCTCTTGTGGTTTTAATTAGCATTTCCCTGATAACTAACGATGTTGAAGATCTTTTCATGGACTTATTGACCTTGGCCTATCTTCTTTTACAAAGTGTTTGTTCAAATCTTTGCCCACTCTTTGTTGGACATCTTTTGTTGTTCATCTTCTTATTATAGAATTAGAGTTCTTTATACATGTATATATTTATATATTCTGGATATACATCCTACATATATCAGACATATGTATTGGAAATATTTTCTCCTAGTTCATGGTTTGCCTTTTTATTTTCTTAATAGTGTCTCTCAAAGAGCAAATGGTGAAATTTTTATGAAGTTAAATTTATCACAATTTTTTTTCTTCTGTTTCATGATTTCTGTGATCTAACTAAATATTTTGTCTATCCCAAGACCAGGAAGATTTTCTACTATGATTTTAGCTTTATAGCTTTATATTTTATGTTTCATTTCAAATAAATTTTTGTGTATGGTATATGATGAAAGTTGGGTTTTATTTCTTCTATTATATATATCCGGTTATTCTAGCACCATTTATTGACAATGCTGTTCTTTCCCCTTGATTACTTGGCACCTAATTGAAAATTATTTGACTATATAAGTGTGCAGGCATATTTCTGAATGCTCTTTTCTATTCCATTAAACTATGTTTACATCTTAATATCAACACCCTTATCCTTATTATGGTAGCGTTATAATAAAACTTCACATTAGATAATGTTAAGTCTTGCAACATTGTTCTTTTTTCAAGGTTTTTTGTTTTGGCTATTCCAAATCCTTTTCTTTTCCACATATGCTTTATTATCAACCTGTCCATTTCTACAAAGAAATCTGAAATTGGACTGAAACTTGAGGTCAAATTAGGGAGAATTGTCATCTTAACAGTACGCATTCTTCCAACTCATGAGTATAGTATCTCTCTCAAATTATTTGGGTCTTCCTTATTTTTCCTCAGCAGTGGAAACTATTGTACAAGTCTGGCAGATAGTTTACCAAATTTATGCCTAAGTTTCATGGTTTGGGATCTTATTCAAACTAGTACTTTTTAAATTATATTCTAATTGTTCATTGCTAGTATCTGAAGATACAACTGGTTTTTTGTCTCTTGACCTTATATCCTCCCAATTTGCTAAACTCCCTTGTTAAATTCATCTCCAAGTCTTATATGATTTTAGATGGCTTTGCAAATGATTTTTGTATCTCAATTTCCAATTATTCTATATTGATATAAAGATACAATTGGCTTTTATAAATAACTTGTATCCTGAGAATTTGCTAAACTCACTTATTAGTTCTAGAAGTTTTTGGTAAATTCCGTAGGACTTTGTACCTACAACCTACCTGCTTTATAATCATGACATGAAGATTATAGTTCTTTTCTGATTTATATACATTTTACTTATGTTTCTTGCCTTATTTCATAGACTAATTTTTACAGTACAATGCTGAATTGTAATATTAAGAGTGGATATTCTTATCATATTCCCAATCTTAAGATTTTGTGAATGTGTGTCCTTACACCATTAACAATGTCAGTAGGTTTTGTTGTAGATGCCTTCCATCAGGCTAAGGAACTTCACTTCTATTCCAAATTTTCTGAGTTATTTTTCTTATAAGATGGTATGAATTTTGTCAATTTTTTCTACATCCAATGATGTACAATTTTTCTCCTTTATTTTGTTAATATGATTAATTAAATTTATTTTTAATGTTGATATTTAATCAACCATACGTTCTTGGCTCACATTCTATTATACTTTCATATACTGCTAGATTTCATTTGCCAATATCTTATTGAGGATTTTCTGGGCTTTGCTCATGATGAATATTGGCATGTAGTTTTCTTTTAATTGCTTTGTGTGGTTTTGGTATAATGGTAATGCTGCTTTCATAAAAATAAGTTAGGAAGTATTCTCTCCTCCTCCTTCCTAAAAGGTTTTCTATAAGATTGGAATTATTTATCTCCTAAACATTTCATGGCATTGTGTGAAGCAATCTGTCTCTGGAGATTATTTTGTGGAAAGTTATTTATTATTTGTGGAAAACAAATTTAGTTTATTTAATTAATATGGGGCCATCCTATGTTCTGTTTCTTATTAAATCAGTTTTGGGTGCACCTGGGTGGCTCAGTCGTTAAGCGTCTGCCTTCGGCTCAGGGCGTGATCCTGGAGTCCTGGGATTGAGCCCCACATCAGGCTTCTCCTCTGGAGCCTGCTTCTTCCTCTCCCACTCCCCCTGCTGTGTTCCCTCTCTCACTGGCTGTCTCTCTTTCTGTCAAATAAATAAATAAAAATCTTTTTTAAAAAATCCATTTTAGTAGCATATATTCAAGGAATTTATCCATTTGCATTGGTTGTAGGATGTATTATCCTGAGATTGTTGATAATATTCCTTTGTTTCAATGTCTATATTCTTATATTGCTGTTTTATCTCTTTTTTTCCCCTTGATTTAGCCAGAGGTGTTCCTGTCTAACCAGAGATTTATCAATTTTATCAGGGTATTTTTCCCCCCAAAGAACTAAGCTTGGATTCATTGGGTTTTTAATTTTTTTAAATTATTTTTTACTCATTTTATGTATGTGTTTTCTTCTCCTTAGTTTTGGTTTAATTTGTTCTTTTTCTAGGCTATTACAATGGATGCTTATTAAATCATTGATTTTTTAAAATTTCTACTTCCTAGTAGCTATAGATGTCATTGTGAGTACTATGTTAACTATATCCCACAAATTTTTATATGCTTTTTTCTTTTCCATTCCATTCTAATTTTTTTTTGTGATTTATTCTTTGACCCATGGATTGAACTTCTATATGTTTGAGGATTTTTGAGTTCTCTTCTATTATTGGCCTTTAACTGAATTTTGTTGTCTTCAGGGAACATATTATGTATGAAATATTTTTATTCACACTTCTGACACCAAATGTGTGGGGGTTTTTTCCCACACCAACTACAATACAATTCAATTCTGACACTAACTATTCAGAATTAGCACAGACCCCACAAGTAAAGGGCTCAGTCCCACAAGACTGCCCTACTTTACTTACCTATCCTAAGTCTTAAGTCTCCTATACTTATGACTGATCAGCTATAAATCAGAGGTTCCCATGACCCCTCTTCAGGTTTAATAATTTCCTATAATGGCTCAGAGAATTCAGAGAAATGCTTTATTTATTATTAATAGTTTATTATAAAGGATACAACTCAAGAACAGCCAAATGGAAGAGATGAATAGAACATGGTGTAGGGGAAGGGATATGAAGCTTCCATGCCCTCTCCAGCTACGCCCCATTCCCAGCTCCTAAATGTGTTTCCCAACCAGAAGTTTTCCAAACTCCCACATTTAGAGATTTTTGTGGAGGCTTCATTATGCAGACACGATTAAGTTAATCATTGGCTATTGGTGATTAACTCAATCTCTAGCCCCTCTGATCCCTCCAAAATTTGGTGTGTGGAGCTGAACATTCTAACCCTCTAATCATGTCTTGGTCCTTTTGCCCTATTTATTTATTTATTTATTTATTTATTTATTTATTTTTAAGTAGGCTCCACACCCAATGTGGAGGTTGAACTCACGACCCTGATATCAAGGGTAACATGCTCCAACAACTGAGACAGCCAGGTGTCCCCTCACGTCTTGGTCCTTTTGGTGACAAGCCCCCATCCTGAAGCTATCTAGGAGCCCACAGCCACCAGTCATCTTGTTAATGTACAAAAGACACCCATCATTCTGGAAATTCCAAGGGTTTTAGAAGGTATATACCAGGAACCAGGGACAAAAGCTAAATATATATTTCTAATTTATTTCTATATATGATTTCAATTCATTAAAATGTAGTGACAGCACAAGCAACAAAAGCAAAAACAAACCAGTAGGACTGCATCAAACTAAAAAGCTTCTGCACAGCACGAGAAATGATCAACAAATGAAAAGCAACCTACGAAATGGGAGAAAATATTTACAAATCAGGTATCCGAACTCATACAACTCAATAGCAAAAAAATAATAATCTGATTAAAAACGGGCAAAGGACCTAAAGAGACGTTTTTCCAAAGAAGATATGCAAATGGCCAATAGGTATGTGAAAAGATGCTCAACAACACTAATCATCAGGGAAATGTGAGTTAAAACCACAATGCGATATCACCTCACACCTATTAGAATGGCTGTTATGAAAAAGATAAGAGATAAGTGCTGGCAAGGATGTGGAGAAGATGGAACATGTGTGCACTGTTTTGGGAAATGTAAACTGATATAACACTATGGAGAACAGTGTAGAGCTTCCTAAAAAATTACAAATAAAACTACCCTATGATCCAGCAAGCGCACATTTGGATATATATCCCAAGGAAATGAAATCACTTTCTCTATGGGATTTCACTTAAATGTGGAATCTAAAAAGAGCTGAACTCCTAGAAACAGAGTAGACTGGTAATTGCCAGGGGCCATGGGTGGGGTTAGGAAAATGGGTGAAGGTGGTCAAATGGTACCAACTTCCAGTTACAAGAGGAATATATTCTGGGATCAAATGTATAGTCAAATTGACTATAACAATATTGTGTTATATAATTGAAAGCTGCTAAGTGAGTAAATGTTAATTTCTCACCATACACACACACAAAAGGTAATTAATTGTGTGTGGTGATAGATGGTAACTAACCTTACTGTGGTGATCATTTCACAATATGTGCATATATCAAATCCTCACATCATACACCTTAACCTTACACAGTGTTATATATCAGTTATACCTCTATGAAGCCAGGGGAAGATGTGTTGACACTTATTTTATGCACTAGTTTTTGACCCCTTTTAGTGAATGTTTTGTGTGCATTTAAAGCAATTTGTGTTTTGATTTTGTTGGATGAAGTCTTCCACAAATGACCATCAGGTGAATTTGGGTAATAGTGGTTAATAGTTTTAAGTTTTCTGTATCCTTACCAATTTTGTTTACTTACTCTCTCAGCTAGTGGGAGAAGATAGTTGAAATCTCCAGCTAGGACGCCTCGGTGGGTCAGATGGTTGAGTGTCTGCCTTCAGCTCAGGTCATGATCTCCAAGTCCTGTGATCAAGCCCCATGTTGGGCTCCCAGCTCAATGGGCTCTGCTTTTCCCTCTCCCTCTGCCTCTCCCCTTGATTGTGCTCTCTCTCTCTCTCTTTCAAATGAATAAACTCTTAAAAAAAAAATGAAACTTCCAGCTATAATTGTGGATTTTTCTGTTTTTCTTTTCAGTTCTGACATTTTTTGCTACATGTACTTTAAAACTCTGTTACTGTTATATACTCATTGATGATTTTTATGTCTTTTTGATGAAAGAATCCCTTTATTATCATGATAAACTGTCACTCTTTATCCCTGGTAGTATTCCTTATTCTGAAGTCTATTTTATGTGATATTAACATAACTCTTCCTGATTTCTACCTCACTGTCTACATGTCAATCCTTTTTTCATCCTTTTCCTTTAAATGTATCTGTATCCTTACATATAAGTTGGGTTTCTTATAGCCATCATGTAATTAGGTAATGCTTTTTCACCTAGTCTGGCGATCTCTATCTTTTAACTATATAATTATATTTAATGTAGGTGTTCACATAATTTGACTTATATTTACTTCTTTTCTATTTTTTCTATTATTCATATGTTCTTTTCTCATTTTATCCTTTTATCTTGCCTTCTTTGAAATTGAGTGTATTTTAGTATTCCATTTATCTTCACTATTGGCTTATTAGTGAGCTCTCTTTGATTTTTTAGTGGTTCTGTGGGGTTTAAAATAAACATCTTTATTACAACCGAACTTCAGTAGTTTTATATTATTTCATGTATAACAAAAGACTCAAAATGATATACTTCTGTTTTTTCACTTCTATATTTTGTGCTATTGTCAATAAGTCATATACTAATTCTATACGTACTGTATACTCCACAGTATATTGCTATTGTTTTGCTTTAAAAGGTTAATTATATTTTCAGGAAATTTAAAAATGACAAGTATTTATTTGCCCACATATTTACCACTTTCAGTGTTTTTTGTTTCTTTGTATCAGTTCAGATTTCCATTAGATATCATTTATGTTCCACCAAATAATGTCATTTAATATTTCTTGTAGTACAGATCTATCTATAATGAGTTTTTCAGCTTTTGTTTATCAAAAAAGTTTTTATTTTCCTTTCACTTTTGAAGGATATGTTCACTGGATATAGATATCTTGGTTGAAAATCTCTGTCTACACTTGAAAGATACCAATCCATTGACTTCTGCCTGGAATGGCTTCTGATGAGAAGTTTTTGATCAGTTTTCTATTTGATCTACTGTGTGGACACTATCTCTTTTACTCATATTGCTTCTAAGATTTTCTATTTTTCTTTATTTTTTTTAAGATTTTATTTATTTGAGAGAAAGAACAAGTGAGTGAGGGGCAGAGGGAGAGAAAGAAAGAGGAGGAGAGGGGAGAAACAGACTCCCCACTGAGTGGGGAGCCTGACATGGGGCTCGATCCCAGTACCCCAAGATCATGACCTGAGCCAAAGGCAGATGCTTAACTGACTGAGCCATGTAGGCACCCCAGATTTTCTATTTTTCATTAGTTTTCACCAGTTTGATTATGATGTGCCTTGGAATAAGTGAGGTAATGGAGTGTTTTTACCTTTCTTGGGGTTCATTGAGTTTTTGTAACTGTGCGTTTATACTATTTATCATCTTTGGAATTTTCCTCCATTGTTTTTTCAAGCATGTTTTCTGCCACACAGCCTCCATCCCACAGAAAGTACCAATTAGTGTTGGTTAGATTGCTTGATATTTTCCCCACTGGCCACTGAGCCCTGTTAGTGTTTTCAGTTTACTTTTTCTCTGTGTGTATCATTTTTCATATATTGTATTGCTAAATCTTAAGTTCTCTGGTCTTTCTGAATTTTTTTCTGTTAATACCATCCAGTGAAATTTTCATTTCAGAGATTTTACTTTTCATCTAAACTCTAAAGTTTCCATTTTTAAATCTTCAATTTCTCTACTCATGTTCACATTTTCCTTTAAATGCTTGAACATAATCATATTATTCTTTCCATGATTTCATCCACTAATTCCATCATCTTGGTCATATTTATTTTTGTTGTTATTGACTGATTTCTCTACCCTATGAATCACAGTTTCTTATTTCTTGGACTGTCTAGGAATTAATTGTATACTGAACCTTTTGAATGTTACTTTTTGAGTGTCTGAATTTTGTTGTCTTCTTAACAAGAGTCAAGCTTTGTTTTGGCCTTTAAGTGCCCATTTTTAAGTTCTTATAGAATCCTGGGTGAATTTATAGATTGAGCAAGGCCTTCAGTAAATGGCAATTTTCATTAGTCTCTCCCTACTGCACTGATCAAACTTTTTTTTAAATTCATGAGATCTGTGCTTTTACAATAACTCCCATTTTTACTTGAACATTTTTGTTTACATTTCTTTTTCTTCAAAAAAAAAAGAAAAGGAAGAGAAAAGAGGGAAGAGAAGAGAAGAAAGAAAAGGAGAAATTAAATAGATAACACTTATATGGAATGTATTATGTGCCAGGCACTATTCTAACACCTTTACATATAATAATCTATTTTTATAATAATCTATTCATATCCTCAAGCAAATCAACATGAGATAAATACTACTGTTACATTCATCTTCCAGAACATGAAGGAGAAGTACAGACAGGTTAATTAACCTGCCCAAGTTCACACAATGAGTGAGGAATGAAGTGGAAATTTTAACCCAAGCAATAAATTATCTAGAGTCTATGTTTCTAATCACAACATTGTAGTCACTTTCTGCACATGTCCCAGTATACCTTTGCTCTGGCTGCCACAACAAATACCACAGACCAGGTAGCTTAAACAACAGAAATTTATTTCTCACAAATTTGGAGGAAGCTAGAAGTCCAAGAACAAAATGTTAGCAGATTTGGTTTCTTCTGAGACCTGTAATAGTTGGCTTGCAGATGACCATCTTCTCACCATGTCCTCTCATAGCTTACGCTCTTTACACACATACACCTGCTGTCTCTTTCTTGTCCTGTAGGGAGAGCAGTCATTTTGGATTAGAGTCCCACTTTTATGACCTCATTTAACCTTTGTGATCTCTTTAAAGAGTCTATCTCCAAATATAATCACTTGAGAGGTTACGAATTTTGAGGGGACACAATTCAGTTCCTAACAGTCACTAAATCTTCAGATGAAAATCTAACCTCAGAAAACTGGGTTCATAATGCCAGGGTAAATCTCTTAGATAAAACGAATGCAGAAAATAGTGGAAAACACACACTGCTCCCCAAAATATCCTAATTTCAGATGTCAAAGTTAGGGTATAATTTTAGTTCTGTAAGAGGTAAGATCATAAGCATGTTACATATGCGCTAATGACGTACAAGAGGATTGGGAATCCTTTAGCCTATAACCAGAAAAGCATCCTTGCTCCATTTATATCATTGTGTTTTTGTAAGGACAAAAAATAAATTAGCTAGTAATTATTTAACATTGTATGTCTTTCTCTATCCTTCATCCTCCAGTAAGAACCAAAATTTCTCTTCCATGACTACAAGAAGAAAAAAAAGAAAGATAAATTAATTTCATGGTCTACAAGATATATTGCACTGAAAATTTGAGTCAAATTGTAAGCTTAAAAAATTATAATAAGGTTCATAACCCTATTATTACCCCGAGTTACTGCCCTGAAGCCT
Source organism: Ursus maritimus (assembly GCF_017311325.1). Taxonomy (NCBI): domain Eukaryota; kingdom Metazoa; phylum Chordata; class Mammalia; order Carnivora; family Ursidae; genus Ursus; species Ursus maritimus. Next base: position 64,914,852 of record NW_024426996.1, read on the forward strand.
CAAATTTTATTTTTCTAAAAATCTGTGAGGTATAGGGGATATTTTCAGAAACAACCTTACTTTATGTGTAATTTTTGTAATGTATGTATTGTACATATCTTCACTTTACCTATTGTTTTGCAAATTAGTCATTTTTACATTCCCCAAATGTGCATGCCCTAAGGGCTGAGCTTAGCCCTCTGATCTTTGTGAACCTCTGAAATGTCATTTTCAATAGAGATTTTCTTTTAAATAAATGTATGATTTCTATTATGAACAGGTAGTGCCAATTGCCAAAAAATGACAAGGAAAAAACAACTCTTAATGTATCTATTAAAAGCAAAGCTTGGGAATATATTATTCCAAAGTCATTTCAAATAGCTAGTAACTAAAATTCTAAAATTAAATAAATTTACTTAGTGTAACACCATTTTCATTTCTTAAAAGAGTTATATAAAGAAATTGACTCTTTGGAGAATGTCATGGTTTGGACAATCATTTAAATTAATGTTCCATAAATCACACTTAATCTTATTTAGCAGATTAGTTCATATAATTAGTTTACAAACACATGATTGGAACAATAAAATGCTCTCAGTTATATAATTGTTTATAATTAGAATGTTAAGTTACTGCCCTAGTATTTAAATTTCCAAACAAAATGTCTAATAATTATTTGGCATTTACTTAGCTTATGTTTTTATTGCTAAACTTGGATTTCTTCTTGGAAAGCTCAGAAATCATTTGTTTATGGGAGGGGGAAGATAGCACATTTAAGTAAATATCAGTATAGATGAATATGTAAATCTTGGAAATAGATACAAAGGACTTGACTCCTTTCTGACAGCATTCAAAAACTGAAAAAAGGAAAAAAAAAAAAACCACATATCATCTTAAAAGCCTTATCCACGCAGAACACAGACTTATTAGACTTTTGCTCGAATCTGACTTTAAAATCTATGGTAATTCTGAATCATTTGTCTCTGACAGTCATATCACCAGGAAAGAATTAATCTATCAGAGTCACTGTCTCTTCCTCTTTTTTCCCTCCTCTATTTGCCGCTCATATTCTTTCTCCTTCTACCTTTCCACTTTCTTTTTGGCCTTTTTTCTTTTTTTTCTTCTAATGCCAAAAAAAGCTTACTTAATTAAACCACCGCTACTACACCTGACATCCTCAAATTCCATAATTAAAGGCTTTTCCTTCATAGAAATATCTGTCCCAGTCACGGCAGGAAATAATGGGTTTTGCAATATATGGTAGTTAGTTCTAATCCAGGCTCTTTCTAGCACCAAACAAGAAAATTCAAATAAGTAAGAATTAGTCATACTTTAACTTTATTCCATGAATAAGAATTAAATATTGAAAATATAAAGATGTCATTTTAAGTTTATTATTTTAAGACCTTTTTGAAGGCTCTACAGAAAGGCTTTAGAAAACAATTTTACTCACTTCTCAGAAGGTAGCTCTTATAGATTCAGTTGTGTCCTCCAAAATTTATATGTTGAAGTGCTAACCCACAGTACCTCAGAAGATGACCTTATTTAAAGATAAGGTCTTTAAAAGGTCATTAAGTTAAATGAAATCATTTAGGGCGGTTCCTAATCTAACTGGTGTCCTTTTAGAAGGAGAAATTTAAAGGCTGATACAACATACACAAGGAGAATTCTATGTGAGTATCAAGGCAGAGATCACTGTGGTGCATTTATAAGCCAAGAATAGCAGAGATTGCCTGAAAACCACCAAAAGTTAGGGGACAGACATGGAACAGATTCTCTCTCAAAGCCCTCAGGAAGAACAACCACAGGACAATCTACCAATACCATTATCTCAAGCTTCCAGCTTCAGATCTGAGAGAAAATAGATTTCTGTGCTTAAGCCACTCAGTTAGTGGCACATTGTTATGACAGCCCAGCAAACTAATACAGTAGCTAACTTTCACATTATTTCCATTTTTTAATTTTAGGTTTCTAATTCTTTTTTTTTTTAAGATGTTATTATGAAGTATTCTGTACACCCAATGTGGGACTCAAACCCACAACCCTGAGATCAAGATTTCCACGTTTTACTGACTGAGCCAGTAGTAAATCACACCCTGCCTTCGGCTCAGGGTGTGATCCCGGAGTCCTGGGATCGAGCCCCACATCAGGCTCCTCCACTGGGAGCCTGCTTCTTCCTCTCCCACTCCCCCTGCCTGTGTTCCCTCTCTCGCTGGCTGTCTCTCTCTCTGTCAAATAAATAAATAAATAATCTTAAAAAAAAAAAAAACGCAAAACACAAAAAACCAAAAACTATAGCTAACATCATACTTAAAGTGAAAGAATGAATGTTCACACTGACACTTCCCAGTTTCAAACTTAGTACAAAACTGCAGAGATCAAGACAATGTGATACTGTAACAATAGATATATAGTTTCTTGGATAGACTAGATAGTCCAGAAATAAACATTCATATCTATGGTCAATTCATTTTTTGACAAGGGTGATAAGACAGAGAATAGTTTTATGAGGAAATGGTGCTGAGACAAATGAATATCCATATGTAAAAGAATGAAGTTGGAACTATTTCCCACACCATATACAAATTTAACACAAAATGGATCATAATCCTAAATATAGGTGCTAAAACTATCAAAGTCTTAGAAGATGATATAGGCATAAATCTTCATGATTTTGGGTTAAGCAAAGCCTTCTTAGATATGACATCAAATCATAAGCAATAAAAGAAAAATAAACAAATTAGACTATTAGTCAGACTTGTCTAGAGAGACAGAACCAACAAAGTCAACACAGAGAGAGAGAGAGGGAGAGAGAGGAAGGAATTGTCTCATGCAATTATGAAAACTATTAAGTCTCAAGATCTGCAGTCAGCAAGTGAAGACCCAGGAGAGCCCGTGGTGTAGGTTCCAGTCCAAAATCCTGCAGCCTTGACACTCAAGAAGAGCTGATGTTTCAGTTCAAGTCCAAAGGCAGGAAAAGATGACAATCATATTCCCACAGTCAGGCAGGAAGAGTTCCCTTTACTTAAGGAAGTGTCACTCTTTTTGTTCTATCCAGGTCTTCAACTGATTGAGTGAGGGCTACCCACATTAGTTAGAGCAATCTGCTCTATCTGCTTTAAATGTTAATGTCACCCAGAAACATCCTCATAGATACCTCTAGAATAATGTGTGACCAAATATCTGGGCATTCTCTCCATGGCCCAGTCAAGTTGATGTAAAATTAACCATCACACAGACATTATCAAAATTTTAAAATTTTGTGCAATAAACATTACAATCAAGAAAGTGAAAGTCAACCCACAAAATGAGAGAAAATATTTGTAAGTCATATATCTCAAAGAGGATTTATGTCCAGTAAAGAACTTGTTATAAAAAGATAAGTAACCTACATTTAAAATGAGAAAGGAGCTGTACAGGAATGTTTCCAAATAAGAAACACAAGAGAGCATAAGCATGTGGAAAGAAGATAAACATCATTAGCCATTAGGGAAATGCAAATCAAAACCACAATGAGGGACTGTCTCATACCCACTGGGATGGCTATAATAAAAAAAAAAAAGAAAGACAATAATGAATTTGAGAGAATGTGAAGAAAATGGAACTCACACACTGCTGGTGGGCATACAAAATGGTGCAACTTAACGTTCTTTAAAATTTAAACCAAGTCACACTATGTGACCCACCAATTCCACTCCTAAGTACATCCACATAAAAACTGTACACAAATATTCATAGCAGTATTATTCATAAAAGCAAAAAAATGGAAAAATGGATAAATAAAATTAATGTATCTATACCATGGAATATTAGCCAGGTTCTTTTTAAAAAATTTTTACATTTTTAAATTTAAATTCAATTAATTAACATATAATGTAATTTTGGTTTGAGATGTGGAGATCAGTGATTCATCAGTCTTATATAATACCCAGTTCTCATTACATCACATACCCTCCTTAATGTCCATCATCCAGTTACTCCATCCCCCTGCCCCCCTCCCCTCCAGCAACCCTCAGTTTGGTTTCCTATAATTAAGACTCTCTTATGGTTTGTCTCCCTCTCTGATTTCATCTTGTTTTATTTTTCCCTCCGTTTCCCTATGATCCTCTGTTTTGTTTCTTAAATTCCACATACGAGTGAGATCATATGATACTTGTCTTACTCTGACTGAAATATTTCACTTAGCCTAATACCTTCTAGTTCTATTCATGTTGTTTGCAAATGGCAAGATATCATTTTTTTATGGCTGGTAGTATTCCATTATATATATATCTTCTTTATCCATTCATCTGTCGATGGACATCTGGGCTCTTTCCATAGTTTGGCTATCGTGGACATTGCTGCTGTCAACATTGGGGTACAACTGCCCCTTTGGATCACTACATTTGTATCTTTGGGGTAAATACCCAGTAGTGCAGTTGCTGGGTCGTAGGGAACATAGCAGGATTCTTAAAAATATATGTTAAGTAAAAGAAGCTAGTCTCAAGATTTCATTCTTTTTTTTTCTGTTTTTTTTATGGCTTAATAATATTCCGTTGTATATCTATACCACATCTTCTTTATCCATTCATCAGTTGATGGGCATTTGGGCTCTTTCATAATTTGGCTATTGTTGATAATACTACTGTAAACATTGGGGTGCATATATCCCTTCTAATCAGTATTTTTGTATCCTTTGGGTAAATACCCAGTAGTGTAATTGCTGGGATCATAGGGTAGTTCTATTTTTAATTTTTCCAGGAACCTCCATACTGTTTTCCAGAGTGGCTGCACCAGTTTACATTCCCACCAACACTGTAAGAGTGTTCCCCTTTCTCTGCTTCCTCATCAACAACTCTTGTTTCCTATGTTTTTAGTTTTAACCATTCTGACAGGTGTGCAGTGATACCTCATTATAATTTTGATTTGTATTTCCCTGATGATGAGTGATGTTGAACATCTTCTCCTGCGTCTGTTAGCCAATGGCATGTAAAGAAGCTAGTCTAAAAGGATACATTATATGATTCCACATATACAAAAAGTCCAGAATAGGAAATCTACAGATGGAAGGTAGATTAGTGATGGCCTAGGACTGAGGTGGGTTGGGCGGGGAATGAGGAGTGTTGCCACTATGTAAGAGACTTCTTTTGGGGTGGATGAAAATGTTCTAAAATTGATTGTGATGATGGTTGCAGAACTGATTATACTGAAACCCATTTAGTTCTGCACATTCAATGGATGAATTGTATGATATGCAAATTATATTTCAATAAAGCTGTTAAAAATAAAGAGTACATTTTTTAAACATTTATAATTGACTTGTCCCATTACAGGAACTGCATTGCAGAAAAGAAGGATTATTCTTCTCACCCAGGTCCATCTTCTAGTTCCTTACCACATCAAAATTATAAATATGTATTTATACCTGAGTATATCCAAGGTCCTCTTCAAGATTTGCCGTGTAGTGCGCTAAAGAGAAGGAGCCCTGTGTCGCTAAGGGAGGGGAAGTGAGACCATATGCTCATCAGGGCAGAAAGTTAATCTTCTCGTCAAAAATCATCAAACCTCCAAAGAGTTATTTTAACATACATTTGAATTCATCTAGAGGAGTAAAACATTAAGAATCTTTGTGTTGAGATTTTTAACTTCTAAAATATTTGACTTGAAATTCTATTGTTTATGAAAAGACTGATAACCCTACAAGTCTCCCCTCTAGAAATGTACAGATCCACGTATTTTACCATATAGTCTTTCTTTTTCCACAATAGATTTTTTAACTATATATACATCTTTCCAAGGATGATCATTTCTTACCATCATTTTCAAAGTAACTTAAGGAAATTGGACATGGTGAGAGGCAGTAGGAGAGAACATTTCTGTAGAGAGCAGCAGACTACACATGGAAGTAAGGTAAAGGCAGTTAGGAAATCTGCAGTGGTTTCCAGTTTATATAGTAGTTCTGAGGTTATTCGTGCTATGTCAACACGCAGGTCTTTGAAATTTGGGGTAACGACAAAGCATCCTTTCTTCTAGGCTGTGTGCTACACAAAGGTGAAAATATAATGAATTCTCTTCCAGCGCTGCCCTTAGGCCTAGGCAGTAATGGCCCTTGCCCTTGGACCCATGGTTTAGAAGACCAGTGTAAATTACAAAATACTCTAATACCACCCCCGTCCAGTCCCCTGCCCCAGGCCCCAAAAGCATTTAAGAGCACTTGGGCTCCTGCATCTTTTAGGACTCAACGCTAAACAGCCTCTCTTGTGAATAACACTCTTCAGGTCTCAGGGAGATGCTTTCCAGGGTCTCTTCCTTTGTGTCCTTGGTGGTAGAGGTAGGGTTGAAAATTTGTGGTTGTAAAGCTAATGATGTTGGAGATGACAATGCTTCAGAATCCAGGAAGAATATACTCTAAGAGAGCCAACGGAATTAATCTATCAGCTCCTTCCTCTCAACATAAATGCCATACATACTTGCATAAGAAAGTATCATTTCCTATTAGTCTTCCAAACTGTGCTTCAAGAGGTACTTAGGAATTAATTAGCATAGTATTTGCAACATTGCACACGGCAATTGACGGACATTTTGTAATAGTAATTAATACTGCTCTCACATCTGCATTGTGTAATTTGAGACAATATGTGTGAAGCTTGACAATCTTTACATGAGCAATTTGATGGACAATGAATACAAGGATGGGAATAGTTTTATTTTTGTGCATGTATTTAATATGACACTTATATTTTCAAAAATGAACAAATTTCAACTTTAAAATTTTTGAATTAAAGTGTTATTATTTGGGTTTGTGTTTTAGTTTTGAATAATCCAGAATAAAAATAACTTTTTGAAAACTTATGAAAATCATCTTAATTTTTTGACATTTTCTATTTATTTGTATGGAAATATATTGAAATTTATTCATTTTGAGTACAATAGAATTGTTTAATCATTTATATAATTGCTATTAATAGAATATAACTCAAGGGAAAAAATGATTGTAATAACATAATTATTGATATTGGTGAAATGGAGGCAAGAAAAATGAATTTCATGGAATAAATACATAATAATTTATGAGTTTCTGTTTTATCAGTCATCCAAACATCACTATTCCATCAACACAAGACCCAGCATATATAACTAATAATTAAATTGAGTTGTCTTCACTATTTTGCTACCATTCATATAAAAACCATAGTTTCCCACGTATTTTTGAGTCTATTGTAAAGGTTTATCGGTCAAGATAGGCAATTAGAACATGCTTTTACATAATAATTTGTTAGCTTGATTTATAACCTTTAAATATTTAGACCTATGGTAAATAGGTTTGCATTTGCGTTTTTCTTCAGGGCTACATAAATATTAGGGGCAAGATGATTCCCTTATAACTTTGGAGATCTTACAGATTATTTTTTATTTGCACCTTGTTTTGGTGGTGGCCGTAACATAATTTGCTTCGTTTTCCATGGCTCTCTTACACAGAACAGACTTTCAATGAGATTTGTGTATCCACAGGCATGGTCTGCTGCACCATATGGTTCTGGGGGTCCATAGAGCCCAGCTAGCCAGTGCAAGGCAGGTATATCTTTGCAATTCTTTTCTATAGACCATGGCTGCAGAGATGTGCTGATATGGAGTCCAGTATTGGCCAACCCACATTCACACTGAAAATGAACTTGGAATACTGAAGCCTTTTTGGCAGTAACAGCAACTTGACCACCAGTTGTCAGAGGGTTACAGTAGGAATATGAGCTGGGACCCGTAAATCCCATCTTAGGATGGTTTCATATGATTTGAGACCTACAGTCCTTTGAATTGCAACTCCCATGTTAACCACATTAGTTGAAAGTACTTCAAACTCTACAACCTATTTTGTTGCAAAGTTACTATAAAGTTTCCTATGGCTACTATAATAAATTAGCAACAAACAGTGGCCTACAACGTAAACTTATTCTTTCACAATTCTGGAGGCGACAAGTCAGAAATCAGTTTCACTGAGCCAAAACCAGTGTCTGCAGGGCCCTGCTTTCTCCAGAGGCTGTAGGGGGAAATCCACTCCTTGTTCCTTCCATTTTCTGGTAGCTGCTGGTATGCTTTGGTTTATGGCTGTATCACTTCTGGCAAGGCCAGGTGATTCCCTATCTGCTCTGTCTTCACACAGCTTTATCTTCTGGGTGTCGTGAAATCTCCCTCTGCCTCCGTCTTATAAGGATACACAGGATTGCATTTAGGGTCCACTGGATAACCCAGAATTCTCTCCCCACTTCAACATTCTTAACATAATCACACATCTGTAAAGCTCTGCCATATAAAGTAACATTTACAGGTTCTAGGGATTAGGATCTGATATGTTTAAGGGGACTATTTTTTAATCAAAACAGGTACATAGTCATTTTAATATCATAGTTTTTTAGCCTACTTTTTCAGAGTTAATACAATGAAACTAAATTCTCTTAGCTATTTCATTGCTGAAAATTACTTTTAAGATTTTACCTGAAATCATAAGTCTACATCTATTTCTTAAATGTACATTTCAAATTATAGTTAAAGGGCTAGGAGTATAATAAGCCAGTAGCAGACATTATAGTATATGAAATTTCAAATATTCACAGCTATTTTCTTAATAAAAACTGTTAACACATGACACTGATTCTCTTACATGTGTTTTTTTTTTTTTTTTAAGATTTTATTTATTTATGTGACAGAGAAACAGCCAGCGAGTGAGAGAGGAAGAAGCAGGCTCCCAGCGGAGGGGCCCAATGTGGGACTCGATCCCGGAACGCCGGGATCACGCCCTGAGCCGAAGGCAGACGCTTTTAACGACTGCGCTACCCAAGTGCCCCTCTTACATGTTTTAATACTTAATTTAAATTTTTCCAGGCTTAAAATTTCAAATCTAAAGATTGAGAGTAACCATCCTAGTTAATTGATGTTGTCACTATTAGTGATTTAACAGTGCTCTTTGGGGGGGCTACCCTTAACATGTTAATTACTCATGCTCTGGATTTTCATACCAAGGTTTGCGATATATAAATCCAAGTAATCCTCCAAAATTCTAGTACCTTTACTGAGTAATATGTGGAGGGCTGTTTTTGTAATATGTGTTTTTTTCTTTAAGTAATTGCTATGTGCCCAATGTGGGGCTCAAACTCAGGACCCTGCTCCAACCAGGGGCCTCATGTGTGATAGTTTTAAAAATATATCCACAAACTCTTTGATTCTCCTTCTTTTAAAACTTGAAGCTTAATTTCCTTCCCCTTGAGTGAGGCTGGACTGAGTGACTCACTCTTCAAAGACTAGATCATCAAAGGCATGTGGCTTTTTGCCTGCTCTGTCTTAGATCACTCACCCTGGGGGCTGTTAGCTGACATGTTGAAATGATACTCAAGCAGCCCCACGGAGAGGCTGACACAGCCAGGAACTCAGGCCTCCTGTCACCAGCCACGGAAGAAGAGGCATCTGGCCAAGAGTTCCAAGAGCTCCAAGAGCTCCTTGAGAGAGCTGTCTCAGAAGTGAATCCTCCAGGAGCTCCTCGGTGGCTCAGTCAGCTGGGCATCTGACTCTTGATTTCAGCTGAGGTCATGATCTCTGGGTTGTGGGATCAAGCCCTGTGTCAGGCTCAGAGCTCAGCAGGGAGTCTGCTTGGGATTCTCCCTCTCCCTCTGCCCTATCCTCCTCCCCCCTTCCCTGCACGCACTCTCTCTAAAATAAATAAATAAATCTTTAAATAGGAAAAAAAAAAGAAGTGGATCCTCCAGCCCCTGTCAAACATGCAGATGACTGCAGATCAGGCTGACATCTTGTCTGCAGTTTTGTAAGAGACTGTGAGCCAGAACCACCCAGCTACGTTGCTCTCAGATTTCTGACTCTCAGAAACTGTGGGAGATAGCCTGTGTTTGTCATCTTTAGCCTTAAGGTATGGGGTAATTAGTTAAGCAACTATAAATAATTCATATAACTGGATGAAACCTCCAGTTTTTTCTGCTGGAGGATTAAGGATGCACCTTGAATTTTCAAATTGCATCTGATTAACAGTGAACAATTCATGTCAATGGAGGCTGCTGGGATTTCGCCTAAATCATTATCTGACTGAGGATCAAAATGTAAGAATTCATTTATACATATAAATGAGTATATATATATATATATGTATGTATATATATACATATATCTTCATATTCTTATTTTAATTACAAATAAACCAAATGTAGAACTCAGAAGCCCCTGGATATATACAAATATTTATTATGTTAATATTAGACAAATATATATGACAATTAAGAATGTTATAAAATATTAACCAGAGTATATCAAAATAAAATACACTCAAAAAATAAATAAAATACAATTAAACTTTTAAAAACTGGCAATTATGTGAGATATTACACAATTATGCCATACTGTTGGACTGAACTCTTTCTCACCAAAATTTTTATGTTGAAGCTATAACCCCCAGTACGTCAGAAATTGACTGTATTTGGAGGTGGGGCCTTTGAAGATGCAATTACGTTTAAATACAATCGTATGGGTGGGCCCTAATCCAATCTGAGTGGTGTCCTTATATGAAGAGTAAATTTGGACACACACACTCTGTGTGCACAGAAAAAACGCAACGTGAGGACACAGAGAGCAGGCAGTCATCTGCAAGCCAAGGAGAGAGACTTCAGGAGAAACCTACCCCCTGACACCTTGCCCTTACACATCAAGCTTGCAGAATTGTGAGAAAATCAATCCTGCTATTTAAGCCCCCCCATTTCGTAATGGCAGGTGGAGCATTCACACACCTATCCGAGAAAGGTCAAGGAAAACTTCTTTACGTATTCTTTTCCAGGTCACCCGGGTCATGCTAGAATGAATACACAATACTAATTTGGGGGCAACATTTTAAAACATTGTATGAAACTGAATAACATACCCCAAACACACATCACATTTTGTAATAACTGTCCTTACCACTATAGAACCAATAAATTTGCCAATTTTAAAAATCAGATTCTGAAATATAAAACGTTTATTTCTAACTATTCTAAAATATCTCAGTTTGAAATAAGTGTTGTAGGAAATAAGTATAAGATTCCAAAATGAGGGGCGCCTGGGTGGCACAGCGGTTAAGCGTCTGCTTTCAGCTCAGGGCGTGATCCCGGCGTTACGGGATCGAGCCCCACATCAGGCTCTTCTGCTATGAGCCTGCTTCTTCCTCTCCCACTCCCCTGCTGTGTTCCCTCTCTCGCTGGCTGTCTCTATCTCTGTCAAATAAATAAATAAAATATAAAAAAAAAAAAAAGATTCCAAAATGAGTCTTTTGAGCAAGAAGAAAGTTTGTTTGATCCAAATGTCTCTTTCACTCATCTTTTATTATCTTCATTCTAAAATCTGGGCTTTTGCTGATACATAAGATTTCTTTTCTTTTAATTTCTTTTATTGTGGAAAAATACACATAACATTACTTACCACTTTAACCTAGACAAGATTTTAAAGTGTCATTTTTTTCTGGGATCATTTAATGACCTTCACATTTATCAATTAATTGGTCCATGGTTTGTCGTTAGCCACTGAAAGTTATATTTATCGTGTCTGAGTTTAAAATTCTGTAAGCAAAAGAGGATGTTGTTTTTAAAAATTTACTTCTTATACTTTTTAGTATCATACAGGGACACTCAGGATCTTCCCATGTATACACTCATCCTGTGTTCTTAGCTTACCTGACATCCCAGTTTCTTTTTCTTTTTCTTTTTCTTTTTCCCACATGCGGAGAACATCCCAGTTTTTAAACACATCAAAGCCAGAAGTTTTTTGTTTGTTTGGTTGGTTTTTTGCTTTTTTTTTTTTTTTTAAGATTTCTTAATTTATTTATGTGACAGAGAGACAGCCAGCAAGAGAGGGAACACAAGCAGGGGGAGTGGGAGAGGAAGAAGCAGGCTCCCAGCGGAGGAGCCCAATGTGGGACTCGATCCCGGAACGCCCGGATCATGCCCTGAGCCGAAGGCAGACGCTTAACGACTGCGCTACCCAGGCACCCCTGCTTTTGTTTTTGTTTTATGTGCAGTATACCCAAGAACTCTCACCTGCTTTAAGATTTGCCTTATGATCAGCATAGGAGGAGGCCTCATGACCTTCAAGAAAGTTGAGATATCGTGGCACTCAGCAAGCGATAGGGAATGTAGAACTTACTGTCTTGAGTTGGTAAATTGCAAAAAGCCATTTGAAAAAGTATTGATGTCATATATTTAGAAGAGTTCATAATACTTTTCAGGTAAAACATTTAGGATCATACAAGAGGTTACAGTATTCACCCACTAAAATAAAAGATTGATGATCCAGAGTGCCTGGATGGCTCTGTAGGTTGAGGGTCTGACTCTTGATATTGACTCAGGTCATGATCTCAGGGTGCTGGGATTGAGACCCACTTTGGACTCCATACTCAGTAGGGAATCTGTTTGAGGATTTCTCTCCCTTTCCCTCTGTTCCTCACCCCAACTGGTGCGCTCTCTCTCTTTCTAAAATAAATAAATAAATCTTTAAAAAACAAAACAAAACATTGATGATGTAGGAGTTGCATGATTGTCCAGGAAACAAATAATTAGGGATCTCTTTATTCTTTAAGAATTCTAAGTTTTAGGGGTGTCTGGGTGGCTCAGTCGGTTAAGCACCAGACTCTTGATTTAGCTCAGGTCATGGTCTCAGGGTCGTGAGATCAAGCCTTGCATCGGGCTCCAAGCTGGGCATGGAGTCTGGTTAAGATTCTCTCTCTCGGGGCGCCTGGGTGGCACAGCGGTTAAGCGTCTGCCTTCGGCTCAGGGCGTGATCCCAGCGTTATGGGATCGAGCCCCACATCAGGCTCCTCCGCTATGAGCCTGCTTCTTCCTCTCCCACTCCCCCTGCTTGTGTTCCTTCTCTCGCTGGCTGTCTCTATCTCTGTCGAATAAATAAATAAAATCATTTAAAAAAAAAAAAAAAGATTCTCTCTCTCCCTCTCCCACTGCCCCTCCCCCCTTTGAAAAAGAGAAAACAATTTCTAAATTTTAGATTATGTGACACCATTTTGTTGATTATACAGAGCAGCTGATTTCCTCCTGAGCACTGCCTGTTGAATTTTACTTTTCCATGTAAATTCTAACCCACTTAAAAGTCTTTGAATCTAAAGGTTTCCAACGAGGAAAAGTAAAATCCACACATACAAAAGTATTCAAACAATGGATAACTTAAATTTGACCCATGCGATATATCAGGTACTCATAGACAGCATTACATAGTATTTATGAAAACTTTCAGGATCTTAGAATTTAAAAATTATCTGGTTTTCCTCTTGAGGAAAGCTGCTGGTTAAAACCAATGTGTGATTGTTTAGGCCTGATCATAAGCAGTTACAAAAGCCCTACCTGGCAGGTCTCACAAGGGAAAGCTGCCCCTCCATACCAGACTGGGTACACAGTCAGTGCTTTGCAGTGTCTGAAGGGACTTGTAGTCAAGCTCCCAGGCTCCCCTGGCTGGTCATGCTCTTATGTCTATCTGCGTTCCTAGCTCAGGCTTCTATATTCCTAGGTTTCTTTATCTGTCTGAGGCCTTGGGCTGAGGCCTTCTTATCAGGCAAAGGGGCAAAACCTTGAAGACATTTTTCCCCTTTCTCAGTATTCAATATTCCCCCCCAGCCACCTAGTGACTGTAAAAATCCCACAGTCTTTTGTTCAGGCTTCTGTCAACAGTGAGACAACCTCACGCCACAGTGATCTACCAGGTCCTGGACCAGTGTGCCATTCCGTGGGGGAAAATGAATCAGGGGGAGTTGGCACTTTCTCTGGTTTTAGCCTCTTACATCATCTCAGTAAACAGTTAAAAGCTTAACTCTTTCATTTTTGGCTTGTTGCTTTTATCAGTTACTCTGATACCTAGCTGCTTGGCTCTCTTGTTCCTGGCTCAGTTGATCTCCTAATACCCCTGTTGATGCATCCAGGTTATCTTATAGCATAAGCAATATAACTGGTTCAGCTCTGAAATCCCCTACTCTTGAGTTTGTCAGGGGTGATTTTTCCTTTAAAAAAAAGCCAGAATGGACCCTGAGCAAGAGTATGATGGGCAAATCTGACTACCTAGTCTGCAGAATTAAGACTTTATTGTCTTTAATGTGGCTTTATTACTTATTTTGCAATACTATGGATCAAATACATTTGTAATCAAATATAAATACCAAAATGTATTTCTCATAGTCAAAGAATCTTATCCATTCTGCCACACATCGGAATGGATACATCAGAATGTTTTGGTTTCGAGTAAGGGAAAACACAAAGTGACTGAAGTAATAAGAAAAATTTACTGGCTGCCCTAAATGACAGACCATCAGGCAGGCTTGGTTAAAGTGTAATCAATCTGTGTCTCAGTCTTGATTTTTTCACCCCTTTCTTACTCTATGTGCCCTTCTTATCCATAAGCGGGTTTTGCTAATAAAACAAAATGGCTTCCGGAGCTCTAGACTTCACAAAGCTGTGGGTCATCCTGTCTGAAGCAAAAGAAGGTCTTGGCTTTCCCAGGGTTCCCTCTCTCTGACTATACTAGCTGTGCTCACATGCCAACTGCTAAACCAATCATGGTAGCTGGTGGAGAGCATTGTTCGAACTGGCTTGGTCTAGGTCATTTGCTCTATTCTTCAAGCTGATGGATGGAATTATTATCTTCCCTGAAGCTACATGATATCCCAAATAGCAGTCAGATTCTATTGAGAAGAGGTGAATGGATACTGGGGAGGTAATAAAAGATGTCAAATAAATTGTACAATATAGAATTGACTGCACCTTTTTATTCGGCCCAGAAATTAACATATAAACCACATATTTTCTTACTACTCCCAGCTTGCTTAATTAGTACAACATTTTGTACAATCGCTATTTCAGGGCCATATTTAAAGTAGTGTACATCAAAACTCTTTAAGGAAAATGCTTTGCCCTCAACAAATTGTAAAACACATCATCATTGTAATCACTTTCTGGGGAGGGAAAACTTTCCATTTTTAAATTACTACTGGATAAATTAACCTGAACAAGATTATAGCAACTTCAAAAGGATCTCAGTTGTTTCCATTCCTAAAAATAAGTTGGTGATGGGAGATGACTTGAAACACTCAGAGATAGTGTCAGTTTTATGTGGGTTGGCCTATGTACATATTTAAACAAGACGAGTAGCAAGTGATATGTTCGCAGTATGTCAAAGACAAGGAGGGAAAAAAAGAACAAAGAGGAACAGCCTCAAGACTTCCAATTTATTAGCCTTCCCTAAACATTGAGTAGTTTCCGTAGATCTAGGATCTAATAAATGAATGTATTAGCTACTTGTTCTAGTCAGTGCTGATGGCATGGTATTTAACCAATTTTAAATTGTCATTGGTATAAAATATGTAACCTTAATTGTGTTATTCTTATCTATCCAATTCACTCACACTGAAAGAACAGCAGGGATTTCCACCTTACAAAAAGTTTCAAAATATACCTTAGGTGTACATAAACAAGGATGACTAATACCGTCCTTACTGGAATCCATGGAATGCAGTTAATAGGTGGTCTCCTTTCATATAACAACAGCTCACCTGTACATTTTTAAAAATCTGAATCAGATATATGGATGGTGTCATCATCTGTAAAAACAGATATTTATAGAATATCTCAATGTGGTAGCACTGGGAATATAAAGATAAACAAGACAGTCTCTGTATTTAAAGATCTCACAGTCTACTGTTAGAGGCAGAGATATAAGCAGAAATTAGCCCCAAGAGCCCAGGAGATGGAGAGACTAGCTTTACCTAAATTTATAAAAGGCACACAGAGGAGGTAACACTTGAACTAGATCTTAAGTTATGGGTAACACTTTTATAGTTAGAAGACATGGCATTCTAAGAAGAAAGTCAAACACAAATGAAGGAAAAGAAGTTTGGAATTTCTGGAGCAAAGAGTACTTCGGTATTTCTGAACCTGGAATTGTGGTGAAGTCTGCAAAGGACACTGAGTCTGAAAATGCTAAGGCCTGAGACTTGATTTTACATGCTGTAAGAGCCGAGAAAGTATTTAAGAAGGGCAGTAGTACAATTGGTTTCGCTTTCCAGAAGGATGGCCCTGGTAGAGTGTGGCTCTAAGGACGGAGGCCAGCTGGGCAAGGTTTTTAAAGTCCAGGCGAGACATAATCAAGTTCCTAACTATACTGGAATTAAAATAAAAACTTAATTTAAAAAATAAATATATCCAGAATCTGATAAGAAACAAGGTTTTTGGAACTACACCATAAATAGCCACAGAAGTATCAGTACCCCAGTAGCATCCTAACTGATCTTGTGTCTGTCCTTGCCTTCTGCGATTGACTGCTTCCGACATGGCTCCCAGTGATCCCACCTCCTGGGAGCCATGTCCTCCTGTAATCCCCTTCCCTTGAACGTGGGCTAAATGTATGACTTACCCTAAATGAACCAAATATAGTAAAAGTGATGGCACATTACTTCTGTGATTGAGGTACAGAAGACTCTGCCTTTCATCTTGCTGAGATTTTCCTCTCTGTCCATCGTGCTTGCTAGCTCTGCCGGACAGGACTACCTGGAATGGCACAGAGGACAGCCTCTGGTCATCAGCCAACAAGGAACCGAGGTCTTCAGTCCAACAGCCCATGAGTAACTGAGCTCTGCTAATAACCACTCAGCTTGGAGGCAGATCCTTGACCTTGAGATTACTGGTCCCAGCCAACACTTTGACAGCAACATCGCGAGGCCCTAAAGCAGAGGCCTAATCCGTGCGTGAAATCTAAACCTATAGAAACTATGTGAAAACAGATGTGTGTGTTTGCCTCACTAAATTTTGAGGCAATTTGTTACAGAGCAATAGCTAACTAACACATCTCTCCAAAGTCAATTCTGAAATAGCAAATGACTGCTCAAAGCACTCTTCCACTTAAAATCATTCCACAGTTGGCAATCTCACTTGGAGCATCAGCAAAAATCCTACAACAGCTTCACACTGACCTGTCACCTGGCTTTGTTGAATAGACCAGCGTGCTCATTTTCCAGAATATTTGCACTTACTGTTTCATCTGCTTGGAAGACTTTTCTCCAGAAGCCACATGGTTTGTTCCTTTACTCCTTTTAGTCTCTGTTCAAATGTCTCCTTACCAGCAAGACCTCCCCTGATTACCCTATAAATTATCAATGATTTCCCTGCCTAACACTTCCTAGCTTCCTTCCTTCATCTTTCCTAGCATCTGACCTACACCTTTACTTGTGTACTTGTGTATTTCCTTCTCCCCTTACTAAAAGAAAAGCTCCAGGAAGGAAAGGACTAATTTATTCATTGCCGTATCCCCAGCACTAGAACAGAGCTTACAATATAGTAAGCACTCAGTTTGCCGAACAAATGAAGGAATTTCTGGCTCTTCAGCAGTGAAGTTAGTACATTTGAAAGTTGTAAATGTTTAATGAGAGAAAAACAAGGATGGAACAGGGCCCTACTCAGGAACTATGTAGCAAGCAACACATAAGTAGCCATAGGAATATGAATTGTTATTAACAATGTCCTACCATTGGTTAGGATATGAAGCAAAATTATAATTTAATGCTATTATAAGCTAGTAATTTTTCACATAAAGAAAAAAATCTGTTCCATAATCACAGACTGTACCCCTAACCTTGGCTAATCATCTTGCAAATGCATGTGATTAGTCACAATGGATAATGTGAAAGGGAGTGCCAGTGGCTCAGGCAGCACAATCCATCACCAACACAGGGGAAATAACTCAAATTTCGTGTCCTACTAATGGCGGGTCAGTAGCATCAATTTCGTATTTGAAGGGCATTCCAAACCAAATTCCCTAAAATGCACCAAAATTTTGATAACTACTCTCTTCTAAAATGAACATTATCTAGCAAAACAGCAGATTTAACATTGTAAGAATTTGTAGCAGTTGGGAAAGCAACCGAATTAAAAACATGAGAGCAAATCACGCAAGGCGATCTTGTTGGTTGTTTTGATAGGACGTCTAAATGTATGGCTTTTTAAGCGAACAGTATTTTATCAAAATGTCAGAAAACTTCACTCATTTTTTTTTTAATAATGATTTTTTATTATATTATGTTAGTCACCATACAGTACATCCCCGGTTTTCGATGTAAGGCTCGATGATTCATTAGTTGTGTATAACACCCAGTGCACCATGCAATACGTGCCCTCCTTACTACCCATCACCGACTTCACTCATTTTTTATGGAATCTAACAATTTGACTCAAATCGTCCTTCAGTACAAAAACCGTATATTGAAAATGGGTCAAAGGTACAATATACCGCCCTGTCTGGAATTACCTTTGCATTAGTCCTATAATAGAATGTTTTAAGACCGGAAGGAGAATATAAAAGAGCTAGAAGAGCCTCTAAAAATAGTCAGGAAGGTAAAAAGCTAAGTAAATTAGGGTATCAAAAGACATTAAAGGTGACAGAAAGGGATTTTTCAACTGTTTGGAGCTAGAAAAAATGATGGGCTCAGCCTACCATTTAAAGAATATAATGCTAACAGCTGATAAAACACTAAAATATTTCTATTTGGTCTCCTTCAAGTTGAAAAGGTCCAATTTAAAAAAAGGAATTATAGCCCCAGATAGTTGAGAAGATAGTAAAAAGGGCACATAGCCACTTTAAGTGAATTTAAGTCTGTGAGACCAAGCAAATTACATCTTCAGAAGCTGAAGGAATTTGTAGATGGAATCTCAGCACCACTGTTTGGTATGAAGAAAGGAGTAGAAGCCAGAAAATTGAAGGTAGCTCTCTGTTGCTCTGTTTTTTTTAATAGGAGTACTGGAGTGTTTTGTTTTGTTTTGTTCTGTTTTGTTTTGTTTTAAGTAGCAGACACAGATGGCAGGCCAAATTTTCAGGGTGGATTTATTAAGCATATGCATTTCGAACATCTAGAAAATCATGCAGTGATGGTGATACACCCATAAAGACTTACACACAAGGTCTAAACTAAACTCATTTGCATTCTTGTTTTGTTTTTGGTTTGTTGCTTGTCTGTTTCCTTTTCAGAAGGTCCAGATTTGCTAGAAAGAACTCCTGAGCTTTGGAGGGCAGGGAACTGAATATAGATTTGAATCCTGGCTCTACCACTTTCTTCCTGGGAGACTCAAGGAAATTCTATCCCTCTCTTCTGTCTGTCCTGTTTACTCATAACCCTGCCTTAAGGGGCTGTTGTAAGGCTCTCGTAGGCTAATTGAAATAAAACACCTTGCACAACTTGGGACACATAGTTGGCTTAGTATTATGGGTTGGTGGAAATCCTCCATTTCCCTAGTTTATATTCCTTGGAACTAGTCTATTTGAAGGCTATGTGAATTCAGGTTGCTTTCTGTGCTGAGCAGGAAGTTTATTCAGGCAGTTTCCGTTTGCACGAAGAGGAGGCGTATATTTCGCGCAACAGTGCCCCTGACCAGGTAGATGGAATGACTTAATTCACATAGGAAGAGATCAGGAGGCCCCGGTGGCCACAGGTTAAACTACATTCTTCAGTCTTTTCAACAATAAAGCTGATATTCTCATCCCTATTTCTGTCATTAGGGAGGAAATGTGGGGTTCGGGTGAAGAAGAAAGTGTTATTTATCAGCCAACTGGAACCTCAATAAGATGACAACAGCAATGATGAGAAAACAGTAAATTTGGAAAATTTCAGATAGTTTACACTTGGATCTCGGTTCCTTAAATGACAAAATCTTTGACTGCATTCTGATGAAAAAAATAGTTAATGTATGTAGTTAGATAAGTTAATAAATTATATACCAAAAGAGCGTCGATTAATAATACTTAATATTTCCTTAGCACCAGGGCGCCTGGGTGGCTCAGTCGGTTAAGCATCTGCCTTCAGCTCAGGTCATGATCCCAGTGTTGTGGGATTGAGCCCCAATGTGGGCTCCCTGTTCAGAGGGGAGCCTGCTTCTCTCTCTCCTTCTCCTTCTCCCCCAGCTTGTGCTCTCTCTCTCTCTCAAATAAATTAGTAAATTCTTTAAAAAATATATTTCCCTAGCACTTAAAGAACCCTATTACTTAGCTAAGGGCTTCATGGATATCATCTTATTCTTCTCAGCTGTCATCAGATGCAGATCCTGTAATTCTCCGTTTTGTAATTGAGAAAACTAGAGCTCAAAGGTTAAGTGAATTGCCCAAGGTCATACAGATACGTAGAAAATAAGGATACAAACTCAGATCTGTCTAATTCCAAAGCTCATATTCCGACCCAGGGCTTGGGAAACTACATCCGGCCAAATTCAGCCTGTTGCCTGTTTTTGTGAATAAAGCTTTATTGGAACAGCCATGCGTGTTTGTTTGCATATCGTCTCTGGTTTTTTCGGCACAACAGTTGCAGACTGGACAGAAACCATATGGCCTACAAAGCAGAAAATGTTTACTATCTGTGTTTTTGTGGCAAAAGTTTGGCAACCTCTGCTCTACTATAAACCATTACGTGATGGTTTTTTCAATGGAGTATCTTGAGGGTTTCCATCTCCTGCCATAACAATGATTCAAATCTGGCCCTTCACTTACCATGGAGTGATGAGAGAAAAGCTGGGAGTCTTTCACGTGGACTCTTCTTCAGAAACTGAAACTAAACAAAAGACTCAGCGGCCCCCATGATGTTCTTTTTTTACTTTTGTTCCCCCTCCCTAGAGCTTCAGCATTGTTCTCAAATCACCTTAAATCCCTTACGTGGTATCTCTTGACAATACCAGATTTGACCTTTGGGAAGAACGGAGACAATTCCAAACCAGTACAACTGTTCCAAACTGCATGTGGGGTTTTTTCCTCTTGCTATTAGGAAAAATTCAAATAGAGAGAAAATATATAGAGTGAACAGTATGGTAAAATTCTACACACCCATCACCTAGCCTCAAAATTATCATCTTTGAGGCTAATATCATTTCATCTAGAAACTCGGCTTTCCCAAGTCCCTACGCCCAAACCATTTGAAACAAGTTGCAGACATCATGGCATTTCAGTCATAAATACTAAGAGTGATTTTCAATACAGACCCATGGGTTATCAGTGCATAAAAGCCATACATTCATTAATATCAGCAGACCTGTACCTCTGCTCACCTTCAGATATTTACACGACATCTCTGCCTCTAGCATGATAATGTATACTACGTTTCCTGTCAGAAAAGGGTCACTTGAAGAGGACATGCTGTTCAAAAATCCATTAGGAAAAGAGCTCAGAAACTGTTACAGCAGTTCATAGCGTGTGGTAGCAGGTGATCTCAATGACCCACCAGCCAAGCTCCCGGGGGCCAAGAATAAGAGTCTATGGAATAAATGAACATGAGGGAAGAAAGCAAGCAACCCTGGTCATGATGTGCCAACAAAAATAAAAAATACATCTGCCGTACATTCTTAAAAGACCCTATACCTAAGTTACTGGGACCATTATATATTTCCCAAGACTACACTGATGATACAGCTGTCCCTGTTGGAAGCTGTCTTGTGAGCGTGCAGGGAGACATTATAATCTATCGTTTAAGGAAGCCAGCACAATTCAACCATCTATAGATGTTCTTGAAAGCTAGAAGTGTAATTTTGCGAAACAATTAAAAAAGATCCGTTGCTTGCTGGCTCCTCAAATAACCCCAGACACAACCTGTGGATAAGACAAGGCTAAGTATATTGCTTACATATTAACGAAGAACACACCTCTGCAAAGCTTTGGTAATGTCTCTGTGGGGGGACAGATTCAGAATTAATTGAAAATCAGAGATTTTGCTCAGTGTTTCTGTGCGAGGGGGATTGATGTTAACGGTGTAAAGATTAAAAGACCATAGTCCAGGATTGTCCAAAGCAGTAGGTAAGAATTTTTGAGGCAATACATTCAAAGAATCATAGGTTGCAAACTGTGTGTTGATGTTTTCCATGGAAGAATGGATGAGTCTTTTGAAAGTCGCACCCGTGAAAACAATGGAAGAGTAAAGTCATGTTAAGGGAAATGGTTAGTTTAGCTGTGGGGAGTGAGGAGAAGAGGCATTTTAATTCCTCAAGTGTCCAAACTGTGGGTAAGGGTTGGCAGTTTGAATTCTCAACCTTCATCTTCAGGTCAGAAAATTTGTCTTCAAATAAGCTAGAGATAGGTAAATAAGCTAGATATTGGATGGATAGAGAATCTGTCTATATACATGTATGTTTTTAATATAATGTAATCCATATAGTGTTTAATTAGTCTGCCAGGTTTGTGGTTAAGATGCAGTAGAGACTGAAAATGATTCATTAGGTATCTTCTTTCTTCTTCATTTTGGAGTTCAGCTGATCTTTCTTGTGTCTCCTGAGGTGTGGCCCCACTTAACTTTCAGTACCCTTCGTCAGAGGCTTCTTAGCAATGACAAAGAACTCTCAGTGTCTGCACCTGCAATTTTGTTCAAAGTTCAGATGGTTAATGCAGACACATCATCAATTGTAATAAAAGTTGGGTATTTCATCTAATTCTTGCCGTCTCATGCTTGCCCCTAGCTACTTAGGCCCCAGAGACGGTTTTTTAATTCCTCTGTGTTATGCAGCATTCCTGAGATGTCATGGACATTAACACTATTAAACCTACCCAAGAAGAGCAGTGTAAGGGTTAGAGTTTGGTGCTTCTCCTTCTTAGCTTTAATCCACTATTTCTACGCCATATTTCTGGTATTGTTGAGAGATAGAAGCAAAAGAAAAAGAAATGTTCACATTTAATCCAGAAGCCTGACCTATAGCCTGCATAGTTCTGATAAGGATCAAATACTACTGGTTGCTACATCCTTAAAAGATCTCATCACTGCCTCTATATCTCACCGATAGTTATTATCGAATTGAATGATAAGCACCAGAGAAATCCTGAGAAAGTCGTTTTACGAGTAGAAATTTGAAGAAAACGTTTATGATCTAAAACCACATTCCCTCCCCCTTGAGCACTAAGCATATAACCATACAACAAAAGTGCAGCTCTTTCTGCCCAGAAGTCCTGTCCCTGTGCTACTTAAATAAACTTACTAAGTTGTACTGTAAATGATTCAAGAATTCTTTCTTGGCCATTGTGCTTGATGACCTCACAGCAGTATCAACAGATGATGAATTATAGAGACATTTGGGAGATCCTAAATCATTTTGCAGTTACAACAGAGGGAAAAATCCAAACAGTTAAATTTCCAGTGTCTCTTCCTTAAGCGATCATATAAATATGGCTAGTGTTCACCCATACTGCAAATATTCCCCACCTACCCTTGATGTGAAGAGAAAAATCTAAGCTTTCTTTAGGTTGTTAGTGTTTTACTTTGAGTCCAGCTTACTGGAGGATTTGGTCTCTTAAATCATAGGAGAACTAACTCCTGAGGTGAGATGCTTACTGATTCCTGAACCAACTTACCCTCAAGGCTCCAGTGGAGTAGTATCCTGGTTCATGTAAACACCGACCACAGCAGCCCTCACAGCTGCCTTACCTGACTAATCCAGCTTTTAGCCTTAACAGTCTTCCCCTCATTAATAGACCATAGCTTCTCAATTATCTGGCCATCTGTTCTGTGTTTATCTTGCACAACCTCTCTGTCTCGCTAATAGTCAGAGCATGCTTCCAAACCACCAATATTTTCCTGTTGATTGGATGCCTGGGTCTTGAATTTCATATTAACTCATATTCTATATAAGGGGCTACCAACTCTGTTCTTTTGTTGTGTAAGGAAGCTACTTGTAATGAAATTTAACTCAGCTCATCAGAAATTGGCAACTCAGGAAGAATATCTGATGGGGAGAGAGACAGATCTCAAAGACTTTAGACTTGTTCTTGGGGATTTCTCATTAATTTCCTCTGCTACTTAAAGAAGGTATTATTCCCAGCACCTGGCTGGCTCAATCAGTAGAGTGTGTGACTCTTGATCTTAGGGCTGTGGAATCCAGCCTCATGTTGGGTGTAGAGATTACTTAAAAAGAAGAAGAAGAAGAAGAAGAAGAAGAAGAAGAAGAAGAAGAAGAAGAAGAAGAAGAAGAAGAAGAAGAAGAAGAAGGCGGAGGGGAAGAAGGAGAAGAAGGAGAAGAAGAAGAAGAAGAGGGAGGAAGGGAAGGAGGAGGAGGAAGAGGGGGAGGGGGAGGGGAAGGGGACGGGAAAGGGGAAGGGGAAGGAGAAGAAGGTGTTCCTTCCTCTTTGGCATTTTCTTCCAAGATGGAACACAGGACTCTCTGTAGTGCAGCTAGAAGCAGAATGAAAAACTAAAAATAATTTACGGAGTACTAAGAGTGAGAAGATACTAACAGGGCTAGAAATAGCAGAAGTAACCTGCTACAAAATAATCAATATTACACTAGGCAATTTATCTATTGTCTACTGGGGGTTTCTTGCAGAAATTTATCCTTGACTGGTTCCTAGTCTCTGCCTAGCCCCAGATCTGCCACAGTGGAGCAAAAGTCATTTTCTTCTGACTACCTGGAAATATACTAATGCATGACTGGACTCTTTGGAGACCAGATGTAATAACGCTATTACCAAAGAAAGATGCAAATGCTTCTTCCCACCTACCTAAGCTCTGTCAAAGACAAAAGGCGAACAACTAAGGAGAATGATTTTATTCATACTATTGCAATAGGGAGAGCATCTAGATTAGAAGATGAGTTTCTCAGTAGGGTGGTTTCACCCTAGACTTTTAAAGGGAGAAGTAGTAAGTTATAAATGGGGTGATTTACTGTTGGAATTGTTTTTGCAATCAGAGGACGTCTCAGTCAGCTCAACAGGAAATGTTTATGTCTGTGTCCAGCTAGTTTCAAAGGACATAAGTTTTAATGTTTGCTAATCACTCATGAGATGAAGAATTAGAAATTGGCTAGGGGCAAAAGGGGAAGGGTTGTGTCTGGCCTTGTTAGCAGGTTCAGGCAATAGGGGAAAGCTACGTGTTTGACCTTGTCACAGCTCCCTTCCCTCTTGTGGAAGACAACAATAAGGTTGTCCTTAAATAATTACAAGGGAAACAAGGCAGTGGGAAATGTCCAGATCTTATACACCTTTGTTAGTCCAGATTTGATCTTTGTATTCAAAGCTATCAGTTCAAATTCAGCCTCTGCATGAGAAATTAGTTGGAAGTGCAGTTGTTTGGCGGTCACATTGTTGAATCATATTTTGAGACCATGACTGCATAGTAGCATTTAAGACTGTGGACAGGATGCATCACTTAACTGCAAGGCATAAGATTACAGACAGAAGGATTAGTATTCCTTGCAATATACCTCAAAGCCAGGATCCTGCATTTCCATTTCCCATCCAGAAGAACATGTCTGATAGGACATTTGGATCAACTTTAAGAGGGCCAAGTAGCCTTTCCTTGAGTTTAGTGGTTGACTGTTCTACTTGGTCTGTGATGTTTATGCAAGTGCAACAAGAAGAATTGGTTATGGAACAGACAGCTCCTTGCCTAGCTGGGAAGAGTTTGAGAGCTATGTGATGTCTGTAACACCACTAGCCAGTGAGTTTAGGCTTATTTGTTGGTTTTGTGGCAGAAATGGTATCATTTATTACTTCTGCCTAGGTTAGGAGAACTTTCTATTTTTTCAAATCGTATTATTCCCATGGTAGATATAATGGCTTTTATATCACACATAAAGAGAGAATTGATGACCCCCCCCCCAGGAGTTCTCCTGAATAACTTACAATTGGCTCATTTTGAAGTCACTATTTAAATTTTCAGATGACACATGGTTAACAAGTGAACTGGTGAATTTAGTTCCCAAGACTAAAGGTTCCCAAAGATGTAGGGGAAAAAAATTGGTGTGGGGAAGGCAGGTGTAGGCTTGCTACCACATAAAAAGTAATCTACTTGGCAGGGGGGCACAGGCACTTTGGAGGGTGTAGAAACTAATAATAATAGTTGGTACTCACCATGGGGTAGAGCTGGCAGAAGGCCATAGTCATTGCTTAGAATTCAACAAAGTCTGCAAGGTTAGTTGAAAAGTAGTGAAAGAGAACATGGTTATTAGAAATAAAAGTGCTGATGTGTGGTTTTTTTCTTACACCTGTTCCTGAGGAGGTAGAGTCATGCATTTTGGAGATTTCAAGAGAAGTATTAATTATGTTGGGAATTAAGTTCCAGGTAGTACATGCTGAGAGGCTGAGGTTGATGAAGTGGGAGTAGTTGAATTACCAATACAGACCATTAAGGGCAAAGCCTCCCTGGGATGTGTTGAGGGGAACAGCAATGGGGTGTCTATCCTGGTGGTCAGATGAGGGATGGGTTGAGAGTATAGGGACAGTTGGAAAACATGGAACAAACGGAATGAGAGTTTTACTCTTTGTACGGTGGGGCAGGAAAGGTTTGAGAACGAAGAGGGGCAAAATCATGTTCAGGTATTGGGTAACAAGAGGAGCACCTGTTCAGAGATTGACGGAAGAGAAGAAGCAGCTTGACAAAAAATAGACAAAGATGCCAGGGATTAAGCAGAGAAACCATGTAGTGTCTTGTTTTGGCAGCTTAGGTAGAAGCTGACCATTTTGTGATGCTCTGTGTCTGTCTGGTGGGTCTTGGGAAAGCAGGGTACTTCATGCTGTTGTCTGCTTTTTGAGGCTCTTGAAAGAGCCTCAGTTAAAGGTCTTCTGGTAGATCAGATTTCTATTCAGAGTGAAGCTGGTATTTTCCTTGATTGTGCAGCATGAGCCCAAGGTTGTACCCCTTGTAGATTTGCAGCAGTATTGGTGGTTAGGAGGACAGAGTTAGGTCCCTTCTACCTGGACTCGGGATCACTTTTTCAGTTCTCTCTTTTCAAGAAAATGAGGCATCCAATCTGAAAATCATTTGAGGGCTGCTTTGGGATGTCTGGGGGAAAACAGAATTGACCTGCTGGTGATAAGTATGAGTGTATTTAATAAGACCTTGGCAGTATTTAAGTTTATTGGATTGAATCAAATTAGATCTCCTAAGGTCCAAGAGGGGTAATGGATCTTCACTGGCCTGCCTGTAATTATTTCATAAAGGTCTAAGTGAGAGAAGCAAATAATGATCAGTGCTAAAGGAATGACTTTGGTCCTAGGCAAATGTGAGTTCCTCAGGGAATTTGGTTGGTTTGGCCCATTCCCTTTTTCCAGAGGACTGAGATGGTAGGATGAATGCAATTTTGTGAGAGTGGAAGTACCTGTTGAACACCCTGAATAATTTTACCAGTGAATTGAGTGTCTCTATTGCTAGAGAGGAACAAAGGCACTGTCCAAATCGTTACCCTTAGCTACCACGGTGGCAGTGCCTGTTTGCAAGGAAAAGCTTTCAACCGTCCTGCAAATATGAAGACCATGGTTTAGAACATATTCCTATCCACCAAACCTTGAGAACTGAATAAAATCCATTTACCAGTGGAAAAATGAGCCAGAAGGAGCTGGCTCTCATCCTTGTCCCACATTTACGTTTTCCCCAGAATTGTGTTTCTGGTAGATTGAGCAAGTGGAGGTTACCTGCTCAATGTGAAGGCAGGTACACTCCCACTAATATTTGTGCAGGAGAGCTTTACCTCCTTGGCCATAGTGTGTAATCTCACAGAGGCTGGGGACTAAATTGCAGGCAAGGGAAGAAGACAAATGGACCTGGGTGTCTCCAAAGCTCATTTGAGTGGATAAAAATCTACCATTTCCAATTAGTTTTTTCAGCTTCTGGTGCTACCAGTTCCTATGCCTTAAATTCTGCAAGTACAGGGTGTGTCTTACTGACTCGGTGGGTAGAGCATACAGGGTTTTGAGTTCGAGGCCCACGTTGGTTGTAGAGATTACTTAAAAATAAAATCCTTAAAAAAAATTCCTTAAGTAGAATTTCTGTGTCTAAAGGAGACTGAGGAAGGGGGAGTAAGTGGTGGTTGAGGAAGAGGGTTCTTGGAAAGCAGCTGTGTTAGCGTATTTTTCAGCCAAGGAGTTTTCTTTAGCTTCAAGAGTCTGGCTACTAGTCTGAGGTTTGATTGTGAGAGTTTTTCTTGGAATGCCTGGGGATTACAGATTTTTATCATGCCCTTGTCATCAACATCTGAGGGCCTCTAAGTGTTTATGTCTTTTGGCTGATCCTATTATAGAATTATCTTTCTAGAAGATTCCACTTGATCTATGTCTCAAATTAGGTAAAGAGTGGGAATATGGAATGAAGACTTGATCCCAAGTCATCACCAGGAGTTAGTTTTATATAAAGGATGCATTTTGTAGAGAAATAATATTAATTTTCTGAAAGGGGGTCATCAGATCATCTTGGGTATAAAACACTTAGAAGAAATTTGCATGACCTCGTTGCTTAAATTTACATCAGGTAGCCTGGGACAAATACAGATAATAACAGACTGTAAAAAGAGTTGTACCACATTCTGGCCTACTTGACGGTACTGGCCCAAGGTCATTTCAGGCTAAGGCCTCCAGAAGCATTCAAAATTCATTTCAAGGATTCATATTGATTTTGCAGGCTGATACCAAAAGAACTTCTTGGGTTAGACTCTCTCTCAAAATGGCTCTAAGTGCTTATAATTGCATTTCAAACATCTGCTGTAGCAATCAGCTCTGTGCTCGTTTCTGCAACACGTGGATTGACAGACACCATCCTTACTGACAACAGTTCCGATTCAACCTCAGCATGAGTAGTGAGAATTTGTAGTTGGGAACCTTATCTGAGATGCCACCATTATGTCTTATCAACCCCAAGCAAATGGCCAACCCTGGACGGTGCAGACTACTAAGATTGTCTTTAGTAAGAATGTTGGAAGAACTGGACTCCAATATTTGCCAGATTTTTTTTTGTCCCCAGGGTTAACATTTTCATTTTCAACAACTGGAATTGAATTTTCTGAATTAATTATTGGGGGGAGGGATGGAGGGGGTGATAAGTCAAGACCTGCTGTGATAGTCTCGTCTAGAGCAGAAGTCAGTCTACCATCTATTTTGATAAAGTCAGCAAGCTAAGATGGTTTTTACATTTTCAAATGGATAGAAAAAGAAATCAAAAGAAGAAAATTATATGAAATTCCCATTTCAGTGTCCATAAATAAAGTTTACTTGGAGCACAGTGGCATTCATTAATTTATGTATCATCTATCACTACTTAAGTCACGATAGTTGTAACGGAGACTCCATAGCTGGCAAAGGCTGAAATATTTACCATTCGGTTCTTTACAGAAAAAG
Source organism: Ursus maritimus (assembly GCF_017311325.1). Classification (NCBI taxonomy): domain Eukaryota; kingdom Metazoa; phylum Chordata; class Mammalia; order Carnivora; family Ursidae; genus Ursus; species Ursus maritimus. Next base: position 64,943,937 of record NW_024426996.1, read on the forward strand.
TTGGCTGACCTCTGCTCTAGCATGCTGATGACAGAGAAAAACTCCCTCTGGAAGTCAGTCCCATATTTTTACCTGTTTTTGCCAGGGCAAAATTTTGCTAGATACTATAGAGGACCAGACTAGATACTTATCTTTAAAAGACAGAAATGAGCAAAAGGCCCCAATGCAATGATTGATTGATAAGGTCTTCTTCCAATATGACTTGGTGACAACAGAATCCTTCAACGCGCCTCCCCCGGTGCCATCTGGCGTGGAATTTTTAGCTCTGTCTTCTAAATACTGAGCAGAGACACAAAGAAAAGAAAAGAATCATTTTCCTTGATTCCCGCAATAGCTGCAGAGGAGTCAGCTGGAATTTCCATACTTATTAGTAAAACTCAGAGATACTCTCATAAAAAGCCATGCCATAAATTGGAAAAGGATTCTGTTAACTTAGTGCTGGTGGCGGCGGGGATGGTGTGCGATAAGTAGCACAGGTGATTTTGTGCTTTTACTCTTAGTGCTTTAAGTTCCTTTGGTGTTTACATTGGTGTTCAGCATCTTTGGTGTTCCAGAAGGTAATTTAAGAAAGGTTCATTTAAAATAGATATTGGTCTTGATAAATAACAAATCTTATGTATCACTAAGTGATCTCGTTAACTTTGTAACACAAGGAGAAATTAAATGATCATGGGAGGTAATCAGCAATCACTTATTATTACATTATCCATTTGTGAAAGGCTTTATTCAACTTGTCTCTCTTTCTCTGCAGCCAGCTCCTCCTCTTATGCCTTCTCTGCTGCCTTCTCTTCTCCCACCATTTAAAAGTTGACTTTCTTTAGGGTAGATGATCGCCAATCCCTTTTCCTTTCTCACTTTTATTTTCCTCCTTAGGATGTTGCATCCTCACCTATGCTTCAAATAAAATCTTTATGCTCTGACTTTGAAAAAAACTAATCTCCAGCCCTTGCTGAAAATGCCAGGTCATAACAGTGCCTACCCAACATTGCCACCTGAATGTTTAAAATGGACTTCAGGGGTGCCTGGGTGGCGCAGTTGGTTCAGCGTCTGACTCTTGGTTTCAGCTTAGGTCATGATCTCAGGATCTTGAGAGCCAGCCCCGTGGGAAGCCATGCTATGCATGGAGTCTGCTTGGAATTTCTCTCTCCCTCTGCTTCTGCCCCTCCCCACTGCACTTGTGGTCTCTCTCAAATAAATACATGAATCATAAAAAAAAAATAAAAGAAAAGAAATAAAAGAAGATGGACTTTAATCTCAGCATGTCCAGTGAGCACCCCTGATCCTCCCATGCAAATTCGTCTTCCTCCAAATCATCCTATCTTGATGAAGGCCATCCCTATTCAGTTGGGCAAACCAGAACACTGGGAGTCATCCTTGACATCGCCCTCTCCCTCATGCCCTCCATCCAAATGACTACAAAAATGAGTCCTGTAGTTTTTAAAATATTGTATCATTTATATACAGCCACTTCTCTTCATCTCCATCCCCATCCTCCTCATTTAAGCTACCAGAATAATCTCTCATCTCTGGCTACAGACGCTGAAATTGTTTCCTGGACTCTACTCCTGTGTGCTCTCCATTCCCCTCCAACCTCTGTGCAGGAGCCAAAAAAGCATATAAGCCTGCAACTTCTATTGTGTCTTCCCTCTCCTGTAAACGCTTCAATGGCTTCCAACCGTTGTTAAGGTGAACAACATTCTTAATGACCAAAGCCACAACCCCTGCAAGATCTGACCTTTGCCTGTCTTACTGGTTTCTTTGGATGGCAAAGAGTTCTCTGTTGGAGTCCCTGCCAGATTGGTCTTTTCTCATTTCCCCAAATGTTCTATTTTCTTGTAGGCTGCAGGAACCTTCCATAGGCAGCTCTTCTTGAGTTCAGCTAAAATGCCACTCACAATAGAACCCCCTCAAGACCACTAAGTCCATCGGAGATATAAAACCATTGAGCCTCAGAAGGGTTCTAGTCCTCAGTCTCCATCCCTAAGCTCCCAGGAATCTCCTTTGTTCCTATGCAGATTTACTCACCTTGCCCTGAAAGACTGGTTCTATGTTTGGAGGAATATTAAAAAGAGCAGTTTTCTTCAACCCCTTAAAAAAGGGGGAGGTGGGGACTCTCTGGCAATGGACACCTTCTTGCTTCATAGTTTTTACACCTAGATCATTAAGAGTCTTCCTTCAAGACATTCTTCCTGGAACAAATATGAATATTTGCTGTCTACTGCTGCCAAAAAAAAATTGAAAAATATATTTACAATTTTTGCTCTCAGTCTGTTTTTAAAATCAGTCTGTCTGTTTAATAAAAAGTAAAGGCAGGTATGAAACTGGTAAAAACCAAATAAAAAAAATTACAGTATGATATGTAAGTCTCTTCACTGCTGATCCCTCTCCGAGAGGTAAGATTACATTATTTACGGTTTCTTTATATCCTTCCAGAAATACTCAGTGTACACACACACACACACACACACACACACACACACACACACTTATTTATAAAAATGGGGATCCACTATATCTCTCTTTTCACTTAACTAAGGGATCGCCACAGATCATCACATAGAGTTCCACTCATCCTTTCTTCAAGTTCACTGGAAACGAAGTGACCTCCGTAGGTGGTTTACCATACTTATTGAACCCACTCTCTTTTTTCAACTTGCTAATAGACATATATGTTATTTCCAGTCTTCTGTCATCACACACATACACACACACGAAAATGCACCAATGTTCTATGTGTGCTGTCTTTGCATACATGTAGGTACTGAATCTGAGGGGGAAATTCCAGGCAATGGAATTACTATATCAAAGGATATTTGCTGTTAATGTTTCTGAAAGATGATCCCAAATTGTCCTCCAAAAAAGTTGTATCACCAATTTACCACGTGGGGATTATAGCTAATAATACTGTATCATACAGTTGAGTATTACTAAGAAATTGAATCTTAAATGTTCTCACCACACGCATTAAAAAAAAGGAAACTATGTAATGGGATGGTAGTTGTAGCTAACACTATGATAATCATCTTGCAATTCATAAATGTATTAAATTAACAGACTGACACCTTAAACTTACACAATGTTATGTGTCAATTACATCTAATAGAAAGCTGGGGAAGAAAGCAAAAAAAAAAAAAAAACAGTTGTATCAATTTATTTTGCCTCTAATCACGAGAATGTTGGCTTCTCAACACTTAGAAGTCACCAAATAATATCTAACTCTGATTTTTTTTAATTTGAAGGGTAAAAGTTAGTATCTTAATTTTTATTGGTAGGTTGGTTTGAATTTCTTTAATTATTTAGTGAGGCTAATCATTCTTTCATATCATACTTTCATATCATATGATTTTTATTTTTCTCTTTCTGTGAGCTAGCTGTTCATATAGTTCACCTCTTTTTCTTAAATAGTTGGACCTTTTCTCACTGATTTCTAAGTTTTTTAACTAGTTATTCCTCTACCATATATATTGCAAAATTTTTTAGCAACTTGATTTTTTATCTTTTTATGACATTTGTTCAGGCAGAATTTAAAATGTTATGAGACAAAATATATCACTTTGAGCTTTGTGTCTTGCTGTGGTGTGTATGTGTAAACACATATCATCTAGATGATTTTACACATGCATATAAATATTATTTTTAAGCATGTTTTATAATAACATTTTTACATTGAAATCTTTGATCTCTTTGTTATGAAAGAGAGGGATTTGGTGATAAGCAGTGAGTAATAATGGCTGGTAACTTTTAAATAGTAATTATCCCTTTGCCAAAGGAATTTAAGGAGCTCCACAACAGTAATTAAATGAGTGTGTGTTTGTCCTTCCCATCTGAAAACAAATACCTTGATGGTAGTGACCAAGCCTACTTTATTCATTTAATTTGTCCTTAGCTTTCAGAAAAGTGCTTTACGCACAGCAGACTCAAGAATTATATTCATTCATTTATTTGATTATATGGATACATTCCTAAAAGAATACTTAATTTTAAAATTATATTAGTAACTCATGTACATTATAAAAATGGAAAATAACAATATAAAGAGAAATATAAAGAAGATATTAAATTTGCTTGCAAGCTTCCCATCCAGAGATCACTACGGCTCATATTTAGTGAATCTTCCTTCCTATCATTTTCTCTACGTAATATACTATTAGGAGTAAAGATAGCGTAGTGGACAGTTTTCTTTTTCCGCCATCAAGTAGGTATTTGGGGAACTCACCTTAGCCCACACTTTTTCCAGTACATGTCTTTTCTCTTTCTCTCTCTCTCTCTTTTTAAATAAGTTGTTCTAAAACTTGGTTTTCTTTCTTCTTCCCTCCCTCCCTTCCTCCCTTCCTTCCTCTCTCTGCTTTCTTTCTTTCCTTATTGAAGTGTAATTGACATACATTACATTAGTTTTAGTTTGGGGAAGTGTGAAGAAGTCACAGAGGACTTCTTGCCCCCTCTCCTTTCCTCTTCTGTGACCCAAGACAGGCCAATCATATCTCTTACTGGGAATGCCGGGAAAGGGGATTGTTTTGTTATTTTTATCTTTTACTGGGATTTTACCATGTGAGAATAATGTCAGGGTGGAGCTGTGGGTAGCTCTCCAACTGCAGAGTTAATAGTTCTTGCCAGAGAACAAAGCCAACAAAGTGCAAAGAGATTGAAAGAGAGACAACTGGGAACAATACTTCAGCACCTAGATCCAGCTATGCCTGAAACAACATCCTATTTATATGAACGAATATATTCCTTTTTGTGTTTCAGTTGGTTGGAGCTGTGTTTCTGTCACTTTCACCTGAAACTGTTTTGACTAAAATAGGAGTAGTTTATAGCACCGTAGACTTTCATGGTGCTATGAGCAGAGACCCATGAACACCTGACTCTTGACTTCCTCCTTGCAGAATTCTGGGAGTAGGTTAGGGGTGTGAATACAAAAAGAAGAGAATGTTTTTAGCTAACTGAGTTACACATAACCCCTGAAGGGATCAAGTAAAGGTGAATGACAGCACTGGACAGTGCCTTAGACAGAATCTCTCTCTTCCCTTAAGACTATATATTGAGATATTAGCTGCCAGAGAGGTTTTTTTATTATATATTCCCATCAGAAGGGACTGAGTTTTATATCATGAAGATTAGAGAAGCTAATTAAGTGGATTTAGAATTTAATATACAGAGCTTTTACCGCCAAACAGGCTTCAAATAGATGAGTAACTTTTCTTGATAGGGACAGACAGGAGTCAGATGGTTGGAATTTTATCATTTATAATCTAACAGTGACAGCATCATATATTCAAATAAGGGTTTTTTTTAAAAGATCTTATTTATTTATTTTAGGAAGACAGAGAAAAAGAGCATGAACGGAGGGAGGGTCGGGGGAGAGGGAGAGAGAGAATCCCAAGCAGACTCCACACCAAGTGTGGAGCCTGACACAGGGATCGATCTCATGATCCTGAGATCATGATCTGAGCCAAAATCAACAGTTGGATGTTCAACTGACTGAGCCACCCAGGCACCCCTATTATTCAGATAGTTTTAAGGGGTAAGTGCAAGTATGAGAAATGTCAATGCACAGCCAACTGAGCTAAGAGTGGAGCTCATAAATAAAAGTTTTGCTTAAGTTACTGTACAGCAACTAAGTTGTGGTTATTTGGTAGTCATGGGAAGACAAATTAATGAATGGAGAAATGTTATCCATTCTTCTGTTTTTTCATTCATCTATTCAGTCAACAAATATTTATGGAGTGCCTAGTGCATGCTAGGCACTGTTCCAGGGCTGGGGACACAGTAATAAACAAGACAAAGGCTTTCCCTTTGTGGAACAGACATTCAGAAGCATTGCAGTTAGAATGAACTGAACTCAGAATGCATGTATATCTATATGGTGATGGGGAATCACTTGCAAAGAGATGAGAACAAATGAGGTATTTACCCGGACAAACAGAACTATAAAAGTCAGTCAGTGTGGAGAATATGGGCTCGCTTTTTCCTGAATTTTGAGTATGATTGCCTCAATTCTCCATTTTGCCTTCCTAGGAGAACCATTGCCTAAGAATGTCCACAGCACTAATTTTCTTGGAATTTAGAGATCTAGAGATGAAAGGAGCTGTATATGTAATTGTAACATCGTGTTATTAAAGATGAGGTGCCTTTGCAATTTCTAATGTTTATAATAATATGTTATGGTTACCTAGAATGTTTTTCTCAGTGATTTCTTCCATGCATTACTTCTTTGTCTTTCCAATATTACTAGAACATAGGGGGAAATTGTTAGTCCCTTGATTCTGCAGGTATTGAAACAGAGATATTTAGTAAGTGACTTGTTTAACTGATAACTCATAACCAGATGATAAGAATATCTGATTACAGGTTTATAAGAGAAACCAGCTAGACCTACAGTTTTCTCAGATCCTCTGTGCTGGCTTTCCCCCGCACCAAAGTATGACCTTAGACACCTTCACGTAACCTCTAGGGTTCAGCTTCTTCATCTGGAATGTGAGGCGATGTGCTAAGTTCAGGTTTAACTAACTTTCACTAGGCATCTATTGTGGCCAAGTCATGCGCCAGGTGCTTTCAGTGTTATCATATTAAATTAAATTAAATTTTAAATTAAATTAAACCTCACAACAGGCGCACCTGGGTGGCACAGTCAGTTGAGTATCCACTCGTGCTCTCTTTTGCGCTCTCTCTCAAATAAATGAATCTTAAATTAAACCTCACAACAAATGAGAAAATCCAGGCCCCAAGAAGTTGAGTAACTTGCCTAAGGTAACCCAGCTAAAGGTAGAATCAATATATGAATCCAGATCTCCTGACTTTAAAAATCAATGCTTTTTCCTCCATATTTTCATTTTTCCTCTGTTTTTAGCATTCTATAAAGTTATACAAAAATATACATGCATTTTGATTCATTGGCATATACAATAAAACAATCCTGTTACCCAAAATACATGTAATATACTGAGAGAAATACTTAACGTATCTAGATTAAAATTAGAAGTTTGACTAAGTTTACATAATAACCCAATTGTAGGATTTAGCAATGTTTGAGGTTTTTGAGTGATATAGGAGGGTGTTAAAAAATATGTGACAAAAAAAAAAAACCATGTTACATAAACCCAAATACCAAGACGTTCAGTGTGTTATCAATATACTGATTCAGAGGTTGATTCAAAGTAGCAATTATTTTGTTGAGAAATGTATCATTACGTATACACCTTCCCATTCTATACAGCTCAACAAATGGATTTTGATATGTTAACTGACACTAAGGAAGAAGGAAGCTACTGGCCTTTTTAAAAATACACATGGAAATTTTTTGATTGACATATCTGCTACTATACCTATGATTAATCGTTACTAGTTGGCTGATAGATTGTGATCACTATTGTTGGTACATAGGACTAAAATTATAGGAACATAGATAGCTGATATAACAAGACAGGTTATTTACATTGTCTTTGGGACACAGATACTCGGGCAATACTGCTATTTGGGGAAGCTAGCCACATCTCTGGTGTGCACTATATTTCTAAATTTCCCCGAAGTCTGTTGTTTCATCTATCATGTAATGTGTTTCTTGTGTTACTTTAAAATATTTAATTCTGCTGTAAAAATAGAAAAAAAAAGGATGGAGAATAGATGACACTAAGTAGAAAAGCAAATAGCTTATGACACATGGTAGACATAGGGAAGAAAGTAGGGCACATGTGTGGTAAATAGATAAAAATGTTGGGACAAGGGAGAAAATGACCTATAGGGAGAAAAGGATGGAAGAGCTGACTATGTACCAAATATTTACGGCTCACTAAGTATGCATAAGACAGATGAGGCACTCAATATTTATTGGGTTGAAAAACCAGCTCTCCATTGGTGATATCCAGTCTGGCCCTATGGATCCTCTGTCCAAGAAGCACCAGTAAAACTCATGGCTGCTTATTAGGCAAGTTATAATCGTGGTCAGGCACCACTGTCCTCGCATCTCTCTAGTAGAGCAAGTGAGATGTTGGCCCCAGATACCTTCCGTCTGTTCGATCACCTTGCGCAAACTTCAGCTCCGGTCCCTGTAATCATATGAGCAGTGGGTAAAATTGATGTGTCTGAGTTAGAAGGGACAGAGGCAGATAGATGGACTCAGATAGCTCCAATGAACACCATGGGGCCCAATGTTCAGGTGGTGTGATCTGTCATCTGTTTGCATTCCATCCTGTGTAGGTTAACCAACCCCACCCCTTTCCTCTGCTTCTCACCAAGTGCTTTAAATGGATGTAATCAATTGTGTGATTTGAGTATCTTTATTTGAATGGTGAGCCTTTCTGTTCCACAACCTCTATGTAACCGGCCTGATGGTGTACTTGGAGGCTGCTTGTTGCATTGAGGTATTTCCCTACATGGCACTGCTGGCCAATTTTTGCCTCATATTTCTTCTTTATATTCACAACTGATGGTAATTACACTGGAGTGGGCAAAGAATATACCATTTCAGAAAGACATTTGGTCATCTAAAGAGAGCACTTAACTGTCACAGGGATACATTCCAATAATAGTCTGGCTGCAGCAGACAAACAAACAAACAAAAAGATAAAATCATAGTACTTAAAAGCTGGTTCTAGTTCAAACTCATTTCGAAAGATGAGATTTAGTGACTTGGTGAAGATTACTATTTCTAGTAACTTGTAAGCCAGAACAGGAGCCCATGCTGCCTCAGAGGCTAGGGGGTTATTCGAGATACTAATGATGTTCCTATCTGGGTCCTGGGTAATGACTGAGCATGCATTCTAGCACATGCTATGTAATGACTAAAAATATGAACTACAGCTGCCACATTTAATAGATTCACGTTAAATGATGCAAAAATACACAGAGAATGTCTGTTTATTAATGGTGTATAGAGATGCCACTGAGCCGTTTCAAGTGCTAAAAATCCCTCTTCTTTCCTGCTGTCAATTTAATCATGACATGACACATTGCCCTTTGATTCTAGAAGACTGAACTTCAGTCATTCTTCTTCTTAAGTTAGTTGATTTTTGGCTGGAAGTTCATGCCCAGTTATCAAAAAATATGTAATTCATAAAGACTTTTACTCATCGGCTAATATATATGATGAGCTGTGTGAGATATTTGGAACATAACAATGACCAATATTTTAACTACGTGAATCAACAACATTTTGGACTTCCTTCCATGTGCCAGACACTGTTCTAGGAACCAGAAAACCATAACAGCAGTGCGTTACACCAGAGAAGATTCATTACCAATAAAAATAAGTACACAGGCTCGTTTCCCAGTTCAACTATGATCTCAGTGACCCAAATGGTGGTTTCTGTCCTTGCATTCACTCCTATTATTTTGGCACTTTCCTTTAGGCTTTTTACCTAGTGGTCACCAAATACCCGCTTTAGCTCCAGGTCTCCTGTCCCCACATTACCATCTCCAAAGCAGGGAGAATGAGGGTGGTGGGAGAGATATTCTCTTATAAGTCTATCACAGAAAATTTTGGTCCTGAGGCTTCTCTGCAGACTTCCCCTCAGGTTTGGTGTTGATGAGCAGAACTTTCTGCCATGTTGAAACTCTTCTACAGTTTGTACTGTCCAAAATGTTATCCACCAGCCACATAACAGTTAGTGGACACTTGGCTTGTGGGTAGTGTGTTGAAAGAACTGCATTTTTAGTTTTATTTAATTATAATCAATTCACATTTAAGTGCTCACATGTATCTAATGTCTACCATATTGGACAGTGTAACTTTTGGTTCTTTTTGGCTAGAGTGAGGTTTTGGCCACCCATGGTTGCAAAGGAGGCTGGGAAAATTATGAGGTTTTTCAGTCTCTAAGGGAGAAAAGCTTTGGGAATGGTTCTGTGGCAGAAGCAACAGTGTCTGCGATAAAAAGCAGATAAGAGTGTCATAGAGCTGGTGTTGTAGTGTGGGAGACTCACAACATAAAAATGTAAACAAATAAATTTTAAAAGGAAGCTATCTTCAGGTTGGAACAAGCCATGTTATCTAGACTGTCTAGATGATTGGTCTAGATTTTAGAGTAATTAATAGGGAGTGATTGGAGTAATTTAAGAAGGCGGTTGGAAAAACCTCTAGGAGCTCACAGTCTGGTAGAGAAGGAAGAAGACAAGCATGTAAAATAAATTGTTAACAATAAACAAGGTGGCATATATGCAGTTACACATGTATTTACATATTCACACAACATAGTTATACATTGTGCCTATTAGGAGGGACAGTGCATTTGGAGTGTTTCTCTGGTGTCTCTGGCTAGCCTCACATAAGATAGCAAGACAAGATTCACAGCATAGAAGCTTTGGAATGTGGTCCACCTACCATCCTTAAAGCAACAGTTGGTACAATGCAGCTTTACTGGACTACGTGTATACAAACACAGTTAACAAGCAATTTCTCAAGGAGTTTCTATAGGATGTTCTAAAGTGGGACAATCGGAAACACAGTGAGAACTTTGAAAGGACCTCTTACGTCCTACAACTTCAAATGCTATGATGTTCATGCCTGAGGGGGTATCAGCAGTAGATAGACCTGTCTGGCAAGAGGCTGTCAGGGCTGGGGTAGCTTAATTAAAGTGAAGTTTTTGATTTGACCGAGGATAAGTGATGGTAAGTTTCAGACAGTATCATCCTTTGAGATTTTTCTATGTGTGGACAGGACAACTTGCAATTTTATGAGCCCATACTGGTACAGAAATAATGATGAATGAGAGTTGCATGATTCAAAGAACCAGAGAGTTGAGAGATAGGCTTTCTTAAGTTCTTTCTAGCTTTCATATACTACTATCTCGTGATCTCTAATGAGTTTTATTTTTCAAAGATAGCATGATTTCTGTGCAAAGATAGCTGAATTTATCCATGTAATAAAACATTTCATCTCCTCCATGTTTCTCTCTGTATTCATGGTATCACTTGAGATTCTTTTTCTTATAATTCTATACTTTATATAACTTTCTTTCTTTCTTTCGTTCTTTCTTTCGTTCTTTCTTTCGTTCTTTCTTTCGTTCTTTCTTTCGTTCTTTCTTTCGTTCTTTCAAGATTTCATTTACTTATCTGACAGAGAGAGAGAGAGAGACAGCCAGCAAGAGAGGGAACACAAGCAGGGGAGTGGGAGAGGAAGAAGCAGGCCGCCAGCGGAGGAGCCCGATGCGGTGCTGGATCCCAGGACTCTGGGATCACGCCCTGAGCTGAAGGCAGACGATTAACAACTGAGGACCCAGGTGCCCCTTTATATAACTTTCTTAACTACAGTGAGGTAAAAAGAGGATATGTACCAAATTGGTATTAGTACTTGTGGCACACAAATTTCAAAACAGACATGCACATTTATTTCAACTATAGGCTAAAATAGAATATGTGAAAATAGGCACAGATTCTAAATTCACATGACAATTTGTAACTATGACAGTAGTAATGTGGCTCTTAAATCTTCCATTTTGCTTACATTTGTTTTATAAAGAAAATAGACGACAGGAGGAGTTAAGATGGCGGAGGAGTAGCAGACACCGTTTTCAGCGGTCCCCCGAGTCGAGCTGGGTAGGTACCAGACCAGCCTAAACAACCACGGAACCAGCCTGAGACGCAGGAAGACACATCTGGATCTCTACAAATGAACATCTCCAGCGCTGAGTATTGAGGTACTTAAGCGGGAGCCATGAAACCGTGCACAGATATCGAAAGATAAACTGGAAGGGGAGGGAAGCCGCTGTTTGGGCGTGCGCGAAGGGCAGGCGCAACCTGCAGCGGGAGAGCGGCGGGGCTCGCAGAGCGCACCGCGAAACAGCAGACTGAGACCGTGAGTCGCGCGCGCGCGCCTCACCAGGCATCTCGCTGAACACCGGAATCCCGGTGCGCCACTGGATCCAGACTGAGACCGGAGATCTGGGAGCGTGGGCGGCGGGCGGCTGGCGGCGTTAGAACACAAAGGACAGAGACTCCGCTGCCCTGGAAGTGAGGGCTGGGACGCCGGGTGTGGGGCGCACATCCCGGGACGCTGCAGGGTTGAGCAGCACCAACAGTAACAGAGTTAAAAGTGGCCAGAACATCAGTGGAGAACGGGCCACAATCTTTCTTGTTCAAGTGACAGAGGCTGAAATTCAGCCGCTGCTGCTCTGACTCTCAGAAGAGGCACAACAAACCCGCCAGGGAAAGCCGCTTACAGAACAAAAGCCTGAAATACCGGCTCAGGAGTGCCCATCCCCATCCCCCTGGAGGGGACACGGAGACTTACCCAAACATGGCTGCCTGAGTATCGGCGCGGCAGGCCCTCCCCCAGAACACGAAGGCAGGCTGAAAACCAAGAAGCCTACAAACCCGGGCGCCTGGGTGCAGTCATTCAGCACCTGTCTCCGGCTTAGGCGTGATCCCAGCGCCTCCCGGAAAGGAGTCCCCGTCGGGCTCCTCCGCCATGAGCCTGCTTCTTCCTCTCCCACTCCCTGCTTGTGTTCCCTCTTCGCTGGTTACGTCGCATAAATAAATAAATAAAATCTTTAAAGAAGAAGCCCACATCCCTAAGATCCCTATAAACAAGGGGCATGGCCTGGGACCCAGTCAATAATTTGGGCTCTGGATAACCCCGCAACTTCTCCTCATCAGAATGACAAGAAGGAGAAGCCCCAGCAAAGAAAAAAGACAGGAGTCTGTGGCCTATGCCACAGAAATAATGGATATGGATGTAACCAAATATCAGAAATTGAATTCAGAGTAACGATGGTCAAAATGATGAGTAGAATTGAAAAAACTATTAACGAAAAGGTTACTGAGAATAGAATCCCTAAGGACAGAAATGAGCGAATCTGACAGAAATTAAAAATTCTATGAGCCAAATGCAGGTAAAACTAGAGGCTCTGACGGCCAGGGTCACAGGGCTAGAGGAACGGGTTAGTGAATTGGAGTGGCGGGTTAATAGAGGAAAACCAAAATAGAATCTGCTCTTAAAAAATCCACGCCACGAATGTTGGCTACGGAGATTATTGACTAATGAAACGATGCAATGTTAGACCATCGGGCATCCCTGAGGGGGTGGAGAAAACAGAGGTCTAGAAGAGATATTTGAACAAATTGTAAAGGAAAACTTCCCTAATCTAGCTAGGAAACAAATATTCGTGTCCAAGAGGCAGAGAGGGACCCTCCCAAGCTCAACCACGACAGACCTACACCACGCCACGCCGTAGTGCACTGCAAATATGAGATCCAAGGATACAGTATTGAAAGCGGCCAGGGCAAAGAAATTTCTCACGTACCAAGGCAAAGGCATCAGAATTACTGGCCAGACCTGTCTACACAGACCTGAATGAGAGAAAGGAGTTGGGGGAGCATATTTAAAGCTCTTTCAGAGAAAACATGCAGCCAAGGATCCTTTATCCAGCAAGGCTGTCATTCAGAATTGATGGAGAAATAAAGACATTTCAGAATCGCCAGTCACTAAACCACTTGTAACCACGAAACCAGCCCTACAGGAGATATTACGGGGGTTTCTATAAAAGTAAAAAGGCCCTAAGAGTGATACAGAACAGAAAGTCACAGCCAATACAAACAAAGACTTTACTGGCAACATGGCATCATTAAAATCATATGTCTCAGTACGCAGTCTTAATGTGAATGGCTTAAATGCTCCCATAAGACGCCACAGGGTTGCAGATTGGATAAAAAGAAATGACCCATCCATTTGCTGTCTACAAGAGACTCATTTCGAACCCAAAGATGCATTCAGACTGAGAGTAAGGGGATGGAGTACCATCTTTCATGCAAATGGACCTCAAAAGAAAGCTGGGGTAGCAATTCTCATATTAGATAAATTGGATTTTAAACTACAGACTATAGTTAGAGACACAGAAGGGCACTATATTATTCTTAAGGGAAGTATTCAACAAGAGGATATGACAATTATAAATATATATACCCCAACAGGGAGCAGCAAGATACACAAGCCAACTCTTAACCAGAATAAAAAGAGACGTATAAATAAAAATACATAATAGTAGGGGACCCTCAACACTCCACTCTCAGAAATAGACAGAACACCCTGGCAAAACTAAGCAAAGAATCAAAGGCTTTGAATGCCATACTCGACGAAGTTGGACCTCATAGATATATATAGAACACTACACCCCAGAACCAAAGAATACTCATTCTATTCTAATGCCCATGGAACATTTCTCAAGAACAGACCATGTTCTGGGACACAAAACAGGTCTCAACCGATACCAAAAGATTGAAATTAACTCTCTGCATATTCTCAGACCACAGTGCTCTGAAATTGAACTCAAACCACAAGGAAAAATTTGGAAGAAACTCAAACACTTGGAGACTAAGAACCATCCTGCTCAGGAATGACTCGACAAACCAGGAAATAAAAAAATCAAATTAAAACAATTTATGGAGACCAATGAGAATGAAAATAACAACAGTCCAAAACCTATGGGATACTGCAAAGGCAGTCCTATGGGAAATACATAGCCATCCAAGCCTCACTCAAAAGAATAGAAAAATCTAAAATGCAGTTTTTATATTCTCACCTCAAGAAGCTGGAACAGCAACAGAGGGACAGGACTAACCATGCACGAGGAAGCAGTTGACCAAAATTAGAGCTGAAATCAATCAAGCAGAAACCAGAAGTACAGTAGAGCAGATCAACAGGACTGGTTGGTTTGACTTTGAGAGAATCAATAAAATTGACAGACCACTGGCAAGACTTATCCAAAAGAATAGAGAAAGGACCCAAATTAATAAAATAATGAATGAAAAAGGAGAGCTCACAACCAACACCAATGAAATTGGAAGGATTATTAGAAACTTTTATCAACAGCTTTATGCCAATAAATTAAGCAAT